>NC_090937.1:400290144-400597196 GCF_040938575.1 Ambystoma mexicanum | reverse complement strand
CTCTGGGCCATTACTGGTCATGTCTGCCCCCCGACAAAGGCGTGATAGCCATTCACACCAGAGGGTTCATCTGAGGCGTGAATGGTTTATTGCATATTGAGCGAGCCGATTCCCTCTCCCAAAAAAAAAAGATGGCTGCCACCATAGGAGAAGGGACATAGTCCCTTTTCCATTTCTATGGTGGGTGAGGGCAGGAGGAGTTCCTGAACCGAAAGCACAAAGTGGGGAGGCTTGGAGAGGGGTGGGTAAGGTTTGTTAAAAGGTAGGGGTGGAGACGTGGGGCAGAAACAGGGTGAAGCTCTCTGTTGCTTCCCCACAATCAAGATGGTGCCACCTGGGGAAGGGTCTCTTGCGGCTGCAAACAGTGGGCGGTACATAGTGTATTCTCACCTGCTGTTCCAGCCACCTGACTGACTGAGTGCCCTTCCCAGTCTGCAAATGATTTTTGAGGGAGTAAGAATGTAATGAAACTGCAGTATTTTCTAGGCTATTAAAATAATATTTTAACTTTAGAATGGAAATGGTTTTTTAAATCTGGCACCTATTAATTAATGAAAATTGGAAGATGAAATTTCACCTTAGAGTTTTGCGCTCACACAGTATTAATACTGCAATTTCTTCCCGTGGCACTACTCAGGTGGTGTCACTGAGCCGAACATATCCATAGAGCTCTTTTGATGGAAGCAAGGGGTTGGCTCCTATGTGCCTATTGTTTCCCATTGTATTTTTGTAATAGTTGTACTACGTGCCTTTTTTTGGTGGGAGTTTTTGCTTGTTTTTAGTGAGAAAAAAAGAGGCCTGTTAGTGTAAGTCTGCTCACAAGGATGGCTTCTTGTGCTATATATTGTAAGTACTGTGAAAAAACTTTTTCCTTTCAGCAGATCATTATGATGATTACCTTATTCTACTGCACAGTATTCAAAAACCATGGTCTTTGCCCAATGTCTAAGGTACATCCTTCTAAAGGAGTTACCTGTTTCCCAGTAGCACCCAGTGGTAATAATTCTACATAACACAACAAAATCCTTTTTACCAGTAACATATTTCTTTAATGATGCATTTATGATACCCATTATTACTCATAGCAGATGAACATAATCTCTCATGTGGCAGAATGTTTCCTATGGAAAATGATTCTGTTGTGGAAATGGTAGTTTCTATGTCCATTTTCATTTTTCAATGTAGTACATGCCTTTTAATGTCCCCACTGTATTCTATGTATAGAACAACTTAATTTTCCAAAGTTTTGGGTGACTTATTTTTACCAAATGTATTTTCCTCTGTGTCCCCTACACAGTGTGTGTGGAAGTGTGAAGGGTTTGTGGACCCAAGCCATGATCCCACCAAAAACCAGTTCTACCTGTTGCTCAGCTGCAGCCTGGAACCCCTTTTAACTCTTCCTCCCACTCACCCCATCTTACAATTTCTATCTGCTCTTTGTCCTGGCATGAAGTCTCTATGAGCCCTGCAAAATTAGTTCAACTTGTTGTGTCCATCATTGGTGGGGGCAGAGGCTCTGGAAAGCCACTTCTCCCATACCCTGTAATTATCCTGCCCTCTGCCAATTCACCAAGTTAGCCCCTGAATTCTTGCACCCTTTCTGGGAACCTCTTCCATCCCCCATACCCTACAATTAACCTCCCCCTGTTACCCCAACGGCACTGCACTCTATAATCTTCAACTCCCCTGACCTTGAAATCACACAAAATACCTGAAAATGTGGGTATAGCCCTGCATCCCATCTCCCCTAGTAACTAAACAAAATTTGTCCTGGCTACAGCCAAACGCTTGCCTTTACTGGCCCTGAAGGGGGTGGAATGACAAAACGTGTCCTGGCAACAGCCAAACAAACACTTGCCTGGGTGATAGGCTGACCCTGGAGTGGGCAGAAGCAACAGCCTTATATAAGCCTGAGAAGAAAGGACTGGGGGCTCTCTCTCTTTCTTGTTTGCTGGCGGTGGTGTGCTAACGGGGTGGGGGCCAGCAGAGTGCAGGAGGTCCCTTCCACAGGTACCCTTGTCTTCCCTTTCCATCTTTCCGCTCCTTTCCTCCTCAATCTGCTCTATATTTCCACCAGTAGGGATCCTGGCCTGTCTGCCCCCCGTGTCTCTTCATCTCCATGTGTCTCTGTGCCTGTCCTCCTATCCCTATGTCTCTGTGTCTGTCCCCTCTCCCTGTGTGTCTCTCTCTGCTCTGCACCTCTTTGCTCTCTCTCTTTCACTCTCCCATTTCTCTCTCTCCCTCTCTTTCTCCCTCCCTCTCCTTATCTCTCCCTTTCTTTCTCTCTTTTCCCCGCTCACTGTCTCTAGCAGCTCCCCTCTCCAACTCCCTATCCAACCCTTCCCTTTCACCCTATCCCCCTGCATCCAAGGGTACTCCCCATGCCCAGGTTCTAGGCCAGTGGGTATGCCTAGCTAGTCCAGTGTGCATAAACTATCCTGCTGGCAGTGAGATTAGGCATCTTCCTGTCATAAATCTGTTCCTGGTTTCTACAAAGACTTTGGTGCCTTCATTGTGTTCCCCTTTTCAGTGTAGCCTGCCTGTTATTGCCAGGGGGGGACCCAGTTCATCTGCTCACACAACGCACCCCGAACGGGTCTGTTGAATTGCGAGTTTAAAACTGTGGCCCTGACTGGGGTCTCCCACACGCCCTCCCCCATTTTGGCCTACCCCCACTTCCACTCTGTGATGTTGCAAACAATGTTGTGCCTTTTGTCTTACAAGAGGGTACAAAACCTTTTTGATGCATGATTGGATTTGGGAGTTGCAAAAGGTTCACACATACAAGGCACTGTTTTAAATTGGGAACTATTTAAAGGAATTCCTGTGGGCCCAAAGTACATTATTTGATCGTACTTGGTGCTCTTCTCTAAATGAGGTATGGTCACAATAAAACTGTCCACTAAAATATCATGTAATGAATTATGTTAAACAGACAAAATAAAGTAAAAAATGAAACTCATCAGTCACCCTTCTACAAGGAAAACATGTTATGTTTGTTGGCTCTAATATAAATAAAATAACATGATGCAAAGATGCTTCTGCGTGTATGCTGCCATATTTATTTATTTATTTTAATAATTTGTATTGATTTTATAACACGTCTGACATAGTACATGTTAAATTCACAGTAAAGGTCAGTAAGGCATGTTTGTGACACAAAAGAAGGTGAATGCAATAGACCAAAGAGCTGTAACTTGTATGTGTTCCCCTTCCCTTACTCCCCTCCCACTCTCCCCCCCTCCTCCTTCTCCCTCTCTCACTCTTCCAGAAAAGAATTAGACTGCATTGAAAAAGTAGGAAATAAACGAATCATTCAGTGTGGAATATTGCTCATCTTGCATTGCATAGTTCCCTACTGGATTGTGGGAATGTATATGACGTGAGGCTTCACTATGAGCTTGATAATCAGTACTTAGTAATGATATTACTCAGTTAGACCTAAAGGAGCCCAGTATGCTGCATAAAATTCCTGGAAGAGTAACCAGATTAAATCTATGTTCTTGCGAGATTCCATGACTGCAGCTGTCAGGCTCTCTATTTCATAGATTGTGTGTGCTTTAGTGAGCCATTCTCTTTCAGTGGGGAGGACTACAGACTTCCATTTAATAGTTAGGCATACCCTGGCTGCTAATAATAGATTACGTGGCATGTGTGAGAGGGGTACATGGGAATTGTCCTCATCAGATTCCACCTCAAACAGAATCAGCGCTGGTGTGCGTACTCTGGAAATCCGTCTATCGCTTGGATCCGCCCCAGGACCTCCTTCCAGTATGTTTTCACTTTGCTGAATCCCCACTACTGGTGTCAGTAATCACTGACTTCACCACACCCTCTCCAACAGTGGCGGGGAGTGCCTGGGAACATTTTGGACAACCCCTTAGGAGTGTAATGCCACCTGACTAATATGCGCGCGTTATGCATCTTATATTGTGTAGAGATAGACGATGCTCATACTGCTCTGCGTATAGCCTTCCAAAGCCCAGGTTGATCTGTCAGTTCTAATTCTGCCTCCAATTTCACCTCAGATGACGGGCGAATTAGGTGGCCTCTAGTGATCAATGCTTTGTACATGCAAGCTATGAGGCCTTTTATAGTTTGAGGGACACTAAGGATCAGTTCAAATGGAGTGAGGGGTCGTCCAAGGGAGTCGCCCCAACAGGGGTGTTTAAGGGCACTTCGCATTTGGAGGTATTGCATGGAAGAAATATCGACTCCCTGCAGGGCCGCCCTAAGTTCCTCAATGGAGGTGTACAAACTCTCTTTCCACATTTTCCCCGCTCTCATGAGCCCGGTTTCGTACCAATTCTGAAAGCGGTGGACATCACATATAAGATTCTGAATGGGGGGGACCAGACACAGCATAGCGGGGAGGGCCAAGTAGTGACTCCCCGCATGGCTTGAGAAGGACGCCAGAGTGACCATAACACTTTCAAAACTGGGTGCTCTCAAATTCTTCACGTCATGGCCGGCAGGGAAACCCACAGCCATTCCCCCAAAGTTACTGGTGCAAAGGAAATATTTTCTCCATTGCTTCTCAGGGTTTTCCAATAGGTGATCGGCCAAGATCCGGAGTTGGGAGGCCTTGTAGTATTCCTTAAGGTCTGTAAATGCCATACCCCCAGACTTTTTGGGTAGAACGAGAGTCGAGTAGGGGACTCTGGGCTTTTTACCAGCCCACAAAAATACCAATAGCGTACGTTTAATTTCAGCAAGAAAGGATTCCGGAATAAGTATCGGAGGGATTGAAAAAGAAACAGAAACCGGGGCAGGCTGTTCATCTTAATAGAGGTGAATCTGGCTGGCCGCGACAGGGACAATTTGCACCATCTATTAATGTAATTTCTGATAGCTTTCCATAAAGGGACATAATTTGCCTCGAAAAGGTCTGCTAGGGATACAGTGATGGTTACCCCTAAGTATCTCACAGATTGGGATTGTATCCAAAAGCCCCAGCTCGCGTCCTATTACGGGGGAGACTACTGTCTGTTCTCAATGGTACAGCTATAGTTTTTTGAAGGTTTGCGTGGAAACCTGACAGAGCTCCGTATTTTGATAATTCATGGAAGAGGGCTGGGAAAGATTCCGCCCGTCGGGCGAGTTATGGCAGAATGGCAACGGCAAACATTTCCAACTTGTATTCTTTGCTTCCCCGCATCATGCCCTGAATCAGGGGGCTCAATCTCAGTGCCTGGGTGAAGGGCTCAATAACCAGGGCATAAATCAGGAGGAAGAGTGGACAGCCCTGCCTAGTGCCTTGCGTAATGGCGAGGGAGTCTGAGGAGGTGCCATTAATGGAAACCTTGGCTGGAGCTGTGTAGTATAGTGTGCCAGCTCCCCTTCCATGCTATCCCCAACCCCACCCATTTCAGTACTGCCATCAAGAAAGGCCATTCAACGCGATAGAACGCCTTCTCAGCGTCTAGTGACAGAAGGAGGGGGTCACCGTTGGGTTCCCGGAGGCCGGCCATTAGATCTAAGGTTTTACTGATATTGTCTGCTCCCTGTCTGCCCCTAACATAACCCACCTGGTCTTTGAGAACCTGCTGGGGAAGGACCTGGGCGAGGCGGGCTGCCAAGATGCTGGAGTAGATTTGTGCATCTACATTAATAAGGGAGATTGGGCTGTACGATGCACAGTCTAGGGGATTTTTACCTTCCTTGAGAATTACTATAATTATGGACTCAGTGAACGATTTGGGTGCTTGGCCTGTCATCAAGATTGAATTAAACAGCTTGGTGAGAAAGGGGGAAAGGGTCCCGCTATTTGTTTGTAGAAGGCCGGCGTGTAACTATCTTGTCCGGGTGCCGAACCCGCTTTCAGGTTAGAGATTGCTCCTTGAACCTCTATAGTGGTAATAAGTACATTTAACATTTCCAGATGTTCTAGGACTATGGGAGGACGAGGGAGAGCAGTTAAGTATTTGTCATTTACTCAGGGTGTGCTTTGCGCTTCCGCTGTGTACAACTGCGAATAGAACCTCGAAAAGCGGTTCACAACTGGGCCACTCTCACCGACCTCGGTCCTGGGCCCAGCCACTCTCCTCTTGCACTGCCTCCTGCACTGAGGGACTGTCTCTGTATCCCTACAGCCCCCCCTTTCCCAGCACTTGTCTGCACTTGCCTTGCACTTGCCACCAGCTGGCCCTATTTATTTACTTATTCTACTTACTTGTACTGCACTTCCCGCCTCCCCTTCCCCTTGCACTTTTCCCTTCCCCCTACCCCTGCGCGGTCTGAATGACACCTGGCCTAGTAGGATCGTTGTCTGTCTTCCCCTTGTTCCCCCCTCCCTGCCTCGTCGCGCCTTGAAACACTTGTGTATAGGCGCGTTACAAATGCCATATCATATCATATCATATCACTATCTCGTGAGGGTCTGTGAGCGCAGCTCCGTTTTCATCATGTATTTTATATACAGCTCTGTCATCTTTCTGCTTTCATAGCCGATTTGCGAGCATTGTGTGGGCTTTATCTCCCTTCTCGAAAAATGTTTGTTTAAGGTATCTGAGTTGTGTGCGTGCCTTTCCATTCCATATGTCTTTTTTAGCTCCTCTCTCAGCCCCATAATCTGAGACAACCTATCCTCTGCTTGGGCGGGGTGTTGACAGAGGTCCCGTTCTAGACGCGAAATGTTGGACTTGAGCTTTGCCTGTCTAAGCAGCCTGGGTCTCTTCTTAGATGCCCCCTCAGATATTAGGATTCCCCTTATCGTGGCCTTCCCCGCTTCCCATATCATGTTAAATGACATCCCATCCACATCGTTTGTTTCAAAGTAGCTTGTGATGGCTTCCGAGAGGATCTCCCTGAACACAGAGTCTCTACACAAGAAGTCATTGCAGATCCACCATATATCTGCTCTGAAGGGGGGACCCAGGTCCAAATTGAGTGTGCAGAGCTTGTGAGCAGTCCAAGCATTACTTCTATAGATGTCTCAGTAAAAGATAGTCAATTCTGGAGAAAATCTGATGCGGGGGGGGGGGAAATAGTGTAATTCTTGTCTTTGGGATGGGATGTGCGCCATGTGTCAATTAAATGGTGCTCTTTCAGCTGACTGAGGAATCAGCTTCCTTGAAGGTTGCTCAGTGGCTGTTTGGCCTGATGTACCGGGTTCCAATCCAGTTCCCACTCCGCTACCACATTAAAATCCCCCCCCCCCCCACAAATGAATGTACCTGCCTTCCAGTCCTCTAAAAAATCAAAAAGGGATTCAAAAAAAGTCGATTGACTTTTATTTGGAGCGTAGGCTGAGTAGAGGGTAATCTTGCAAGTCCTCTGTTCCCCCTTAAGCACTACATATCTACCCTGAGCGTCTCTGTGTATGTGTTCTATTTGAAACGCCAAGGACTTCCTAAACAAAATGCCTACCCCACCTCACTTTTGGGGACCTGAGGCCCATATTGTATCACCGATATCCCTGCGTTCCTCCCCCTGAGTATATTTTGAGTATATTTTGTTTCTTGCACGACTAGTACATCTAGTTTGGATTGTTTGAACTGTCTTGCTAGCATGGATCTCTTATGAGGGGAGTTTAGACCCCTTACATTCAGGGATCCAAAGACTAAACCATCAAGCCCTGCCATATTGGCATGTAAATAAATTGTGTGTAGCCTTCGTATTTTGCATCCTAAGAGATGTAGGACGCTCTCCCCTTGTGGTATTTCGGGAATTTTCGTATTGCTAATGCTGATTGTGAGCGTGATTTACCGTTGTGGTTCTGGTATTCCTTGTCATCTAGTTGAGTGTTCCCCCGTCCCTTCCCTTCCCCGAGAAAAGCTAAACTTAGCATTCTATATTGCTAAAGGGGACACCCTGAACTAACAAGAGCCACTCTGATGGGGCCCCTCTTCAGGCGTTTTGTGAAACATACAACTATGCACATGCAGTGGGAACTGTAAGGATATTTGGCGTGTTACAGCACAGAGTACAGCACTACTGCACAGGTAGCATTTTTTTATGCAGCACCACTACATGGGTGTGGTGCATTGCTATATGTGTTGCCAGAGTAACATGGACATATAAGTAAAGACAGGCTATTCAGTCAAAAACGATTTTTACATATAAGATGCAAATCCATTTTTACAGTTAAAAGCACACATCTGCACATTCAAAATGCACACTATTTTTCACCTGAAATGTCTATGTTACAAGAGACACATTTGAAAATTAATAACTAACCTTATTAATAACTAACCCGACTAATAAAACTTTATTTAACATAACCCACTAATAAAAATGTGTCTCCACTGCAGAATTAGGCCTACTATGAAAGTGAACTTTTAAACGCACATTCATTTTTTTTCTCTGCTGCTCTGTCCACATAACTACAGGAAGCAAAGAGCTCGAAGGAACAGGAAATCAGTTTGTTACAATTGCCACTGTAGAAGTGAGCCATTGTGTAGTGAGGGAGGAGATGACATGATTGATTCTGATTGGAGCAGCGTCATAGCAAGTATCATGCTAGAGGCTGTGATTAGAACTTTGCTGGAGAAGCTTGAGAAGAGGGGGAAGGGGTCGACATCTGGCAGAGCTGGGAGAAGGATCTCTTTCCTGGCTGGGGCATTCCTGCTGCAAAAGCTGAGAGCTCCAGGCAATAACCCCGGTGTGAGAACGGCAGACGCTTGTTCTCACTGGGGTTGATCTTCAAGGGAGCCAAATTCAGAAAGGGAATAGCCGGAGAAAACTCATGCTGAACAGATAAGAAAATTAACATTATTTGATCGGAGGTTCCGGGATCGGAGGCCACGGGAGACGATGGAGTCCTGGAGCCCACGTGGACGGATTCCGGGAAAGCCCCAAAGAGGGGTGAAGACCAAGGCTGCAAAGCGATCAGCATTGAAGATGATACCAATGATATGGTTAATGATGATGATATTTGGAGGGATCTTCAAGAATTCAGAAGCACAGGTTGTCATTGAACCTGGACCAGCATCTGGTATCGCGGTGGAAGAGGCACCAGGATTCATCATGAGTGATAGAAGGATGATTTTCCAAAATATCTACATACCATTGAATCCTGAGATTTTGATTGAAAAACATTTGAACAATACCAGAATTAAGAGTGAACAGACTAAAGAGTGGCTGGAAATAAGAAAAGAGGACGCTAAGCAGTCAATAAGAGATATATTAATGCAGTTGGAGAAAACATTTGTGAATTCAGCAGACATTAAGAAGAGGAGAGGAAAGAGAGGTGCGGTGATGCTCGCGATATCATTGTTAATGTCTATAGTTGGAGCCATAATAGGTACCACAATATCAACAACCAATTCTATTTCGGTAGGAACACTGAGTACTAAAGCGCAACAACTGAGTATTGACCTAGAAATAATACAAAAAACATTAGATGGGATTAGAGGGGGACTGGATGAACAAGTAAGATTCATAAATGAAACTGCAATCATTCTAAATGAACAAGCGGATGTGATGCAACGGGCGACTAAAATAATACTTAAGCATGACAGAACTTTAAATGAAATATTGAACATAATGAGTCCTGTTGATAGACTATTAACGAATTATATGAGAGAAGTTCAAACTGCAGTTTCACAATTGATTCAAGGACATATCCCCTTGTATTTTGTTTCGCAGGATATTATTCGTCAAATGATAGAAAGATTGACCAGGAGGGAAATTGATGTGATACAGGTAAAAATTGCATTTGAAATGGGTAATGCAATGCCATTATACGTGGACTTGGAAAGCCTAGAGATCGGATTTTTGCTATGCATCCCATATGTAGCTCCTGAACTTATTTATCAAACGAAGTGGGTACACAACGTGGGATTTTGGCAAGAGGACAAATTTATTAAGATTAAGACTCCAGAAGTGGTGGCATTTCAGTCATGGGAACCTGAAGTTTATTTAATACCAAACCTGGAAACATGTGTCAAATTTAAAGAACAAAATCATATGTGTCCAGGTAAACCGTTTGTTCCTGGTGCCACAGATGCTATTTGTGGTTTGAAATCTGACCCAAGTATATCAGAAGGATGTGAAGTGATTATTAGCAATATGGGGAGTGAAGAACTGGCACAGGCTAAGATGGTCAGAGGTAAATGGTTGGTCAGCACCTGTTTAAAGAACATGGCGGTAGTACATTTAAACCATGGAACATACGTGGTTAAACAGGTGAAATATAATGTTTTTTATTTACAGGTTCCAAAGGATACAATTGTGTCAATTGGGGGGTTAACATTGTTTCATGTAACAAATGATGTTTGGGAAAGCCAAGTGGAAAATATCGATTTTTTTCAAAGGGATACTTTTCCAATAGATCCGGATGTGGAATATTTATTGAATCACAAAGAAAGACATGTTATAAAAATGAATTTGAGAAAAAACAATATTACAATTAGTAATCTGGGGATAATAGAAGTGGCAAGATTTAATTGGGGAACCTGCGGGGAACGCTCAATAGTGGGTTTGGCTGTCCTGGTGCTAATCATGGGTGGATGGTTGATTGTGCTATCAGTAAAAATGAAAATGTTACTGATTTTAGTAGCTACGTCAGGAAGAGAAAGATATCCCAATACACATGCATTTTAAAAGAAGAAAAAGAACAAGTTGTTTTTAGGAATTGGCTTGGATCGTAGCCAAGTTCTAAAAACAAAAGGAGGGTATGTAAGGATATTTGGCGTGTTACAGCACAGAGTACAGCACTACTGCACAGGTAGCATTTTTTTATGCAGCACCACTACATGGGTGTGGTGCATTGCTATATGTGTTGCCAGAGTAACATGGACATATAGGTAAAGACAGGCTATTCAGTCAAAAACGATTTTTACATATAAGATGCAAATCCATTTTTAAAGTTAAAAGCACACATCTGCACATTCAAAATGCACACTATTTTTCACCTGAAATGCCTATGTTGCAAGAGACACATTTGAGAATTAATAACTAACCTTATTAATAACTAACCTGACTAATAAAACTTCATTTAACATAACCCACTAATAAAAATATGTCTCCACTGCAGAATGAGGCCTACTATGAAAGTGAACTTTTAAACGCACATTCATTTTTTTTCTCTGCTGCTCTGTCCACATAACTACAGGAAGCAAAGAGCTCGAAGGAACAGGAAATCAGTTTGTTACAATTGCCACTGTAGAAGTGAGCCATTGTGTAGTGAGGGAGGAGATGACATGATTGATTCTGATTGGAGCAGCGTCATAGCAAGTATCATGCTAGAGGCTGTGATTAGAACTTTGCTGGAGAAGCTTGAGAAGAGGGGGAAGGGGTCGACATCTGGCAGAGCTGGGAGAAGGATCTCTTTCCTGGCTGGGGCATTCCTGCTGCAAAAGCTGAGAGCTCCAGGCAATAACCCCGGTTTGAGAACAGCAGACGCTTGTTCTCACTGGGGTTGATCTTCAAGGGAGCCAAATTCAGAAAGAGAATAGCCGGAGAAAACTCTGCTGAACAGATAAGGTAATTACAGAAGCGAGTGGGAGCTGTGCGAAAGTGCGCAAAGCTGTTCAGTCAGTGTATTAGAGGGAGTCTCAGTCTCTTATCAGCATATTTAATGTTACCAATTGGATATATTCTCGCAGCTCTCTGTTCATTTTATCACAAATAATGTTGTACCATTTTATTTACTTCTGTAAAAAAAATTAAACTGTGTTTAAATTAAATTTTTATAATACAAAAATATTTGAAAACAGATAACTAGTGTGTATTATTTTTCTCTTTCATTTTGCATGGGGAAAGGTTTAAACGTGGGTAGATTTTTAAACAGTGCAATTGTCATTTTAAAGCAGATGTGTGCATGATTCTATTCAGTATGGACAGTTGTGAGTGACTGTTTGTAGCATAGCCTGTTGGAGGTACATGAGTCAACGGGAAGAGAGACTCTCTGGACATAGTTCCCTACCGTATATGAGGTAGTGGAAATCACCACAAAAATACCACAATTGCCCATGGTGGCACACAACACTAACACTGAAAATGTGGTATCCCTAAAATGTAGGCCTGAGGTCTCTCTAGTGATCAAGAACAATCTAGATAAAAAACAAGGGATGTTGGATATTGGGGCCACAAATAAACCAACCACTATACCAACCAACCACGCAAACTACCGCGCATATCATCTAAATAGGTCTGAATTCTGAAATAATGCAATGTATTATTGTCATGTGTGACCCAATATGAATACAGAGAGTGATTATTGCTAAAGGTATTTTGGCGGTAAGAAAATACCGCAAAGCCCCAAATATCCACAAAATACCCAACAGAACAGTGTGCAGTAATGTGGGTGAATCCAGACCATCCCTCATTCATTCAGGCGAACACTCCTTGAATGAGGCTCGCCCCAACCTTTAAGCTAGCGGTCTGCAAAAGCCAACAAGAAAAATGCAGGGCGGAAATAAATTCCGTTTATAACATCAGGGAGTGTTCAGGAGTTTGTATTTCTACTTCGTTTGCACTCAACCTCTCCTGGGGGGTTTCAGCACCGGGTCTGGTAATGGCCCTGTAGGTTTCCTGCAGGAGTTGGTGTCCATGCCCTCTGCTGGGCCTCGGAGATGTCGCAGGGCTCTCTCCGCTTCTTCTATCAATGTTATTCTAAAGTCCTCTCCTCCAAATTCAAATGACAATGAGAAGGGGTGGCCCCACCGATAGCAAACTCCCTTTTCCTGCAGCCAGACTGTGAGGGGGTGGCATCCCCTTCTCTTGCCAAGGGTCATGGCCGAGAGGTCTTGGAAGAGTTTCACATTTGCACCTCTGAATTCTATCGTGTCATTTTCCCTTACCTTTAGTAGGATGTCCTGTCTCTGGGCATAGTAGTGTCATTTTATGAGGACCGAACAGGGACCCCACGGGGGACCCCCAGCCCTGTGCACTCTGTCAAATTCCAGCTTTGGGGGATTGACATCCCCGTAGAGGGTCTGGATCAGGGCTTTGACTTTGTTTTCCAGGCATACTTGGGTTTCCCCCTGTTCTTCTGCTAGGCCCAGTATTCGAATATTTGATCTTCGCTCCCTGTTTTCGAAGGTCATCAAGCTTCGCCTCTATGTCTCTTTCCTTTTGTTTCAAGTCTTGAAGCCGGGCTTCGTACTGCATCGTTGCTATGTCTCCTGATTGCTTGTTACTCTCCAAAGCATCCAGTCGGTCTTCTACTTTAGCCATCTTGGTCTGCAAATCTGAGATGCTTTCCGTAAGGCTAGACTTGATTGACCTAATCTCAACAAGCAGGAGCCGTATGTCTGACTTGGTGGCGCTGTCGAGGTCATTGCCTGGAATCTCTGAGGAGCTTTGGACTTCGTCTGACTCCATGGCTGTACCTGCTCGGCGAAACGTTCGTGAAACATTCGCAGTAGCGCTAAGGTACGTGGGTCCAGATTTCTCTCAACTGGCGCTAGTGATCTGCTGCTACTGTTTGAGCGCACCAAATACCATTGACCAGACATCATTTAATGCCAGCACTTTGTGCAGACCAGAGTTTGCCTGTTAACCTTTCCTTCTCGTATAGCACGAAATCAGGCTTTTATAGCTAGCCACTCTTGGTTACGTGCAGTGGCTGGGTGAGTCTGGGAGTGAGGTGTCTGGCTGATGATTCCTAGTCCCACAATTGCTCACTTTGGTGGGGGGGATTTGATGGGCATTTCTGGCCGCACTCTAGGGCCCAGGACCGTGGTCTGAGGGTATGCAGTTTTATTTGACGCTGCGCAGGTGTTCCATTCGCCGTGAGCCAGGAGTGTCTCTTCAGTGCATGCATTGAGTATCTGTGGGGCTGCGGTGCTGCCGCTCGCTCCGAGGCCAGTGGTGATTGTGGGCTTGGATATGGCTTGCGGTCCGGGGGTGACCTTCTTCTTTAGCCAGGCGTTAGATGCTATGGGGGGGCAGGATCCCGGCCCACCCAGCGCCCCCTCTGCTAATGAACCGGGGACTGGAGGCCCCTCGCTGTTGTGACATGCCTCCACTAATGTTCCACTGTGTTTTTCTGGGGGAGGCAGGGCCTGCTGCCTGGTGCCTCACTCACTCTCCTTCAGGGGGCCGGGGCCGATCGCTGCTCCGGCCGCCGAGGAACGCACAAGTCTTGGGGGCCGCTGGAACGGCTCTGAGCAGGCAAAAGCGCTGGGGTGGGGCAGGGGTGGCGTACTGTACTCGGTTAAGTTTTCTCGATCGTTCCACTGGCCCAGCTCCCCTCTCCAGCCACTGCTGCACAACTCCTGTTGCTGTGCCTTGGATCACCCAGCTGATCTGGCTGGCTCAATCGTGTTGGGTCGTGATGGATCCTCACCACCAGGGGCTCGTCTTTGGCGTGGGATTTCCTTCCTGAAGCCTTTTACGATTTCTCTAGTAAGTTTGTCAGTAACTGCCCTGGCGGTTTCAGTTGCCAAACGTTCAGTTTCAGGGACGGTGGATTTGTTTTTATCCAAGTATTCCCGGCATGTTTTAGCCTGAAGAGGGAGACGATGGATCAAGCTTTCATCATGTCTGTGCCCCTGGTGGTCTCTTCGCTGCCATATTTATTAAAGAAAATGAAATGTAAAAGTTGTGAACAAAGTTAAAATTGATATCATTGATCAAACCATATGTATTGATAGCATAACCTACTGTAACATTAATAGCACAAGTACAAACAGTTTAAATGGCAAACCTTCACTTTTATCAATTCATAGAGAATTTAGTAGGCCCATGTATGTTTACTGAAGACAATAGACTCTGGGCCTCATTACGAGCACCATGGCTGCCTCCAAACCGGGCTCCATTACCGGGTTCCTGCAATGGGGACTTACCGGGTCATTCCGACATAGGAGGATCCGGTAAGTCCTCCTTGCAGGAACCATTCGGTATTCCCATTTGAGCCCTCATAGGGCTCAATGGGGATGGGGAGGGAGGTAACAATGGGCACATTACAAGTGTCCTGTTGTTACCTCCCTCTTCCCCTCGCGGAACATGGAAAAGACGTCTGGTTTTACTAGACGTCTGATCTGGGTCCCGCAAAGGGAACCTCGTAATACGCGCACCCAGAATGAAGGGGGCTGGTCCCGTACCGGCCCCCTTCATTCCAGGAGCGCAAGGGTCGTAATGAGGCCCTCTGTCTCTAATCTTCAAAAATAACATTTAAATGTGAACAGTTTGCCCTGGAAACCCCCAAAATCATGGTCTTATAGTTTTAGGCTATAAGTAAATAGTTCCATTGTCTGCTTGATCGTTAGGTACATACGTAGATCGCAGATACCTACACAGTCTATTAACCCCTGACATTGGAACACATTAAGCCTGGGCTAATGGAAAATAGCCCATTTAAATTAGTTGAATGGTATTAATGATGGGTAGACATTTATATGACATTGTGTAAAAGACATTAAAATACGTTGGACAAAAAATATCTTTTGTTTAACAGAATGTGGGCCTCATTACGAGTTTGAAGGCAGCCATGGAGCTATTAGCTCCATGGCTGCCTCCAAACCGGGCTCCTTTTCCGGGTTCCTGCAATGGGGACTTACCGGGTCATTCCGACATAGGAGGACCCGGTAAGTCCTCCTTGCAGGAACCATTCCCCACCCCATTTAAGCCCCCATAGGGTTCAATGGGAATGGGGATGGAGGTAACAATGGCCACATTATAAGTGTCCCATTGTTACCTCCTTCTTCCCCTCGCGGGACCCGGAAAGCACACCTGGTTTTACCAGGTGTCCGATCTGGGTCCCGCGATAGGAACCCTGTAATCAGCCCTGACGGAATGAAGGGGGCCGGTCCCGTACCGGCCCCCTTCATTCCGTGTGCGCAAGCCTCGTTATGAGGACCTGTGTCTATTAATGTGTCTATTAACAGATGATGGGGCCTCATTCCGAGATTGGAGGTAGTCATGGCGCTATTTGCGCCATGACTGCCTCCAATAACGGGTCTGAATCCGGTGTTGTTCAATGGGGATTTACCGGTGTAGTCCGACCCTGGCGGGACCGGTAAATCCCCATTGAACAAACCATTCCCCATTCCCATTGAGCTCCCATAGGGCTCAACGGGAATGGGGAAGGCGCTATTTACGAGCCTGCTAATGGTTCCCGTTAGGGGACCTTGGAATCGGGCGGTAAGGGATTACCGGCACCGGTCTCCTTACCGGTCCCCGGGTATCCCCTACCGCCTGACTTGTAATGACCCCCATGGTCTCTGTTGATAGAGGGGAAGATACAGAAAAGCTACACATGTGAAATTAAAGTTACAATGTATAAAATGTGTAGCACAAACAATGCATTCAAAATGACAATGGGAAATACATTATCTGTTATAACTTTGAAACCTTTGTCAATAAGCAATCCAGATATAGCTCTGGAACACAAATCATATGCATATCCAAATGATATATTAAAATGTGCATTTAATGCATAATGTGAATATTTTAATAACCCAATATGTATGAAGGAACAGAAACATACTTTATATCTCCAGACTTTAGATTATTGTTTTAAATCTGAATTTGTCATTTTCAATAATGGCAGATGTCTATGTAGAGAATTATTCAATATTGGGAAGTAGGGTGATAAGATGAGCCATTAGAGCCAGATTGTGGTTAGTCATTTATTAGGCCTGTGGTCCACATGACCCCCACATACATGCTTCATCAAGCTGCTTCAACTGACAGCCATTCCAGGGAAAGAGCATTGTCCTCTAGAATGAGACACCTCACAATACATCCCTCACCATTCAATGAAATACCATTACAGTTGGACGGTCCTGGACAAGTAAGAATATATATATATATAACTTTCACAACATTGCAGAATACTAAAAGATAAAATATGCATAATAATTCAAAAGAAATAACCTAAAAATACAAACATTTAGGTATGCCAAATGCAAACTGTGGAATGCTTTATGCCAAAACAGTTACAGAATGACAGTCCGGTTGCCACTTTCATGAACACACATAATCTTGCTACCAGGATGGTGGCCGTTTCAATCTCATGCTTGTCCTCTTTCTCGTCCTCAAATCCTCTCCCTCCTGTCCATCACTCTGTTCCTGCTCACTACACACCCCACCGCAAGGAACCAACTTCCCACTGTCGGCACTTCTCCACCCGCCACTATCACCACACCATTCCTAACTGCAGAAATCTTCTTGGGTCCAGAAATGTATTTTCCTGACACTTGTGTCCTAGCCTAGGGTTCACAATCAAAACAGAATATCCGGCTGACCAATCCGTGCTTCTGATCTTTTTCTCGCAGTCAAAGAGTCTCTTGAAATGCTCCTGACCCGCTTTAATGACCATAGCAATTGTCTGCCTATCCACTTGCACACCAACAGTTAACCCTAACCAGTACAGGCACAAACGTGTACCTGGTTGGTGGCACTTAGAAGTTACAAACAGCAACACATTTGTCACAGAATGAGGAGTGGTGCAATAGCCTCACATCACATGGCAAAGCACTTCCTGCCACAGCAACCCGCAACTGATTGCCAGCAGAATGCTTCCTATGTTTAACCTATTAATACGCTCCCCCAAGCCATTTGCCCTGGCATGATGCAGCACAGTGCGTGTATCTCTAATGGCATATGCTTCCAGTAAATTCCTCATAGCCTCTGACCAGAACTACACGCCATTGTACGTAACAATGTCCTGGGGAAACAGTTCTCTATAAAACCCATCTTCTAGAAATGTTATCATCTCCACCAGGGTTTCCTCTCTCACACATCTCAACTCCGCCAACTGGGAGTGATAATCAGTTAAAACGAAATATAATCTGTAACCACAGCCCAACCTTTAAATTAGCCAAACTGTGGCCTCGCGACAAGTAGATTCTTCAAGCTATGGCTATGAGGTTGCTGCCGTTATTCACCACCATGCCTGTGGCGTCTCGATGGACTTGCAGCCCGTGCACTCTCTGGAGCTCCGGCCAGCATGCTCGAGCTTCTTGCTTCACCCCGGTCCCCAGGGCACGAGCGGCATAGGACTTTGTCTTCACCAACCCACCTGACGTAGCAGGGCAGACCTTCGGCGTCTCCCTCCTCCTCTTCACCTTTTCACCTCCCGGACCACACCTTGCTTAAGTGGCCCGACAAGGGCAGGACTGGTGGCTCTTCCTTCACCCGGATCGCACCACCATGCTGTCCAGGACTTGGATTCCCCTTGCCTGTCCACTGCTGGGCAGGGGAGCTCTTTCCTTTGCTTTTTTAGTTTGGGTTGAAAGCCAAAACTATTGCATTAGAGTACAAATAGGGAGAAATGGCGTATGAAGAGGGACACAAAGCTTCTAGATGTTGTTTAGTTATTTGCCCACCCATTGACTGCCCATGGCCATGCTAATCCCTATGGCCATTACCACTCAGTTCCTGCCCCTCTCTGCCCAAAACACCTTCTTATGGGAACTCTTTAAGCTTGTTTTATTCAAGCCGTAACATCAAACCTTGCACTTGAAGCACCAGCCACTGTTTTTTCAAAGCAGTCTTCTTAGAGCTAATGGCTTAACTGGAGCTGTAAACTCATAATGGTGTAATAAAAATGTTTTACCAGGTCTGCATTCAGCCACTCCATTTATAATCGCTGTTCCTATCTTTCACTGAAGTCCTGCTAAAAACAAGCATTGGCAAAGCCAACAGTTTTTGTTTGTGTATAAGTAATAGATATCTACCAGGCACAGCTACTCGATGGCAAGGTACATGCAGCAGGTTGCACCTGCTACCATCAATGGCTATTTAGTAGCATTACGGCAGTGCCTGGCAAGTGCCTTTCCCATGCCTACACAAAAGCCCAAACTGTTGGCATTGCCAATGCTTGTTTCTTTGTCCATCCAGCCCCATGATGCGCCAAATGGTTCAGTACAGGTAAGTCTTTATTCCCCAAGTAAAACACAACACCATATACCTAAGTAAATGCACTAACACATTAAATAAAATATTTTACAAGGACAGGGCAGGAAGATAGCTCAGGGGCAACATGCTCGCCTTGGAAGCAAAATGACACAAAGCACCACAGGTTCGATCCCTGCTTAGAAACCTCTGGGTATTAAGCGTGTTATAAATAACCTATCATATCATACCTTCACCCTAGTGTCTGTGTCTTTATGTCTATTTTTTCCCTCTGGGATAAATATCTAGTCCATACAATCTCGGCCCAATTTGGGCCACGTACTACAGACAGATGGGGATTATTTTGAATGTAAAAAAAAAAGAATTTTCAATAATTTCTTGTTATTTTTAAATCATAAGGCGAGCTACATATCCTGCTTTGACTGCTGACTCTAAGGACCCAATGGCAGGTTCTGGGTTTAGGGCAAACAGAGCAGGCAATTTCTTGGGTCTTGAAATGTTAACAAAATCAGCACTGGTCCAGGATCAAGGAAAACAAAATATCCAATCTCCAAAGTAACAACCCCTCTACCCACATCCCTGGACCTGGTAAATCATCATGACCCACTTGCCCTCTTCTCCTTTGCCCTCCTCACCCACGTGCTTGGCTTTCAAGAATACTGTGTCTCTAGAGATGACTTGAAAAGTACACAAATCACAAGAAATCACTTGGACAAATAAATACATCCGTAGAGATATATGTTAAGCAAATGTGCTACCATAATAGTATTATTGTCCCCCATCTTGAATGAAAACTACAAATACAAGAATGCAATTCCGCGTGGGGCTAAAAATGGCCAAAGGGCTTTGTAAATGGACTTGCACAACTCAGAACAAACATGTGAATGTCTGAAAAGTAAAGGTAGCCTTGTTGTTTTCCATTGTTTGACAAGTCCTGCTTCATAATCGATGTGACGAAAATGTGACATTGTACAAAAAATATTTTTTCTATGTCAAATAAGTATGTATGCAAATAGGGAATATAGTTTAAAACTTTGTGCGAGACATACTTTAATTGACCCGAAAGAAGGCATATGTTTGGTTAACAGACTGGCTCATTGTGTGTGATTTCAGAATAAAAATGACCCTATTGCAGTTCATGTCACAACCAGGTTAAAAATTTAAATTTTATTGAAAACAATTGTTACTCAAGTGAACAATCACTTCCAAATAGCCTGCCATTTAAAATGTTCTGTCATAACAAACGTAGAGTTAAGTCGTAAAGTATTTACAAGCCCGGTACCTGATGAATGACACATGGGCACGTCTTGCTGCTATGGGATCCTGGTGGCGACTGCTTGCACCGGCTCCCCTTTATTAACTGCGCATGCGCGGTCCTCGTTATGGCTTGCGCATGCGTGCAGGGATTATCCTCGCTCCGTAACATTCCTCCTTTTTGATAAAGAACAAACAGAGTGATAATATGAATAAATATTTAGCGGCCGAATGGGGCTGCCACATTTAGTGCAAACCATACAGTCAACATGGGGGCCCAACGTGGGTCAATAGCGTCCTCCCTGGGATTCAGGGATTGGGGTCCATTATGAAATTGTGGATCCTAGCCAGGCACCTGTGACCCTCTCGGCTTGGATACCTTCGGCTGTCACTCTGGACCGGACGTGGAGAGTCTGTGGGTATCTGGTTGCCTCCGCCCTTGATGTCCCTTGACGCCGGGCTGGCATCGGAAGTCGCCGGCTCAATTTTGGTAGGACATTCTCCATTTTCTTGAAGTAGCATCAGTTCCTGGTAACTGTTCCTCTTTGATCGGCGGTCGTCACCCTCGACCCATTAACATATGTTACACCCATGAGGTTGGGCTCATATGTTAGGGATAGCTTTCCCTCTGGATGGCAGTTGCGCACTAGTACGTTGTCTCCCACTGCAATGTTGGGCGTTTGGCGATGTCTCCTGACGTTTTCGTGCTGGTTGCGCGCCTGTCGGTCTGCCAGTATCTTGCTGTCATCGATGACATCCTGTTATCGCCCTTCCACGTCTGTATTAGTCCTCTAGGGCACTGTTTGAACAGGGCCTCTGCTGGGACCACCCCAGTGGATTGATGGGGAGTGGCACGATACTTCTGGAGGAATAGGAATAGGTTCCTTTGTAGTTCCCTCCCTTGACTCTGTGAAATCCTGACTATTTTGTTTAGCGTGCGCATAAACCACTCGGCTTCTCCGTTGGCCAGAAGGGTGTCACCTTGCAGTGTTTTATTCCACATTCCTCCATGTATTGTGCAAACTGCTGGCCTTGAAAAGGGGGTCCATTGTCTGAGCATAGTTCAAGGGGGAACCCATGGGTGGCGAAGATTCGCTCCAGTGCCTGAATAGTGTGATCACTGGCGGTGGACTCAACCAGTTCTATTTCCGAGTATCGCGACCACTGGTCGATCACTGCCAGAAAGTAGGTGCATCTCCCGGTAGACCCAAAATCGGAATGTATTGTGCCCCATGGTCTGTCACTTCTCTCCATCAATTCTATGCAGGGTTCTCCCGCTACCAGGCTGGCAGCTTGGCACCAGATGCACTGCTGTACATACTCGTCCACTCGATGTTCCAGGTCTGAGAACCACACTTTGGCACTAAAACAGGCTTTAGTTTTGGCTGTGCCCTGGTGGCCACTGTGGGCCAGCTTCAATACTCTCTCCACCAGCATCCGCGGTATGACGATCTGCCGTCTTCTTAAAAGTAATCCTTCCTCTCAAACAGATAGCTCATTGCGGGAGTGCCAAAGCACTTGTAGTTCCTTTTGGGTGCATTTCTGTCTTCATGCTCCATTCGCCAGCGCCATCTTCCAGTCTCCACTGGCCACTGCAGCCTTTATGACCTGAAAACACTCATCCGCCATAGATGCATCTACAAGGTCTGGCAGCGTCAGCGCAATGGGCATGGCGGCCTCCACCACGTGACGGACGATTTCGGCACACTCTTCCTCAGCTGGCCCTTCTTGCGCGTGGCCACCCCGAGGGTGAAGGAATGGGTAGTCTGTCGGGTTATTCGTGCCTGGCCTGTATTGAAGCTTCACTCCATACTCCATTAGGGACAGCATCCACCTTCCGATTTGTGGGGGAGGTTTGGACGACGCCCCCGCCATGATGGGGAGCAAAGGTTTATGGTCAGTAATGACCGACACTGGCTTGCCCAATATGTACAAATGAAAGTGTTTGCAGCCCCACAGAATGGCCAGCGCCACCCTCTCCATCTCTTTTCCGTGTCCGTCAGGAGCTTGCTGGCGTACAATATCGGCTGCATCTGTCCCTGCGTATCTGGCTGTAACAGCACTGCTCCCAGTCCCACTGGGCTGGCGTCAACGACCAGTTCGGACTCCTTCTTGGGATTGAAATATGCCATTGTTTCTTCTCTGGTCAGCACTGTTTTGATGGTGTTGAATGCCTTCTGCGCCCATGTGGACCATTCCCAGGTGGCGTTGTTTCTCGTGAGAGCCCTCAGTAGCTCAGAAAGGGAGGCCAGGTCCTGGATAAACCTTCCACAGTAGTTTACCATTCCCAGAAAGCTTTGAATGTCTGAAGGGGATTCAGGGGGGGGGGTGCTTCTCTAATGTCTTGTACCTTCTCCAGTTCAGGGGAAATGCCTCCTATGTGAAAACACGAATCTGAAGAATTCAATCATGTCCTTGAAAAATTCACACTTCTCCTTGTGGAGGGTTAACCCCAGGTCCCGGATCCTCTCTAGGGTCTGTTTGAGTCTTTTCATATGCTCTGTCTCTGAGGACGCGTATACAAGGATGTCATCACTTAAATTGAGCACTCCTTTTAGGCCTGCAAGGGCCCCTCTGATCATGTTTTGAAAAACTTCTGCAGTCGAAGAAATCCCAAAACTCAATCTCTTATATTGATAGAGGCCCCCATGCATGGTGAAAGTTGTAATGCACCGGGATTCAGGGTGCAGCTCGAGCTGGTGATACCCCGAGCAAAGGCCCAGCTTTGAAAATACCTTTGCAGCCTGAAGCTCCCCGACCACATCGTTGAGTGTCAGGCTCAAGTGACACTCTCATTTAATGGCTATGTTGGGCAGCCTTATGTCCACGCAGATATGCACTGCCCCGGGTTGTTTGGGTTTGGAGGCCACTACTATAGGGAGACCCATGGGGTGGGGCCTTCCACCCTCTCGATTATGTCCATATCATTGAGATTTTGCAGTTCGTGTTCCACCTGTACCCTCAGGTGAAACAGGATCCTGCAATGTTTTAGGGCATTTGCTCTCACCGATTCATCGATATGAAATCGTATCTGCTCTCCACGCAGTTTCCCTACCCCTTTTAACAAGTCGGCATACCGCTCTGTGATGTTGTGGATGTCAGACAGATATACTGACATGGCGAAGTGTACAATGTTCAGGGCTTCCGATGCGACACAGCTTAACAGAGAATGTGGGCTGACTTCAGTCATGAAAAAATTGGCTTTGATGGAGTGTTGGCGAAGGGTGACTGATGTGGTGAATGCCCCTTGTACGGGAATGGGTTCACTAACTCTGAAGGTGTATATCCTGGCCTTGGTTTTGTCAAGCACCGGTGTACCTGGCGGTGCCTCATAATGTCTGGCGGCCAGGACACATACGCAGGCTCCTGTGTCTATCAGCACGGGTGTTGGGCTCTCATCAATTTCAACCACACATGTGGGTTTCTGACGTTTTCTGGAGCCAGAGTCAATGTTCGAGATGGAGAAGAGTTCTTCGTCCTCCTCTTCTTCCTCAGCTATGTCGAGCTCCTGCATCACTTGTTCAATGGCGGCCACATTTTTTTGTTTTTGTGGGCCACTGTTGCTGACTCTCGCTGGTCCTTGCGAGACAGCCACTGGGTTGGCTGCCCTGCATACTTTGGCAAAGTGTCCAGCAGTGCCACAGCATCCACACACTCTGGATTTTGCCAGACAGTCACCGGCATGTGGAAGGTCATAGCCACAGTATTGACAGAGTTGGGGCTGCTCTGGCTTTTGAAATTGCTCTGGTTTCCTTTGGGCCCATCGCGGCCTTTGGGTTGTACCCATCACCGAGCGTCCAATGGCATAGGCCTCCTCACTTTTCCCTGGATGGACAGCTGACTCCATCTTGGCACCTCTGCTTTCCGCTAGTTCGTATGTCCTGCCCATATCCAGAATCTGAGCAAGTGTCAAACCTGGCTCTCGGAGTACCTGGCGACTGAGTTTCCCTGAGCTGCATCCTTGAAGGAGTTGATTGCGCACCATCCCCTCCTCATTTTCCCATCTGCACATGCTGGCCAGATGGCACAGCCTCCTGCAGAAATGTTCTAGGGTCTCCTCCCCTGACTGCCTCTTGCTGCACTTCACAAATCTTTCGTAGTCCTGGTTGGCCAGGGGCAGAAAGTGTTCATTGAGTGCGTTTTTGACATCCACATACGTGGTTGCCTGAGAGTTCAGTGACTCAAATACGCAATGGACTTCTGAGCCCGCTGAATACAACAGTGTTGCCACCTTGGCATCGTCTTCTGTCTCCCCAGTGGCTCGAAAATACATTTCTAACTTTTTAACCCATAGGAGCCACTTGGGCCCCAGTTTGGAACGGGCCCGGACATTTCACACTCGGGTATGGGTGCTAAAGTACCTTGTTGTCTCCACAGTGGTTGGGCTTGTGCTCCAGCAAGTTTCTGCGCCTTCCATGGCCTCAGACCACACAAGCACCTCTTCCTGTTATAGAGGCCGCAAGTTTGCACCACATGTGTCCAGTATACTACTCCAGGCTGAGGGCACCAGAGAAAAATTGACCCCTGGGCTGGTGATATGACTTGGATAGGGTCCTTGGCCTCTTCCTTGAACTGACAGAATGTCTACAAGTCAATGTGCACTTATTGCATCTGAAATCACAGCCAACCGTGATGTGACAGCTGTGGGGATTCCAAAAACTATGACCCGAACGGCGCATGAACACCCCGTGAGGGGCCACAATCTCAGAGTGCAAAATGGTGGCCCACGTGTGCCGCGTAGGTAATGGCGTCTAATGCGCATCGCGAAAATATCATGAGTGTCACCAAAATTATGCCCAGGATATTTCCTCTCCCCACTCAGGGCCATCCTCATCGCCAATTTTGTATTGTAGTATGAGCCCCGGGGCCTCCCAGTAACACAAGCCCGGTACCTGATGAATGACACACGGACACGTCATGTTGCTACGGGATCACGGCGGCGACTGCTCGCACAGGCTCCCCTTTATTTACTGCGCATGCGTGGCCCTCGTTATGGCTCGCGCATGAGTGCAGGGATTATCCTCGCTCCGTAAAACTGTACACATACCAGACGGTGCCTGTATGGGAGCCCCCATGATCATGGGGACATAGATTCCAGCACAGACAGCCCAAGGCCAGCGCCGGCCCTGCCCTCTTCCATGGAAGACAATTGCCCATCATTGTCCCATATATGCAGTCCTTTTGGAGGCAGTGGGCCTCCTTCTAAGTGTGCTGGTCCGGAAATAACGGTGGCTGGTAAGCATACCAGCACTGTTGTTTCCGGACCAGCACACTACAATTCTGCGGGTGGGTGCCATCCCACCCGCCAGGTCAGACCTGCCAGGCGGGGCGCAGAGCTTTCACAGAAGCACCGGCACCATAAAATGGCCGCCAGGAGCCCCAGATAACAGTGTAGCAAACATTTGCAGGTTGCTGGGTTGCGAAACACTGTTGTGACTCACCGCACAAACTTGCTGCAGCACCCGCTGGGGTATGAGGCACTTTCTGGAGGAGCAGAACACACAGGGCAAGGGCAGAGGACATGGACGCGGGCGCCGTAGTGTACGGTGCCCGCGCCTGATCAGAGGAGGAGCCAGTGAAGATCTCCTGATCCGGAGGGGTCTTACAGGGCAAGAGCTCTGAAGTTACCTGGGAACCACAGGCCTCATCCCAGCGAGGAGTGTGTCTCACTCCCACATTGGGAGACACGGTGCTACACTTTGTGTTCGGGCATGCCAACCTGAGCTGTTTCTAAGTAGCAGGAGAAAGACCGGTAGGTTAAGACGGTCCCCCTGCCCCTGGATATTTATAGCAAGCATTTCCTATTACGCCCAGAATACCGCAGCAGCTCGGAAACACTAGCCAGATGCTGCCTGTGAAGTGGTGTTATGAGAGAAAGAGAACCAGTCATAACACGATGGCCCAGTGAGTGTGCATAAATCCTTGCGAGTCAGGACGTTGTGCCCCACTGTTGGGAGCACCTGGGCGAATTGTGTAGCTCAAAGTACTGCAAGTCGTTGGATGAATTGGCGGTCCGGCAGGAGCATGTAGCCCTCTCTACTCCTCCTTCATACACAGCTAAAACTGCATCACACCCAGGACAACAAGACAGCACCTGGAAGCCGGGAGAGGTGCTACGCAAAGACTGTGGGGTTCATAAGAGGATGCATGTATGACATAAAGGGGCCCAACCAGGGAACTAGGGCACTTCCATAAATATAAACAGTGGAATTGAAACAAGGGATACAGGGCCAACAGCCCCGGAGTGAGCAGTAAGCTGCATGCGGCACATCCGGCACAAGTATCAGTGAAGGGTATAGCCAAGCGAATCCTAAATGACAAATGAAGCGCATCCAGGAACCTGGGTCCACGAATACGCCATTAACGGTCCACTAAGATAAAGATCCAGTGCAGACCTAGTAGCTCGCTGGGGCCCCACCCATGTCGTCCAAAGCATCAAGGCAGAAGTCCAAACAGCGCACACCGGATAACTTTGCAAAAACAGTGGGCACTACGACACAGACCTCAACAGCTACACAGCTACCGACTAGTAATATGGAGCAAGCAGGAAATGATCAGCAGATCCTAGCAGCCATCGTTGACCTAAAAGCCACACTGGAACACAAAATGGACGCAATTAGCCGGGATGTTAACCTCTTGAGGCAAGATGTGAGAATGCTGTCGGACAGAACCAGGACATTAGAGAAACAGGTGGACATGAATGTGATAAAGCTCCAAGACTCCATGAAAATGGCATCAATAATGCAGCAACAAATAAAGAACCTGGAGGGGAGAGTGGAAGATGCGGAAGGGAGAGCTCGGAGAAACAATATCACGATTGTAGGCCTTCCTGAAGGGGACGATGGAGCGAACCCTACGAACTTCATAGAAAACATGTTACTGCAGGAAGTAGGCCCTGGGTGTCTGACGCACGATACAGCAAGCTTTGGCAAAAATTACGGCATACCCCGACTACACACTCCAGGTACAAAGTCCAGAATGCAATTTGCCTACGCCAAGAGGAGACTATGCGAGTCCTCTCTGAAATATATGCTGCTGTATCTGGCAAGGCTTAAAATATTACACAAAGGGCGCTCTTTCTTCTTTGATACCCTCGAGGATGCCCAACAGTGGATGAATGGAGAGCGGCTGCCATCAAGGACGGATGAGAAGTTGGATGAGACTGCCAAGAAGTAACCTATTGACTTTGAACTGGCCTGACGATAGTCGGCCTAGAATGGCATAGAGACCTACATCAGAGCTACAACACTAGCTGATATAAGAACCTTAGGCTCATGACGTTAAGAGACACAGGAGCTAAAACTGCACACCCCCTAATGAAACCGGGTTGGATGTGGTAAGGAACAGCCCTATACCCACGTGCACGGTTGATTACGGATACTACGGGTTATGTATCCACCTGCTGCACAACCGATACTGGCGGCGGACAGGTTTGGTCGGTGCAGAAGTAAGAAGCAGGGATGCCTGAGCATGGGGAAGATAGCTGGGCAATTGTTGGGAGAGTTATAGGAAGTTGAGGCTGGGAGGAGCGGGGAGGTGGGTAAGGAAGTTGGGGTTTCAGGGAAATGTTGGAAGTTAGCTGACACAGTCACAAAACATATTGCAGACATAAGAAACAAATTGATGTTGTTTAGAGTGAACCGAACCAATGGCAGGGGACCTTAGAGTGATTACGTTGGAACATCAGGGGTTTGAATAACTACATCAAGACGAACCGCATAATGACCTACTTTTGCCGCCAGAAGGTGGACGTTGCCCTCCTACAGGAAACGCATTTAACACCAGAAAAACATAAAGTCATCGCCTCTATTTAGAGAGGCAGCACGAAAGGATCTCCCTACTCAACTGTTGCCAGAGGGGTGCTCATATGGATTGCCCCGGCTGTGCCCTTCCGTTTCATCCAAACAGGAACAGACAAAGAGGGT
Source organism: Ambystoma mexicanum (assembly GCF_040938575.1). NCBI lineage: Eukaryota > Metazoa > Chordata > Amphibia > Caudata > Ambystomatidae > Ambystoma > Ambystoma mexicanum. The sequence continues at coordinate 400,569,267 of NC_090937.1, read as the reverse complement.
AGGATGGCCCTGGTCCATGGCTTCTTGGAGAAACGTGAGATGTGCTTTGTCACAATGCAGGAGGGTTTTTCCGTGCATTGTACCCCAAATTAGGCTTTTATATGCACAGCACCATGATCCGGGGTGGGTATTTTAATTATACGCAAGATCCTAGACTCGACAGGTCTGATTCTAAATACATACATCCGGCCTCACCAGCGAAAGCACTCAGCACATTAGCGAAAGCCTTTGGCTTAGTAGACACGTGGCGTGACCTTCACCTGCAGACCTGAGAATATTCTCATTACGCAGCCCCTCAGGACTTGGACACTGGATTAGATTATATTTTCACGAATGTGGAAACTATGGGTGGAATTATACAAGCAGATTACAAAGCGAAAGTACTTTTGGATCACGCACCACTTCGGATCACATGGCAGATAGTCCCTCCAGGAGCCCGTATCCTGATGTGGAGGCTGAGAGGAGAGGCCCTGAGGGATAGTACATTTAGAGAACATCTTCGAGAGGCTATACTACACTACTCCTCACACAATACGGGCAGCGTATTGTCGGCACGAACATTATGGGAGGCATTTAATGTAGTGATAAGGGGACTGGCTATTTCCAGCATGGGTGGGTTGCAGGCCTCAATAACCAAAGAATTGACAAGGTCAGAGGCCACACTGGAGGAAGCGGAATGCCAGGTAAGGGATACAAAGGCCAGCGCTTCGGATCCAACAAGGTAAACATGAGTGTATAAAACATTGGGATAGGCTAAGCAGGCTAAGCTACTCAAAATATGTAGAGAAACAACACACCGAAGGAGATAAACCAGGCAGACTGCTTGCTTAGTTGTATAAGAGTGATACGCAGCACCACACAATAGGTTCAGTAGTGGGGGGTGATGGCATGTTGCATGTAACACAAACCGAGATAAACAAGAGTTTTGCGGATTATTATAAGTCCCTGTATGATGATACCCCGGTAGTGGAGGTATCAGATATGGAGGAAGATCTCATGCAAATATAACTCCCAACCTTAGAAGCCAGAGCAGCTGAATTATTGGAGGCGCCCATAACCCTAGAAGAATTGGTTGCCACAACCAGGTAACTCCCTACAGGCAAAATGTCAGGAACCGATGGGTTGCCTCGCAAATTTTATAAAGAATACATCAAAGAGGAAACACTCCCATTATTGGACATATTGAACGAGGCATTCACGTTAGGAGTCCTCCCGACATCGCTAAGGGAATCTATTATTATACCTCTTCTTAAGCCCAACAAAGCAGATACGGACCTCGGGTCATATAGACAGCTCTCACTATTAAAGCAGGATGGGAAGATACTAACTGGGCTGCTAGCGAATAGATTCAAAATGTAATTAGCCACACTAATACACCTGGATCAGACAGGATACGTGCCAGGGAGGACCATTCAAGCAACCTGCACAGGCTGCATCATATAATAGACCACACCAAAGACAGTACGGACCAGTACGTGGTGGTTTCACTAGATGCAACCATGGCGTTTGATTCAGTGAGATGGCCTTGGTTGGTAATCACTCTGGAAAAGTTTGGGGTAGGCCCCAATCACATAAAATGGGTCCAACTATTATATAGTCTGCCAGTAGCCAGGGTCAAAACACGTAGCCACATTTCAGGAACAGTGGGTATTAAAGAAGGCCACAAGACAGGGATGACTGTGGTCGCCTATGCTTTTCGTCCTAGCACTGGACCCACTAGCTGCGTATCTCCGGAAAGAATTTAAGGAGGCAGGAATTAATGTTCAGGGCAAGTGGCATCTGATATCCCTATATGCTGATGATATGCTGCTATACCTACAGCAACCTGAAACTAATCTAGAATATGTACTGGAAATGTTGGAACACTATGCAGAACTCTCAGGCATTATAGTAAGTACACAAATGTTGAGTCTGTTTCTGTTGGCAGGATATGGTAGCAAGAATACAAGATTTCTCCCTGTTCTACTGATTAAGTGGACAAGGGACACGTTCCGCTACCTGGGAGTGGAAGTACACCATGACCTTACAAATGAACATGCACACAACACACTGAAGGCATTTAGAGGGCTGTCAAAATCTATGGATTTCTGAGCAAGGCTTCCCCTTTCATTGATGGGCAGAGCTTCACTTCTGAAGATGATGGCCCACCCGAGGCCCATCCACTGCTTCACGAACATCACGTTTTATATACCCAAGAGTTATTTTAAACAGCTTAACACTTTATGTAGGAATATTTGTAGCGCAATGGTAGATGCAGACTACCCCTAACTAAATTGCAAGGTACACATGACCAAGGAGGGATACGGATCCGGATACGGATCCCAAATTCTGAAATGTATTATGTCGCTAGCCAGCTGCAATTTGTAGACACCCCCCTGTTGCAATCAGCCCATTCTTTCAGAGGGAAATAGTCTGGTTACCGGATACATGTTTAGACAATCCGCCCCTCCGACTTACATTAGGGAGACATGTGTGGCCTAGGGCCTGTAGTCTGATGGGAATCACTGTGCCATATACCCCCCCAAGTTCCTTTAGTGGCACTGAATGCTAGTAGTCCACAGCAAAGGCTGATAGTGTGGAAGCACTGGGAGCCCGTAGGAGTGGCACAGTGAGTGACCTTGTGCATGAAGGAGAATTCAGGGATCGTGACACATTAGCTGACGCAACGGGCTTGCACACAGGGCAACATTTAACACACGCTTCCCTACTGCATGGTGTAAACCTAAAATGGCTGGCCCAGGGAGAAGAACTTAAAGCAATGGAGGGAACTGAAACAATATATGACACGTCGGAGGGAGGTCATGCATTGTCCAGAATTTCCAAAACTAATTATGAGCCAACAAACTGGCAGAACTACCAGCACTAGACTAATATGGGAGGCGGACCTCCAGGAGTTATTTGGGGAGGGTGCTTTCATATCATAAACAGGTGTGTAGGAATACAAAATTGCAGCTGCTACAGTTATACGTGACCCACCGAGCATATCTGACCCCTAAGAGAATGTCAGGGTTCAATAAAACCAAAGAACAATGTTGTCTGAAATGTAAACAGGTTAATGCTGACATGTTTCACATGTTCTGGGCATGTCCTAAGGTGGCACAGTATTGGAATGAGGTGGCACGTTTACTTGCAAAAGCAGATGTGGTTTTGAACGTGCACTCCCCATACCCTGTTTGCTGGGCCTCTTTCCTAGCTCCAAGAAATTACGACATATAAGCAGGCTCAAAGACCTAGGGTATGCGCTGGCTAAGCGTAGGATAGTGATGGGGTGTAAAAAACAGGCTGGCCCAGATAACAGACAATGGTGGAGAGATCTGCAAAAATTGACACTGGCAGAGACTGCTGTGTAGCAGGAGGTGGTGCGCTTGGAACAGGGAGCAAACAGCACAAACATTGACTCTTGGAGAACTATGCTTCATAAGCTGTTTGAGGATGAGTGAGAACATTCAAGAAAAGATCCACTGGTTAAGGGCCTATAGCAAAATGCAATATTACCCTGAATTATCGGTTGTTTAATAAAGGTTGAAGCCGGTGAGTGGCACCAAGGAATGTGGCAGCTGGGAGGAGGTGGAAGTGACATGGGGTGAGGGAATCTGAGCATGTTTGCAAATGTTAAATAATGAATGGTTGTGCAACATGTCTTAAGTTTTAAATTAATAAAACAAATTTAAAGAAAAAAAGAAAAAATCTACATGCCCTTGTCAGTAGCAATGTACTGGGGAAACTCTTCTCTATAAAACACATCGGCCCTCATTACGACCCTGGCGGAAATCGAAAAACGATGGCGGAAATGCAATACCGCCATCGAATACCGCCCGTTGCGATTATGACCCGTCACCGTAAAGTACGATGCCATTAGCAACACCGTAGTGAACGCCAACGCTAACTGCACCAAGTACGCGCACGCGCGCACTGCGAAACCGTAATTACCACCATGGCGCAACGGTACGGGAATTCTGACCCTAGCGGACATGTACCTAACGCCATCAAGCATGGCGGAAAGTACCATTCCGCCCTGGTGATAAGTACGGCATCACAAACCAACCGTAAAAGGCCTTACTGAGTGCCTGTACACCACTCCCTGGCCACATTGCACAACTCCTCGTAGGTGCAATGAAGTCAAACAATGCAACCAGTGAAATGTACAAGTCACCCATGCATGCCAACGAACAAATGAATGTAGGGGCTCCAAGTGCCTTGTGAGTGGCCATCCATATTAGCCATGGCACCATTGCCGTACTGATGCAGCACAGGCATGTGAAGCTCCAAGTACAGCAACATGAACTGAAAACTGAGACAAACAAAAACAGGCCCCCCATCGCTTGACACCAGTGCAAGGCAACATACAAAGCAGTATCCTGAGTGAGACTGCACCAGCCCTGTACTCCTGCCAGTAAACAAACCAACCAGCAGCATAAGCATGTACCACACAAGTTGGCAGAGTGACTGAGCAGCCAGGCACATCTCAAGAGGGGCCAATGGGAGCAGCAGGGCACAGATGGCACGAATACAGAAGCCATTCCAATGGACATGACCTCAGTCTCCCTCCAAGAAACGCACGCAAACACAGGCACCTGTGACCAGCCATATTCTGAAAATCACATCATTCCACCAATCCACCTGGCTGACCGGCATCTGTTACACAAAAGCCAATCCCCCTCCCATGAGCATGACATCATTAAAACAGTCATAATGGCAGCCCCTATCCCTGACCTTACTGGCCTTCGTAGGCAAACGCGCCCAGTACAGTACCACGCAACTATGCTCAGAAGGCCGAACCCAAAGCAGATCTCCTCACAATGCATCGCTCCACAAATAGGAATATGCTACATTACTTGCAAAGAATAACGCTACAAGGTCAATATCATAATCAAAATGTAATGCACAACAAAATCACCCGGGCCATACAGCTATTAGGTCATGAACTCCAAATCATATCTCATAATTGTGGAATGCATCCGCAAAAAATGACCAGCTTCTTCTTGTGTGACGCCCTGTTCCTCCATGGTACACAGGGGCTACATCCACGTTCAAAAAGGCAACATGGAAGCGCCTAGAACCGCAGGGCCGTCCCATTAGGTAGGCACTAGTCCAGCTGAAAGCTCGAAATGTTGCTCCTAGCCACTAGTACTGCGTAAGGGCATGTGGGCCATTGGCGATCGTCCTATAAGATCGTAATGGTGCTCCACTGATTAACACGAAGCAGCAGGTGTCGGGAGTAAAAGCCATCTGCAGGAGTGGCATACAGATGGCAGCGGCAAAAGGGGAGGAGATACCTGTCACCCAAATGAAACGAAAAAGAATAGTATGGGCATCTGAACTCCATTTGAATTACTCACTTCAAAGATCACACTAAATCCACAGCCATATGCATGCTAGCCCATTCAAAAGGATTATTCGCACCCAATAATCACTTGCAAATCATAAACATATAAATCGAGGTGAAAACACTATTACAAACGAGTATTTGTGTGCATGCGTCTGTTAAAACAGAATCCATTAGATGGGATTAGTAACGTGCATAGACACAAGTGTTTGAAGGCGCGTCGAGACAGGGAGGGTTCAACAAGGGCAGACAGACGATGGTCCCACTATGGCAGCCCTGCATCACATAGCGCAGAGGAAGTAGATAGATTCCAAAAAGCCATGTACATGGCAGACTCTCTATTAAATCATCTGTCCATGCATCCATACATCATTCCCTCATCCCGGTATAAAAACGCCTGATTATTTACTCACATAACATTAGAAATTTCCATTGAATCTGTGCTTAATGCAGTCTGCAAAATCCACTGTGCTCCAGGCCGGAATTCTAGTGTTGTGAAGTAACATGTATTTGGGAACGTCCTGCCTTATCCTCCACAACGCTATTGCGCATCCCATACTATTCATATCAATCATTGCATTCTCGGCATGGCCCCTGTCCCAAGGACATTAAACAATAGAACTTTCTATCTGCAGTCAGACCTGTGGGCGTCTCCTCGCCGCTAGCTGGAAACCGAAAGCGCTGTCCTTCGAATTCCTCATTTGCAACATCACGTCGAAAAGGCATCTGTGACCGCTTGAAATCACAAATCCATCCATTTAGTGCGGCAGTGTGTGAAAATGGCAACTGGCTACACTCACAAATGGGACGCCCCGCCCATCGGTGAACCGCGGTACAGCGCTGCATGAGGGTCCACCGTTAATCGAGTACTACATTCCACGGACCCTTCACAAGTATGTTCCCGACTGCAAAGATAGTATGTGAAACAATGGGAGCATAGCAGAATTAACATATGAAGCAAAATCTCACTGCCATCGGGATGAAATACATGATTGTAATAGCAAGATGCCATGCGTCGATTTGCAGCGTTGTGTGCGGGACGTGCTCGCCCAAAGGGGATTGCAGCTTGCACAGGTGGAATGAATCACCACAGGTGGAGGCTATACAGCTTGGAAACACATAAATTGCACACCCAACCCCCTCCCACAACCACACCCACTCCAAAATGCTACCGGCAGGACTTGGGATGTTGGCCCTGGGGGACCTGATAGCACTGCAAGTACTTCAACTTCAAGAAGAAGACGAACACCAACTACTACAACAACCGGCCGCACAGAGGAGACGCAGGAGGAGGAGGAGGGCAAGGCAGGACCAGCAAGGCCCACCAGCACAGCCACTACCACCACGCAGGCAGCCCGCAATCCCACGCCTCCGAGCACATCCGTTCAACCTCACTGATGAGCAGATCCACACCCTCTACCGTTTGGACCGGGACACCATAACCGCCATTGTGGACATGACACACGCTGACCTTGTCAGCATGATAGATAGCCCAACCGCCATCCCACCCCTACTGAAGGTGGTGTCTGTACTCCACTTCCTGGCCAGAGGCACCTACCAGCACACAGTCGGACAGTTGCATGGCATTTCACAGCCACTGTTGTCACGGACACTATTGCAAGTGCTCGATGCCCTCCTGAAGCACGCAGACGACTACATCTCTCTACCACGCTCGGAGCAGGAAATTACGAACACAAAAGTGGGATTCCATGCACTTGCCGGCATACCGGGTTGCATTGGTGCCATCGACTGCACCCATGTGGAATTGGTTGTCCCACATGCCATGGAGGCCCAGTACCGCAACCGAAAACAATATCATTCTCTTAATGTACAAATGGTGTGTGACTCAAACAGGATCATTACACATTGTTGTGCCCGATTTCCTGGATCAACCCATGATTCCATGGTCTTACGGAACTCTACAATACCACGCTACATGGAGCGACATGCAGGGAACAGATCCTGGCTACTCGGTGAGTCTCATTTCATGCATGATAATGTGGGGTATGTGATGTGGCAATGACCTGCCAGGAAGGGGGGGGGTGCTTACGTAGCAATGTCATTCCTCAAACATCCTTTATTGTCCACATACAGGTGATGCCGGGTATCCACTGAAGAGATGGCTCCTTACACCACTCCGGAACCCACAGGACCAGCATGAGGAGGACTACAACCATGCCCACTCACGTACCCGTGTAGTCATAGAACAGGCATTCGGCCTACTGAAGGGTCGTTTCCGCTGCCTCAGCAGGTCTGGCGGGGCACTCCTGTACCGCCATGAGAAGGTTGCTAAGATGGTCATGGCATGTGTCATGCTACACAACATGTGCATACGTAGAAATGTGCCCATGCCCCCTGACGCAGAACTGCAAGCACCAGAATATGGTCATGATGTGGGTGGGGATGTGGCAGAACCTCAAGGAGTCCGCGAGGCACAGGAGGGCCGTGAAATTCGTCAGATTATCATAGATTCATGCTTCTAGCACTCACGCCTGGTGGTTGATACATGGACACGGGAGTTGTGGCACTGTGTGTGTCTGGAACATGCACAATATGGACTGTACGCCTATGATGGCCTCGTACACAAAGATCAATGTCCACACATCTCATTGGATGATTGTGAAATGTTTATAGCAAATGTGAAATTGTGTTACACACCCCATCGACCCGCCACCCAAGTAAGCCCAACACACCCCCTCCACCCTCCTACCTCCCCCCGAACACCAGTGTCCAAGGATGCTCATTGTCAGTGGGCAGACGCTATTGCAAGCCCCCTCTCCGGGTATCAGGGGCACCCCTGCCTGTGGAGCGCAGGTTCCTCCCAGATCTACGTTGGGGGCTGCCCTGGACGGAACTTGCAACGGATGATGTCTCTGCCTGCTCACGTCCATGCATGTCCCTAAGGGTTTGTGAGAGCTCAGTGAGCACACGGCGCACAGCGGCAAGTTCAGCACATACGTCTTTGGACGTCGCATGCAGTTCCCCCCTCAGGCTCTCGGTGCTTTTCTCCATTTGTACTCTCAGGCTCTCGGTGCTTCTCTCCATTTGTACTCTCAGGCTCTCGGTGCTTCTCTCCATTTCTGCCCTTAGTGTCTCTGTACATGTTTCTATGGCTGCCTTGGTACCCCCACATTCATCAGCATGGTCCTTGAGGAGCGTGGCCAGTTGCTGCTGTTGCACGATCACCTGGTCGAGGGACTGTTGCCTCTGCTGGGCCATGGCCATTTGCGGTGGTGTCACAGAGGGGCTGATCACCTCATGTTGCCTTGACACAGGGCTTGTGGGGGATGGCCAGTCGTCGTCTTGTGAGTGCCCCTGCGTGGTATCCTCATGTTGTACGGGATGAAACAAACAGGGGGATTGAGACAGGTCATGGATGGATCGTACATCGACATCACCGTTTTCTGTGTCGGAGCATGCTGCCATTAATGCAGTGTCACCTATGGTGCTGCTGCCACCAGAAGCAGTGCCTTCTGTGGCATCCATTGGGGGGGGCCTGTGGTGGTGGTGGTGTTGTGGCCATGCTGGCTGCTGGGGTGCCTGTTGAAGTCCCCTCCTGTGTGCTGCCACTTGATTTGTGCTGCTGCCGTGTCTTGATGCGTGCAGCTGAGGTGGAGGGTCTTTGGCCATTGGTCTTGGCCCTCTTTGCAGGTGTGCTGGTAGGGGTGTCCTGGACCTCGTCGTTTGAATCGGACCCTGTGGTGGAGTAAAGGAGGGCGAGCGTTATTAATGGGTCTGTGGAAATTGGAATGGCAATGTATCACATGCATTGGGGTGGTACCTGAGGGTGATTTGGGTCAGGGCCTTGGAGGTGGTTTCATTTTTGTGTGGATTGAGGGTGCAGTTGTATTGCAGCCTGCAGTTAGGGGGTGCTTGCTGCACGTGTAGAGGGTGTTTTTAGGAATTTTAATTATTTATTTATTTAATTTGACTTTTAATGTCCGCTATCAGGCCAATGTAAGTGGACGTTCTCCTGGACATGTGTTTCTGTTGCACTATGTGGACACATGGTACTTCACATGATTGGACATTGTGGTTTTAGCATAGTTTTATTTGGGCCACCTACCTGATTCTTCGGATGTCTGCACTCCTTTCTCCATCCCTCCGACTCCCTCTATGGTCTCCATTCCAATGGTGGAGGCACAGATTTCTTCCCAGGGGGTCAGCTTGATGGGTGATTCCGATCCTCCCCCGGTAGCTGTGGCAATGTTACGGTTGGCGGATAGTATGCTCCGTACGCGTATCCGCAAGTCGTCCCATCGCTTTCTGCATTGCTGTGGGTTGCGGGGTGCGGTCCCCACCGCACTTACCCGCTGTGCCACCAGGGCCCATATGGCCTTCTTGTTCGCAAGTGCCGTCCTGGTCATTTGCGTCGAGAAGACGACGGCAGCATTCTCCTGGAGGGTCTCTGTGAGCACCGTGAGTTCCTCACGTGAGAAGTGGACCTGCCGCTTGCGGTCGCACGCTTTTTTCGCTACTTTTCCCATTGTTTTGGTTTCACTAGGGTGGATGACGGGTTGGGATGTCTCTCAGGGTAGTGTTTTTGTTGGTTGTGTGAATGTTCTGATTTTATAGGTGTACGGCGTGCTGTTTCCCGTTCCGGGACCATGTTTTTGCTTCCGTTTCCGTATATTTACGGTCACCGTATTTTCCGATTGCCGCTCTTTACGGTGACCGCTATGTCCGGTGGCGGAATTGCACCTAGGTCGCCGTACGACGGCGGTGAGGGGCGTTTTGGGGACATTTCCGCCATCGCGGACTTTGCACTTCCGCCAAGGCGTACTGCTCGTGCCCGATGGGTCAGAATTAGCCGCACTTTACTCTGTCGTGCCATGGCGGAAACGCTATTTACGCTATGGCGGTCAGGTCAGTTGCTTTCCGCCAGGGTCGTAATGAGGGCCATCCTCTAGAAATGTGATCATCTCCACCATGGTTGCCTCTCTCACACATCTTCACTACGCCCACTTGGAGTGATAATCAATTAAGTCGTAAAATGATCTGTAACCACAAGCCAACCCTTCAATTTGTCCCATTACAATCACAGCCACCTTGCTCCATGGCTGGAATGGAACACTCACTGGAATAAGGGGTGTTTATCGCACCATCTTGGTTTTGGCACTGACACAACACACCAAACACTCTCTGGCCTTTCTTTCCACACAATTATCCATAGATGGCCACCAAAAGCTTTGTCTCAACTTCCTCTTGGTGCCCCCTGTACCCAAATGACCTTGATGGGCTAACTCCACCAGCTTCTCTCTGAGCCGTTCAAGCAGGAGGTTAGCTTAACGGCAACGTGCGCGCCTTGGAAGCAAGACGACACGAAGCAACACTGGTTCGATCCCTGGGTCCGCGCTTAGAAACCTCTGGGTGTTTAAGCGTGTTATAAATACGCAACTAAGATTAACAAAAAAAAGAATTATGCAACTAAAAAAAAAAAAACGATGCCCGCGGGCTGTGTGAGCGCTTTAAAAATGCAAAATAAATAAATAGTATTATATTGACACCCTGACAACTTCTCCTTTACCTCAAACCAACTTTCAAACTTCCTATCCAAAACCTCCTTTCCGGGCCAACCAGAAACTGACCATTCCTTGAGACATTATGTCATACCTCTATTCAACCAACTGCCTCTTCTGCAGTGCATCTGCTTCTTCATCAATGCTCCCCACTATTACATCCTCTGAACCCAAGTCCTCACCCAAAGCACATGTCTTGACAGGTAACAGCAACCTCATTCTTAGCACCAGGCAAGCAATTAAAGGCCTAACAATCACCTTGACATCCTTGGTGAAGCACTCTTCCACTCCACACAAGAATGCATTTGGACCAATGGCTTGTTATCAGACCTCACCACAAAGTGTTGACCCCACAAAAAGAACTTAAAATGCAAAATTGCCCAATAGACTGGCCCACGCCTACCTCCCAACAACTGAATAATTAGTCTCTGCCCATATCAAAGGTCTGGAAGCAAATGCTACCACCCTTTCCTCAGCACCCTAATTACACTGAGTCAGAATAACCCTAAAACCCAAACCACAGGCCTCCACAGTAAGCCAGGTGCAATCCTTTGGGCACAATTTTTCCAAGGACATTGTTTAATTTAATCTCCATGAAAGCTTTATTGCACTCTTCCGACTGCACACATTTTGTCCTTTTCTTTAAGAGAGACCAAAGAGGAGTAGACTTAATTGCAGAATCACATAAAATGTAATACTCAGCTATCTACAAAAACTGACCTGCACTGCTCCTTTTCATTCGGTGCTGGTGCCTCACTTATTGCCTCCACCAAACTCAGCTTTGGGCTAATCCCTTTGGCAGAGAAACAATTCCCTAAGCACATCCCCTCCTCAAACCCTATCTTGCACTTGCTCCTCTGAACCATTAAACCAGCCCTCCTCAGTCTTCCTAACACCTCTCTCAGCACTGTCTCATGACCATCATCAACAGATACTGTTAGGGAGAGTTCTCAAAATGTGCTAATTCCTGTCTGCCTTAGAGACCCCCAGCTCTTTTGCTGAACTTTGGGACTCTGTACTTTTTAAGTCTGTTTGTTTTCTGTGTTTATTTCTTTTGGATATGGAGTTTTAGATAACTCCATAGGAATCATCTTTTTATTGTTGTGTCACACAGCATCTTTAGTGCAGTGGCAGAAGGGTGTCCTTTGGACTTCCCAAGGTTTAAATGCCTTCTCTGGGATGAACTACTGTTCCCCAGAGAATGTAAAGTTAAATTGAATTTACTAGTCTTTTTAAATTCAAAGACCCAGCACACACTATCTTCCTTTAGAGTTCTGGAGGGGTTACTTAGTGTCCCCTATGTCTAAACACTCTTGTAGCTGTCAAAAGCTACCCTTTCCTATTGAAATGGCTGGTGGCAGTGGTTTGATAATGAACAACCATGATTGTTCCCGACCTCAAACACTGGTAGCTAAAAATCAGGGCCGCCATGTTTTTCAATATGGCGCCCAAGACCCCTTTGTAAACAGACTCTGGTCATCTTTTTTTGCCGTTTCTTTGTGGAAAGGTCCTTCTGGGGTTTAACTCTGTGCGCCAAACCAGGTTTGGTCCCTTTGTTCGTGAGCCTTTGGTGGGCTTCAGGACTGAAGTCTGCCCATGGCGTCTGAGTGTCTGGGGTGGGCAGGAAGTGAGGGAGGTGCCTGAAACTCCCTGTGCTTGATCTTCTAGGAGACCCAAATGCACTCTGGTGTGATTGGCTGGCTGACTGTCCAGCAAGGACAGCCACCCTGCTGGGTGACTGACAGCTAAGCTGAAATGAATGGGAGAAAACTGTTTAAAAGGCGAGTGTCCAGGACTGGAAGTCAGAGTCGACCACTGGAAAGAAAGAACCGAAGACGAGCTGGAAGAGGACGGCTGCTGCAACGACTGGACCGCTGGTTTGCCCGGTGAAGACCTGCTGCAACTCCGAATTGCCAGATCTCCATTCGACAGAGAAGCTCCTTCAAGGATGACTTCTTCCTTTGAGTTGGGGGGACCAATCAACTCATCAAACGCCTGGATACCATTCTCGGAGCTGGTTAGGGTTAACCAGGGAGAAGGACACCAGTTTGAGTTTGGAAGCAACAGCTATTGAGCTGAAGTGACTCCATTTTGTTTGCTGCAACGACGATCCCGTGCAGTGCAGGAGTCCCCTGACATCCTCCCTCTTGTCACCACGACTGAGGCTCAGGAACAGAGAGATCTGCAGGAACTGCCAGGAACCAACGTCTTCAGCTACATCTTTTTGCTTCACTTTAAGGTACTGTGCCATCCGGTGAGAGATCCTAATTCTCGCAGTGAAAGTTCATGAAACTTTCCCAACCTGCAGGCCTAATCAGCTTGTGACCCAGCATATCATTTGCTTTGATCTAAACTACTTCTAAAATATTTTACAAAGACTTCTCCATCTGTACGAGAACTGTGCTGTCCTATCCAAGGACACTAGACTATTGACCTTGGCCTGGACTATTGAATTGAACTGATCCTCCTGGTACATTGAACCTTTGCATTATCTGAAAGAAGTGTTTTCTAACCCCTTGTACAAACCTCTGCCTTTTTATTCCTATTTTAAAGTATTGAAGTGCCATCTGGCTCCTTTTTCTGGGGAGCTCAAAATGTCCCTAGAACTTAGAGTTTTGTGCTGTAGCATAATGCTGTTTAATATTGAGTTGATTTCTACTAGTGAATGTTTTCCAAATGGCTGTGTAAATGAATGTTTAAGTATTTTTTTTACCAAGAAACCTTGAGTGTGTCTACTTGAACCACTGTGATTGTGATACTTCTGTGTAACTTCTTCTACTGCTCACATTCCCTCTTGAGATAAGCCTGGCTGCTCAGCTCACAATTTAAAGTGTGTGGTACAGACTTATACCAAAGGTTGGTTTTTGCTTACACCTGTAGTCCTAATGGTGTGTGTGGTGTTCCCAGAGGGTACTGCCTGCAATTCTGCCTAACACATACAGCAGAAAATCATCTTGAAAAACGACTGTGTTGGGAGCCCCCTCCATTACTGTCTGCATCACAAACTGGAAAATGTCAGCCGCCGATGACAGTACAAACGGCATCCTGCAAAATGTGAATGCCCTTTCCGGAGTTATGAAGGACATGACATGTTGCCAATCAGGAGACAAAGGTACTTGGTGAAATGCTGCCAACAAGTCTGTAAGAGTGAACATTATGGCTTCACCAAAGGGTGGCTACAACTGCAGAAATAATAGGCAAAGGATGTCTGTCAACCCATGTATTTCTATTAAAATCCCCCAGGTCAACACATATCCTCAGCTTTCCCTTTCACTTGGTCACCAAGACCACTGGCGACAACCACTCTGAGCTCTCAATCCTTTCTGATTATACCCTTCTGAAGCATGACATCTAGTTCCTCCTTCAACTTTTCCCTCATGTGGTGAGGCACAGATGCACCTTGTGTATTATTGGTTATGCCTGGTCGTTAACTTTAATGTGGTAATCAAAGTCTCCTAGCTTACTCATCTCCTCTGAGAATATCTCAGGAAACTCTTGCTCATGATAAATCAAAATTCAGTGGGCTAATGTGTTAGGCAGAATTATATGCAGTACACTTTGGGAACACTACACACAATTAAGACTACAAGTGACAGTACAATTTCACCTTTGGTACAAGGCTGTACTACACAGTTATAGTGGTAGCAGTATCGGAGCAGCCAGACTTATTACAAGATCAAGTGAGCAGTACAAGAGTTACACAAAGGGGCAGCAATTACTATGGTTCAGGCAAACACTGACTCAAGGCTTCTAAGTAAAAGAATATATATTTATTTACTTATCATTTGTATAACAGTTCACCTTTCTAAGCAAATCAAAAATCACAATCATAAATACACTACACCACTTCCCTTAAATTCCAGACAAGTTAAGCTGAAGTGGGAGCAAAATGGCACTCCAGAAATTTAAAAGGGAGGGAAAGACAAAGTTATAAGAAATTAGGCAAAACCAACAGGTAAGTAATCAGGGCAATAGAACAAGGGAGACTACAGTGACGAGATCAGATAGAAAAGGCTTAGGGCCAAAGTCAATGGGACAAATGTCTTTTGCTCAAGATCACACAGTTCAGGGTAGTTCGCGGTAAAGTTCGTAGCACAGATTCTGGACGAGGTTGGTTGGTAGAAAAGTTAGTTCAAAGAGAAGAGAAGGCCAAGCCCTCGGATTGGGGAAAGATTTTAAACACTTTCACCGCGGCTGACCGAAACGGACAACCGGATTTGCACAGTACATTGAAACGGAGAGGGAGCTGTAGCTGAGGCGGACGTTCCTGGTGGTTCCTGCAGGCTCACGGTTCCTGAAGCGAATGTCGGACTGAAAAGAATTAGGAAGACTGGAGGGTCCTGTGCCACCCAGGGAAGAAACCAGAAGCAGAGCAAATCAATGAATAAAAGGTGCACTCCTTAAAACCCAAGCAGGGTCCGACCTTCCTGGCTATCCAGCCCATTGTAGCTCAGTACATCAAATTCGACCAGAGGAGGGGTCCTGGCTTGTAGTTTGGGCGAACGGGTTGGTCCCACCAGCTCAAAGGAAGAAGTTTCCTGGAGGATCTTCTCTGTTGTCGGATTTGGAGATTCGGACCTGCAGCAGGGCTTCACCGGGTGGTTCAGTCATGGTAGGGGTTCTCTTCTTCCAGTTCCTAGTTGGTTATTTCGTTCCAGTGGTGACTCTGCTCTTGCAGTCCCAGAGACCTGCTTTTTATGCAGTTTTCCCCCATTCATACAGCCTGGCTGTCAATCACACAGCAGGATGGCTGGCCTGGCAAGGCCAGTCCCCTTAGCCAATTAGCCAATTAGTGCGACTTGGGTTTCTAAGGCAACCCATGGCAGGGTTCTGAAGATCCCTCCCTCACATCCTGCCCCTCTAGACTATCAGGCGCCTTAAGGAGGGCTTCTGTGCAGAAGCCCGCGAAAAGACAGCGAACAAAGGAATCATCCCCGGTTTGGCGCGCAGAGTAAAACACAAGAAAGACTTTAACAAAAAGAAATGGTGAATAAACCCAGCCGGAACCAAAATAAAAAGTATTTGGTGAAGCGGGTTTATGGTCGAGGCTAATATAATAGCCTGGAACAATACCACGTTTATATAAGATAATGGCAGTAGGAAAGTTAGGGTAGTTACCACTGCCACCAGCCAAGTCTTCATGTTAAGGGAGCGAAACAAGGCTCCCAGAGGCACAGACAAAAAGGGATAATAATTAACCCTTTCCAATACTCCATGTAAGATGGGGTGTACTGGGTCTGTGGTTTAAAGTGACTATATAAACTTAATGACAACTTTACTTGTTTCTGGGGGAAAGGAGTCAGCTCCAGAAAAATGGAGTCAGGGGGAAGTCTCAAGGACAACCCTGCGTAACACACACAAAAAGTGGTACACATGGAGTAGGTGAGGCTCCAGTGCCCAAGATCACACAAAAAGTGAAAATACACACAGCAAAACACATGTAAGAGTGGGAAAAAAAAGGCTCACACTCTTACCAGGTGAAATAAATAAATCTTAGAAATCCAGCAAAGCTGCCCGGGGACTCTTTAGGTAAGGGAAATCAGCCATTTATGGGAATTCTCCCTAACATAATGGAATCAAGGGGGATGGCCATACTGTGTGTGAGAAAGTGAAGGGAAGCTATCACAGGCTTCGTCCAATTGAAAATGCAACTTCAAATGAGACTGTGTGGGTGGGGTTTGCTGGGTATTTGAACTCAAACACATAGGAAGAAGGGAGAGTTTTTGGAAAACAGAGAAGAAAGGGAGCCTGTCTGATAGAAGACTAGCAGATTTGGATTCCAACTGGATGTACTGATTGGGACATCTCCTTAAAATGACCCATTCCCACATTGGACTGAATGTTGTTCCTACCTGTCCTGGGCCTTTGAAAGACAAACAAATAGTGAGTACTATCACCCCAGAGGTTTTTGGCAATTCTGCCAAGAATTTATCAAATAATAGATAGCAATTAAAAGTATTTTGGGAAACCTTGGTAAAGAGCTAAATCATTGAAGGGGGGAATAAAACGCAAGGCATGTGTGATTTGTGATTTAGAATTTAAATCCTATGTAGCATCAGCATCATAGGGCTTTTCTCCTGCAATTTGGAATCTCTCATATCCTTGGACAACGTGCTTCTAAGAGAGTGCTATTTGGCGAGTTCTATCCTGCAGGCTACTCTAATCTCCCAGCGTTTCCTTGGCTTATTCTTCGTGTGTGCTGATACCTGCCATTGAGATCTGTTGCAACGTTGGAGTATGGGTAAAGCTCTGCCCTTTTCATCCAGAGGCCCGTAAAATTCACCTGCATGCACGTTTCTGCATGTGTGCTTCTAAGAGAGTGCTGTCTGGCGAGTGCTGTCCTGCAGGTTACTCTGTTCTTCCCGCATTTCCTTGGCTTATTCTTCATGTGTGCTGATACCTGCCATTGAGAGCTGCTGCAACATTGGAGTGTGGTAGGAACAAACGCAGATAAACAACCGTGTTTATTTACAAACTGTGGAAACACATTGCAGGACTCTAAAACACCATTTCTTTATTTGCAGGGTGAAGCTCCTCCCTTTTCACCCACAGGCTCGTTAAATTCATGGGCACGTGTGCTTCTGCACACGTACATCTAAGAGAGTGCTGTCTGGTGAGTGCTGTTCGGCTGTTCAGCTGAGCAGCCGGCAGCCATCACCAACACGGCCTCCAACAGTTTGTATACATTGAATTGCTACATTCTTATAATTGTCCGTTACAAATATGTACATACTCAAATCCACTATGCCAGCTCATGCGGACGAATTTATGAGGATAATTCAACCAAATTCTTCTGCTGGGCCCAACGAGAAATATGCCCCGCAATTTACTCTAAAAAAGAAATGAGTTGTTCGACCCAAATCGGCTGTCGCCGATATTAGACACTTTTGGTCACCAGCAGCCAAAACAATGGATGAGTGCAGCCACGAAGGAAACAACCTTCTGTATGAACATTGATGAAGAAACGACACCCAATCGCGAACTTCACAACGAGATGCAGGTAATTGCGATAGTCACGGATGAAGAGATACTGACTTGTAATTCTCAAAATCCAATCTTGAATGATGTTCCTGAACTCTTGCTTTCCCATAATCCCATGACCATGCGACTAACAGCAAGGATCTAAATCCTCTAATGGACTATAACGCGATTGAAACATGCATAATGGTTCATACTGATGCCAATACCAAAGCCCCTAGACTTTATTCACAAGTGTTAACATCTACTTTATCCGCTCAGCCATTGGTACCCCTCTCCTCTGAAGTTAATCAGATTTGACAGCGGTAGTGGAGGGGTAGTATTGGATGCGATACAGTTGTTTAAAGTCACGCAATCGTCTGTAGCACATGATAACTTGCTGACAAACATGAATAACAGTGAACATGATCCAGTTAGTGACTTGCAGTTGCCTGCTGCAATAACAAAAAAACACGGACGTTCACGTGAACGAAATAGCAGCTGAGCGGGCGCAAAGAGAGGAGGGCTTTGATTTTGATGTAGTAAAGGAAACCCAATTTGCAACTCCAAACTTGAAGGAATCTAATTTATCAGTCCCTCCTAACTTGCTACAGAGATCCCCAAACCCACAACTGAATTCGACTGTGCCATCAGCCATGTCTTACATTAGACTCGCCCGAGACCCTCATTTGGATTTAAAAATACGGTTATACCGGCTTACGAAATCACATTAGCCGCGATGAATAATGGCTTGTTTAGCCTTACAAAAATGTATGAACATATAGAATCGAAAATTGAACAAAATTCTTTGGCGCTGATCAAAATGAACTCCAACTTTGATTCAGTATTTTCTGAATTAAATCAGATAAATGTAAAACTTTGAAGTCAGCGAGTTTGCAAACATAAGTAACCCACCGATACCAACTGAATCAGACGATAACGAGTGCTATTATGAATTTTTGACCTACTCAGTTATGTCGGAAAATTCAGACCCAAATAATGAGAATAATACAGTTGCACAGGAAGGAGCATCCAACCTTGATTTAGTAAACCTCAACCAAGGTTCGAATGAATCCACCTTCCGTACCTTGGAAGAAAAAAGAAGGCATAGTTTAAAAACAACAACAGAGAAAGATGAAGTAGCAATGTCCAGGCAAGAAAACATTACAAATATATCAACTAATGGGAATTCAAAATATATAAGTAGAAATTCCAACAGAGAAAAGATCCCAAACTATGATGAGAAGCAAATAGATCAACACAATTTAAACATTTCTAACTTACTTACAATTTTCATGAATGAACGTAGGTATAATGATCCATACCCCAACAGATCTACATTACTTGCAGCCTTCCATACCATCTCAAACCTTAAAGCAATAGAATCTCGTGATATTGAGAAAATAGCAATTGTTAAAAGCAGGAGAATGGATAGGGACATACTTACAGTTCCGTCATTAATAGTAAGACAAACAATATGGGCAGAAAGACAGGGATTATTTGAAAAAGGATTTGAGTTAAACATCAAAAAATCACAACTACAAATCAAATCCAAACGAGGAAGAGAAACATTCAATCATGAGGAGGAGAACACAGCCCAGAAAATCTCTGAGACCAAGACACTCTTGATTAACTGCCTAGGTTGGAAATATTAAACAAAATGTATATTATGAAGATGAAGACCAGTCCAGTAAAGTAACCAAGTGGGCATGGCTCAAAGAAGCTGTAAGTGAAATAAGTCATATATGTAATGAATAGGCCCCAACAAATCAGTATCCTTCAACTTTAAAAATTGCAATATGGAAAACGCAAAGGATTTCGCACTTGATGCATAAAGTTAGCTCTCAGAACTTGGGCAAATATGATATAATATTATTGCAGGAAACCTGGTTAAACCCCTGTATGTTCGCACTATCAAGTATGCTGGATTCCTGCATTAAAACCACCAAAAGGAAGACCTATGGTGGGCTTATTAGGTGCCTTGATAATGGATTCACCAGGGAAGCTGAACCAATGGAGCAACCCCCATCCATGTCTGCAGCTCCTAAAATACAAAATTGATAACCCTGGTCATCCGTTTGCTCCAAAAACTGCGATAGGATTTTATTAGTGCAACTTAACCATAACGGTCAGTGCAAGAAACACACATGCACAAACAAGCATGGCACGTACAACAGACATTCGCATCCATGTGCAAGGCACTGCGGGAAAATCAGAAGGGAGGCTGGACCTCACATGCATCATGGGACATGCAGAATACATGCACACACACCAACAGACAGGCATGCATCTGGCCATGCCTACCCCCCGAAACAGTGCACGCATGGACAACTGTGCCTCATCAGTCAAGCAGACATCGTGATGCTCATGTGTCATGCATCCATGGCGTTTTCCAGTCACACAGTCACTCAGACACACGCACATGTACACCATGCATATCCACGAAGATGACATAAGCATCCATGTCTCACACCCCAAACATGGCCAAGTCCAGACACAGGCATGCAAACATGTGTGTGTTGTCACATGCTGGTGCACATCATGCATTGCAACATAGAAACCATTGATGTGGAACACGCTTGACTGGACTCACATGCAGCACTGTCATGGCCCTGCACACAGACATCCATACATGAGACATGCTAGACTTAAGGCCAAGGTGCACACTCCAGCCACACCTCAACATGCACTAAGCTGGACAAGAACACATGAACACTTACCTCTCAACTCCAGACTGAGCTGCAACTGTAGGAACTGGTGGTGAAGCACTGGGCTTATGTGCTCTAGGACCCTCATCTGGTTGTTGCTCAACTGGCCCCAGCGCCCCACTTCATCATCAGCCTTGACGACGTGCCGGGCCTTGTTGAGGGTCCTGGACCTGAAGTCCTCCCAGGGCTTCCGGACGCGGTAATACTCATGAGGTGCCACCCCTGCTTGTTGATGGTACCCACGATGTCCGCCCAGATCCTACCCTGTCCTTCCTTGCTGAGGCACGATGTTGAGAAGAGGGCATCATAATGCCCCGGTACTTGCTCCACCAGGATGCCAACTTCATTGGGACTGAAGCTGGCAGCCCTTTGCCTCTCTGCCAGGGGGTTGCCACTAGCCCCAGATGTTGCTTGGTCTGACATGGCAACCCCAGAGGAAGGTGTGGGTGGGCAACTGGATCATGGGGCTGGGCTGTGGAGTGATGGTACAGCAGTCGGGAGTCTTCTGTGTCAGCAGAGGTGGTCTCAGCAACAGGATCCCTGGCAATGGCTTCTGTGCAGGCACCAAATTGCAGTGCACGTAGGCAGCAGGCACACTGAGTGGTCTGGCAGCAGCAGATGGCTCGTAGGAGGCAGCTCGGGGGCGTTGAGGGCAGGTAAATGGTCTTGTGAGCAGGAGCGTGTGCTTCCGTGTGTTGTTGCGTGGCCAGCTTGATGCAGAATGACTCTGCACGTGCAAAAACAGCACGTTAGCGTGGAATTCGAGGAAAGGCCCTTAGCGGGTAAGCACATAAGTGACGTGATGCACGCAGGTGTTGCCTTCGATACGGGTTAAAGGTCTGCATAGGACACCAGTTCACTGTACGTGATTTTCGTGGGGACCGACGCGTAAGATTCTTCTTCTTGATATCGATATCTTCACTGCGATTACAGTGTGTACTTCTTGTTTTGGCGGGGGAGTTACCTATGCGCACATGCGTGTGTGTTTTTCTTTTTCATCCAAGGCAGACAGTGAGTCGTGCGTGTGTTTTTCTTTTTCATCCAAGCCAGACGGTGAGTCGTGCATGCTTTTTTCCCACTGTGGTTGCCCCTGTGTGTCGCATACCCCATTTTCAAGGTCAGAGTAGCCCACTTGTTCTACGCGTTTGCTTTTATTCTGTTCCTGGGTGCCACGGCTTACTGCAGGACATTTATTCCATGCACGTGGGGCAGCAAGGGGTCACGTGCACTTTTTTGTTTTGTTTTTGGGGTGCCTGAGTGTTGCGTGACCCATCATTTTTCCCCAGGGTCACAGACAGCCTCGCAGGAGCACAGAGGTAGGTTTATCATCACATACCCTGCCCCCTTCACCCCAATTGCCCATGACAATGGTTGTGTGCACCTCCATCAGTGCCATGGTTGGGAGGCCACCAAGTGGTAAAGGAAGAAAACCTGGGTGACCTCCCAGAGGTGGCCGTGGTGGGGCACATGGCCAGGGTGTCCAGGGAGGCCAAGGTGGCTCTGGTGGGTGACGTGGGCAGGGTGGTCCACAGGGGCAGGATGTCCAGGCACATGCTGGGACAGCTATGCCCCCCCCCAGCGGGTCAGGGTGGTGCAGCTGCTGCAGACATCCCCAGCCAGACAGGCAGTGTCATCTGCTTTCACGAGCCCCCAGGTTGTGGAAGCTGCAGGTGCAGCTGCGGCTACCACCACCCAGGCTTGGGGTCAGCCACCGCGGGCTGTATTGGCACAGGCACAGGAAGACTTCCAGGAAGATTTCCGTGTCGGGAAGGCCAAGGCACATGTGGCTAAGGTTGCTGTGACCAAGCCACGTGTATCTGGGGCAGTTGTGACATCTGCTGCCCCAGGTAGCCATGTGGTGGAAGCTGCTGGGGCAGATGCAGCCAACACCACCCCGGCTGTGAGTCAGCCAGCCAGGACTGTGTTGGTCACGGCCCTTGGCACTGAGGCCGTCATGGTGCTGGGTCCTTGCAACAGCACCCAGCAGCCAATGCCTCCAGTCAGACCTTCCCTTGCCTTGCTGTTGCCTGCTCCCATTGGCCAGTCCACCTGCACTACTGCCCCTACTGACCTGAGCGGCAGAAGGCACTCAGGGTCTGCACCACCTACCAAGAGGAGGAAGCGTGTTCCTGCGCTAGAGGCTAGACCCCAGACACGGCTCAGGCCTCTGGCACATCAAGGAAGAAGAGTTTCAATGAGGTGGAACTGGACGCACTTGTGGGCTACGTGTCAGGATATGACAACGAAATGCTGGTGACGGCAGGGCACAACACTACGCCTGCCCAGCGTAAGGCCCAGTGGCAGTGCATCACAGAACGTGTCGGTGCAATGGGATTTGAGAAGCGCATGGCTGATGATTGCTATAAGCGTTGGCATGACCCCTGACGCCAAGCAAAAAACAAGCAGGCTTCTAATTACGCCTCTACTCTGGTGACTGGCAGAGGACGATGAATTCACTACGCACGAGGAAATCACTGCAGGGTTCATCGATGAGGCTCAGATCCAAGGAGTGGGAGACATGATGGATTATGATGCAATGTCCGGTGAGTGTTGATGCGTGTGTGTCCAGCCCATGTTTATTTTGATTGTGTGATGTGTTGTGATTGACTGCCAGTTCAGGCTATGTAGTCATGACTGCCATGTGTGACTCATGCGATGCTTTACTGATACATGCTTGTTGTGATGCAGTCTGCATACGGGCCATGTGCTGCACACAGCGCCAATCCTCATCACCACACCTGCACCCTCCTTACATGGCAAACACTCGGCAGCCTCTCTTGTTCATATCCTTGCTCCCAGACATGTTTGCAGATAGCCTGTGATGATCTTCCACTCAACACTCGGCCTATGTCGTCACATGACTTACATCTCTGTGAGGTCAACCTGCAAGCTGGTCCCCCGCAGGGGCATGCTTCCTTGCCTCTCTGTCCCCCAGCAGCTCACTATCTCCATCGTCCTGGTGATTCACATGTTGGACTACTGCAATGGCCTGTCCCCAAATTCTGTGTATATGCACACTTCCTTCTGCTACTTTGCCAAACCTGTACTGTGTGGTACATCCATTGTCCTTGATGCAGGGTGTCTCACTTGACTGTGCAGATGGCTCAGGCTCACAATGGACATGAGTGTTCATTCATGGACCATGTACATTCCCAGCAGGCCCCTATGTGTCCGTGTCAAGCTACTCATTCTACTCCATCTCCGGTATTTCATCTGTATCATGGTATTTAGTCATCCCTTTCATGCTTACTCAGGGTCAGTTCCCCATCACAGCCATTTTTTTGGTGTCTTCGTCTGTGTCAAGCAAAAGCCTCCATCTGGTACAGCCTTCCTGTCTCTATGCAACTAGTGCTGTGGCTTCCCCGTGTCAGGGTGAACTTCTGATGATTCCTTATGTGTTGTGCTTTCTGTCCTCCTCTCGTCTGTTGTAGTCTCAGATGACTGAGATGATACAGCTGACACCTGCCCACACTGTCTGCTACAACACAGTACTCCGATCCACCAGTTTGACCCATGCACTGCCTCACAGCCATTCCCCAATATGGGGTGAGGGGAGGGTGTTACTGTATCCCTACAACCCACTGCAACCACTTTGCACATGATGATTGCACTTGCTTTTACAGTGCCATCATGGCACAACATTGCCATCACTGCGTTTGTGTTTCTATTGATAGTTGAGGCTGTATGCATGTACTGCACTGCACCCACACACTTCTGAGCCCTGTTTCAACCTTCTACAAGCCTATTCACTTGTGTGATGTCAAAGTCACCTAGCATTACTGTATCCACGTGCCTTCCTTCACTGTATTGGAACACACTAGCATTGTTGCATCATGTGACACGTGTCCTTTTTGTCGTAGTGATTTACATGTACTGTATGGTGACATGCATTTTACATGGGTCACGGACAGTACTATCTAACTTCCATCTTGGGCTGGTTGACAGTTCTGCCATGCCTATGCTACGTGCCATATATTTTTTGCATCTGTCATTTTTGTGTAAGGTCTCTGCCAGGCAGCAGCTTGTATGTGATGCAGGTGCTATGCAACATGCAGTACATGTGTTGGCTTCACATTTGACATATGTCCATGTCTGCTTTGAGGGTCCCCTTCCATTTCATTGCCACTGCGTGCATGCCAGAGTTTGTGTCATGTGGACATGGCTGCTTCATGTCTTGGCTGTCAACATTGTGATGCCTATGTGTGTGGTATATGCTGTTGACATGCGTGCTTTTGGTTATTTGCAGGTGATGAGGCACTGGGAGCAGAAGAGGAGGAGGAGATGGCAGAGGGTGGAGGGTTCAGGGCACAAACCAGGCACCAGTGGAGGGGTGTTTGGTGCTCCAGACCATCCTGTCCAGGGCTGGTTCTGGGTACATCTCTGAGGATCTCTTTGCCTCTGATGCCGAATCAGATATTAATCCGCCCATGCCGTCGCAGGTGAGTGGTTCTGCAGTGGACCTGTTCTGTCCAACACACCAGCAGTGGGGGATACCCCTCAAGGAGATAGTCAGTGTTGGTATGTCCGCCTGTGGTGGTTAGAGATGCCATGCCATGATCCACACCAGTTGCTCCTGTTCCTGGGGCAGCAGATTGACTGTAAAATGCAGTCCTGCAGGCAGAGGCAGCAGCAGCACAGCAAGGATCAGGTCTCCTTGGGCCCAACAGGTGTGCTGTCCGGTAACGCGGTGGCCGTGCATCACCGGGGCACACTGTCTGGCAGAATTCCATGTATCCCATTGCACAGCAACAGGGGGAATCATGTGAGGTGATGGCTCAGGGCGTGGAACGTGTGGCCGATTCCTTTCTCCCCCATGAAAGGCAGGTTGAGCTCCAGCAGCAGGCAACGCGTTCCACATGCCGCTCACACAGGCTGGACACATTGGCCACCAACAGGGACTGATGGGCTGAACTGGAGGCTCTGCACACAGCCATTGCTGCTGAGGCAGAGGCCCACAGGGAGGCCCTGAGGGAAGAGAACATTCACCTCAGTACTACTCTGGCTACCATTTTGATGAGCCAGGGTACACAGGCAGAACAGCGGATGGAGCAGCCGGAAGGCACCATCTCGGCTGAACTCCATGCAAGCTGTGAGGAGGTCCATCTGTCACGTGAGGCCTTGCAGGAGGAACTCTGTGATACACATGAGATGTTGCATGGGGACCTCTGTGCCATCTTCATACAGGACCAGGTTTAACAGACCTGCATGCTTGCTGCCATGGAGTGGCATGCCGGGGATATGCATAGGCAGGCACCCTTACCATGCACACCTCCTGATATTCAACCAGAGGGAGACAACAGCGATGACTGATTACTCACTATGGCCTAGCCGTGCAGACCATGAGCCCATGGAGGATTTTTCTTTTTTATCGCAGCATCAACACTTGTGGGTGTTGAGGTGCACCCTGCACCTCCTCCCTCCTGGGTGCCCCTCCTCACCCTCAGGTCGACCATGGCCATTTATATTATTTTTTCCTTTTTTGTCTATTGTGCATTCATGTGACAGTGTGTTGCTTTGTGTGCCAGTCAAAGGCATCCACTGTGTGTTCCGGCTGGGCCTGTACAGGCTTGTCTCATGGTGGTGTTTGTGGCTTGGGGTCCAGATACATATTCCACTCCTGCTTCCCCTTTCCATGGGCTCGCAATGATGGCACCATGTGACAGTAATTTACACAGAGGCATTGGGCCAGTCTGAAGTCCAACCTGTGTATACACCCCTTGTGGGGATTCATGATGGTTTCTCCAGGGCATGGTTGGCCTGCATTTTGGTTTGTATATTGTTAAATGTGCATGTTTTCATGTTGCTTATTCATGTATTGCCTTGCATGTCTACATTGTTGATGCACTTCATGTTGTATGTGGTACCATGCCCCCTTTAGGTGTCAGAGACACACTCAAGATGGAAGGTGGCCGTGTGGTGGCTATGTCACATTGAGACACTTGTGCTTGGTCACTGTCTGACACTGTCACTGTTGGGTCCTGTGTTCATTATATGTTATGCTGGTGAATGGATAGTCCTGTGTTGGGTTTGCTTTTGATGTGTCAGGGGATCGGCGTGATTTTTTTGTCGATGAGAAGTCCGCAACAGAGAAGTTCTAATGAGAAATGTAAGCAACACTGAAGGTTCGCAAATTTCCCATGGAAACATGCATTGAATACCCCTACAATTCCACACCACCACCCACACCCACAACACACACACAACACACCCCCAGCCCCACCCCCAACACCACCCCTACATATCCCCACGCACACCCTACTTACCTTCTGAGACATGCTGTGTTCCTGGAGCACCAGTTCACTTTCACTTCCGTGATCGGGAACCGGCACCGCAGGCTCCTTTTTTTTTTCTTTTTGGGCAAGTGCAGGGGGTTCCACCCCGCAACCCCCCCTCACTATACTGTGTAGTGTTTGTAGAACTTTGGGTGTTTGAACCTTTGGTGGCAGGCATTTACGTCCTTTAAGTATAGGTCGGACATTTTTGGTCGGTCATTTCGTCATATTCCGTGTCAGAGGGAAATGTCTGTGGCCTGTTTCCATTTGTCACGGTGCACTTTGTGACAGTTGTGTCATGTGCTGTGCATTTATTTTGAAGTTTTCACATTGCATGCAATGGCATGGTGTGTCGGGCATGTGACATGGGGTTTGGGATGGTTTAGGTGACATACCAGGATTTGGATGTGCTGTTTTGCATGGAGGTGGTGAATTATGCACCTTGCATGTGTGCCTTTTGGTCACATGGGATTGTTATTTTTTTTGAAGTAGCTAGGGAGCACACAATGTAGCACTTCCAAGGACACATTCTCAGAGTGGTAATGTTGTGACTATCCATTTGTCTCGCCACGTGCCCTTTGCCTTCCAATGCACAGCAGCCGTGCGTGTGGTTGGGGATGTGGGGGCACCACCATGTCCACCGGTACTCCCTGCCATGTTGCTACATTGTGCAGGACACATGCTGCCACAATGATCCTGCACACTACTGGTGGTGCATATAGTAGCTGTCCACCAGAGCGGTCAAGGGAGTGGAAACGTGACTTGAGCACTCTGAATGTGCGCTCCACTATGCCCCTAGTTGCAATATGGGCTGCGTTGTATCTTACCTGGGCCGGTGTGGTGGGGTTCTGTATTGGTGTCATCATGTGGTGCTTAGAGGGTAGGCACTCCCCCCTGGGGAGTTGAGAGTGGTTGTCATTAGTTGGGTTTGTCTATTTGTCTGTGTGTGACATGCATGCATTTGCAGCTTCCAGGTCCCGGTTTAGGGCTGACATTCTGAATATGAAACTGTCATGGTTGGATCTGGATAGTTTGCATAGAAAGAGGTGATGATTCCCATCGCATCGCATACAACCTTCACGTTGATGGAATGCCAGTGCTTGCAGTTGCAAATGATGTGCTCAGTGGCCCTAGGTGGACTTAGGGCCACATGTGTGCAATTAATGGCACTGAGCACTTTGGGGAAGTGTGCCACCCTGTAAAAAAAAGTCCTGGACCACGGCCTGCCTTTCTGGGGGTGTTCTGGGCATGTATATGTGCCTGTGGACTGAGGGGCATGCAGTTATGATTGCCAACACCTGGTGGAGGCAGCATGACTGCGTGGGCTGTGAGACGCCCCCAACTATGGCAGTAGTCCACTGAAATGACCCAGTGGCCAAAATATGAAGGCCATTGAACACATTTTCCAAAGGGCTCAGTACTTGGGAGCACAGGGTGGGTGATGTGAGGTCATCCTCCCACTCAGTGACCAGGTCTAGGACGATATGAGGTGGAAACCTAGACCTGCCCTAGACCTGGTCATCAGGCATCCCAAAAAGGCTGGTTCTGGCTAGAAAAATGTGGGGCCTGGCTATCCACCTCATCCTCCGGTGTCTCACGATCACTGCTGCGAGAAATGGTACATTCATCGTAGCTGTATATGCTTGTTTGTTGTTTGCGGGCACTTATGTGCTGCGCGGCAGCGCTTACGACAGCTTTCGCCTGACGTATGTGTTTCAGGCTTTGCGCGTCTTTTTGAGTGCGCGAGTTTGCCCTGCTGGATTCCTTGAATACTTGTTGTTAGAGGGCGCGTGGGAGTTGCGAGGATTTCGCAGCGGTACTTCCCCCGTAACACCCACATTTTTGCGTGTTGTTCCCCATTCCGCGTGTTCTGCCGCCTTTTTAGGTGTGTGCGCTGGACGGTGTGCACCTTCTCTGGGCGTCTCATGCAGGGCTTCCGTAATGTCGCAATGACGTGTGGAAGCCGTGTGGACTGGGCACAGGTCGAGGGTAAGGCATGTGCAATTTGTTCCACGAATAGGGAAACGGGCGCTTGTGAGCATTTCGCAGCATGCGCTGTGATTTTCACTCTTGCGCCCCCGTTTTCTGCGCATATTTATTCCATGAATTACCCTTAATGTATTGCTCACCTTAACGTCCCTGCAACTAAACATTTGTCCTTGAATTTCTAGGTTTTTGTTAAAAAGTATTGCTCACCTTAATGGCCCTGCAACGAAAGCTTTTTCCTTGAATTTCAAGGGTTTTGTTATTCCATAGATTTTAGAATGCTTCCAGACCACTAGCATGGTCTTCGGCAATGTCGGTGGGCATTGCCTTTGGCTGTGCCCACTGTCCATTTTAAAATGCTACCAGACCACTAGCCATGGCCTTCGAATTTCAGGCTTTGAGAACTCACAATGTTTTAGGCAAAGCGCAGTGAGATTAAATTATTTGCCATAGAGCACACACTTTGGTTAAGCAGTATTCTCCAAGTGCTACACCCCTTTCCGGCACCATCATTATTCCATAGGCCATGCACCAAAGACTCTAGGCCCTGGCCACGAACCACCGCAGCATATCACACCCATAGATCACACCCATAGAATGAAACATTGATGAAATATTTGCAGATATACAGTTTGTGTTGTGTTCGATTTGTATAGTTTGTATGTGATGCTTTGGGTACGTCATGTCATTAAGATTGTAGAGTTTGGTAACAAGCACTGCAGTATAACATATCCATGGAAGTAAACATTTGGTATTGTGCCATATGGTTAGATGTTTGCTTCAATGGTTGTGTTATGGAACAGCATTTATGAGTTGTATTTATTATAATATACTTACTGTTTGTTTTTTTGTGATTGGATATATTTTTTTCATGACGTGGGTAATTGGAGCAGATATTCTTTTTCAATGTCTGTGAAAGAAGAAAAGATCATGTTAGTGTAGGTCGTTTATAAAGACTTATTACATTGCATAATAGACATTTCTCCTTTATTTCGACCCTCATATTTAGTAGTTTACAAACCAGTGTACTGTTCAATTTGCTCAGTTTCTGTGTTTGTTGCTTTAATCATTGGATCTGTGGGAAAAAAAATCCATGTTGGATTAAAAGAACCCTTTTCTTGTTATGGTATGGTAAATGTTTTTGTTTGTTTTTAGTGTTTACTTGTTGTTTCTGGCTAATGTTCTATCTGTTGGTTGTTGCAGATTGTTAGATATGTGATGTTGAATTGTAACTGATAATAGTTTTGTATTTATATTATTAACTTTGCTAATAACCTGTTGGGTCATTGATTCTTGGGGCAGTTAGATACCTGTTGGAGTATTCTAACTGTTTATTTCCTCTTATAATTTAGTGGTGTTGATTTATCTGTTAGGTTGTTGCAGAATTTTGGGGCAGGTAGATACCTGTTGGTGTATTCTAACTGTTAACTTTTTTGTTATATTTTAGTGTTGTTGATTTATTTGTTTGGATGTTGTACAATCGTGGGGCAGTTAGATACCTGTTGGCGTATTCTAACTGTTTATTTTTTGTTATATTTTAGTGGTATTTATTTATCCGTTCGTTTGTTGCAAAATCATGGGGCAGTTAGAAACCTGTTGGCGTATTCTAACTGTGTATTTCTTTTTATAATTTAGTGGTGTTGATTTATCTGTTTGGTTGTTGCAGAATTTTGAGGCAGTTTAATTCCTGTTGGCCTATTGTAACTGTTTATAGTTTTCTAATTGAAGTTTTATTAATGTTTATGCACAGATTAGTTATTAAATTTTGGTTTTAAGAATATTAAATAAGTGTTTATAAGATTTGCTGGTAATCTTTCGAGTAATGGTATTATCA
Organism: Ambystoma mexicanum; assembly: GCF_040938575.1. Taxonomy (NCBI): domain Eukaryota; kingdom Metazoa; phylum Chordata; class Amphibia; order Caudata; family Ambystomatidae; genus Ambystoma; species Ambystoma mexicanum. The sequence continues at coordinate 400,538,665 of NC_090937.1, read as the reverse complement.
TTACATTCAAACCATCCAGCGTTATTTTTTATAAATGCAGTGTAGTGACCTGCATTGGTTGTGGCTCCTGCATGGTAGATTATACCTACTGTTGTGAAAGTTTTCTTACCAAGTGATACTTGACCATGTGTGAATCCAGTCAGCTTGCAGTTGTTTTGGTACCATCTGCATTATAACGTAGAAGCATTAGTATTAAGTATTTACTATGTGTTGGGCGTGGCTACGAGGGCCATGTAGGAGGACATGATCTGGAGGAGCTCCCGAGATCCTGTAATGATCCGGGCAAAAAAGTGTGTGATGATGGGCCGACGACCGCTGAAAATACACATATCGGTATGTGAATGATTGGGCCACGCGTGGTGAACTTCTGGATGGTGCAGGAGGAACGGCGGCAGAGATCGGTGCGGAAAAGATAGGGAGCGCCGGAGACGAAAGACGACACAAAATGGCCGACCAATGTCCGGAACAAAGGAACAAAGGAAGAAGCAGGCCGCACGGTGACCTAGCGAAAGGGGCATACTGAGTGCACATTTGTCACTTGTGCAAAATACAGGTCCTCTGTGTCATGTCGAAAAGAATTGTGAGGCTGAAGGCGAAACAACCCACCTTAGACGACTTTGCTAAAACGTCCCCGGGTCAAGACAATACCAAGAGCAGGGACAAGCCGTCTGCAAGCGGCATGACGACTTCGGGCGCTAACCAAGAAGTCCTAGCTGTGATTGCGGACCTAAGGGCGGCCTGGGAATCTAAACCCGAACTAGCCGTCACTGAACTGAAAACGGCACTGGACCTCAAGGTCGGAGAGGTGCAGGAGGACGTTAATCTACTCCAACAGGATGTCAGGGCCCTGGCGGAGCGCACGGAGTCCCTTGAGAAGGAAGTTAGGCCGAATACCGCAGATTGCGCCTCACATAAGGCTGAATTGCATGCCCTGATACAAAGAGTGGGCAACTTGGAGAGCAGAGCGGAGGAGGCGGAAGGACGAGCCCGACGGAACAACATCCGCATCGTGGGCCTGCCGGAGGGATTGGAGGGCCACGATCCCACCGAATTCATTGAATCCATGCTCCTGCAAGAGATACCCGGAGGAGCCCTATCCCAAAGATTTGCAGTGGAAAGGGCACATAGAGCTCTAACAAGGAGGCCGCCGCCGGGGAACCCGCCTAGGCCGGTGATAGCCAAAATTCTTAACTACAGATATCGGGAGAGAATATTGGAACACTTTCGTAAGGGAGGAACGATCACACGAGGAGCGGCAAACATCACGGCCTACCCGGACTACACCCTGTCTGTTCAGCGTAGCCGCATGAACTTTGGGACGGTAAAGCGGAGATTGCGAGAGGCGGGCCACAAATATATGTTACTGTATCCGACAAAATTGAAAGTCATTCATAAACACAAAACTTGTTTTTTGAGACCCCGGAGGATGCCATGGGATGGCTCGACGCGCAAGGATGTCCCCAGGAGTCAGAAGTTCGGACGGAGAAAGAGCACGGAAGAGACAAGTGATGCACGAAGAAGATGGCGCGGCACATTGGACTTGAATATAGTCGCTTGCGCAACCTTCAGTAGAGAAGGTCAGACTATTGCACTAGATATGTTATAAGCACTGTAGTTAATGTTGAATTAACGGGAGCCTTACAGAGCGGTTCTCTCTACCCCACAACAGTTTTAGTTAAGTGGCCATTAGGGCGACTTCACCCTACTGAGCTCTGTGCATTGTTTGGTGCTTGCAGGGCTAGATGTGGGGGTGCCTGAGTTCCGAGAATGGAGCTGGGCAGCAGTTGGGGTGTGTGATGTTGGGGAAGGGACGGGTGGGGGGAGGGGAAGGAAGTTGGGGATTTGCCGTGTACATAGTTATGGGGAGTTTGAGCTGGTACGAGAAGCTACAAGCAAAGATGGAGGGCCGTATCTGTATCACGTGGGCAAAGGGGAGTCGCTACGTGGGAGGCAAGAAGACACTCATGAGCCATGGGAGACCTTAAGATCGTAACATGGAATGTCAGGGGACTTAACAGTTACTTAAAAAGAAACAAAATCATGATGTACTTAAAAAGACAGAAGATTGATATTGCGTTGTTGCAGGAAACACATTTGACCCAGCAAAAATTGGAACTGGTGGGGAAGAAGTGGAGAGGTACTGTAGTGGGCTCGCCGTACTCTGCCTACGCTAGGGGAGTGCTGGTCTGGGTGGCACCGCACGTTCCGCTCCCACTTACACAAGAGGTGGTGGACACGGGGGGAGGTTGGTCATACTAAAGGCTTTGGTAGAGAATAGAGAGGTGTGCATTATAAATATGTATGCCCCCAACCAAAACACTGCAACATATTTTAGAACCTTATGTACTCATCTGGGCGCGTGTATGGGAGGAGCGGTTATCTGGGGAGGGGATTTCAACTGTGTGCTCAACCCAAAGGCAGACAGATCTGACGGGAAGATTGATAGGCCCACCCCAGCAGCCAGGGTTCTGCAGACATTACTAGATGACTTTGGGCTGGCGGATGTTTGGAGACTGAAACACCCTAATGAAACACAGTACTCGCACTACTCAGCTCCGCAGCACCTGCACAAGAGGATGGATTACTTTTTTGCCACACCAGATGTGATGATAGAGACCACCCAAATAGAATATAGAGTGAGGGTCCTGTCAGACCACTCGCCTCTGGTGCTGACCTGGCAGCGCTGCCGCCCCAGGGGGCGGATACCGACATGGCGCCTCCGGGCGGAGGCGCTCCGAGACCCAGTCTTCAGGGAAGATATCAGGGATGCGATCTCACAGTACTTTGAGGTAAACACAGGCAGCGTAGATTCAGCGTGCACACTCTGGGAAGCCTTTAAGGTGGTATTGTGGGGTGCTGCTATTGCTAAGTCAAAAGGCCTACAGGGTGGGGTCCTAACGGAACTAGAGGAAGCCGGAAGAGAAACTGGAGCGCGAAAGCAACAGGGCGGGAGGGGACGCGGAACTTGTACTCGAGTTGCAGCATAGGTGCTCAGAGCTTTGGGAAAGGCTCTGCAACCTTAACTACAAGAAGTATGTCGAGAGGCAACATGCAGGTGGGGATAAAACTGGCCGCTTGTTGGCGTGGTTATATAAGAGCGAAACCCCCAGGCCCCCGATTAGGACAATAACTAGAGAAGACGGGGAGGTGGTTGACACCCAGGAAGGAGTCAACGAGGCATTCTTGGACTATTATAGAACATTATATGAGGACAGAGGAGGGGGCAATCGGGAGGAGATTAGAGGAACACTAAAAGACATGGAATTACCTAAGATTAGTGATGAAGAAAGGGAGGAGCTGGACGCACCGATTACCTTAGAGGAATTAGAGGAGGTGGTGAAGCAGCTGCCCACCTGCAAGACCCTGGGCACAGACAGACTTCCTGGTGAGTTTTACAAAATATATAAAGTGGAAGTGCTCCCCCCTATGCTAGAGATGCTCAATGAGTCCTTTGAGAAGGGTCGGCTACCGGAATCGCTCAGAGAAGCGCTAATTGTGCCGCTCCCTAAGACCAACAAGCCAGGGCATAGCTGTGGCTCCTATAGGCCGTTGTCAATGTTGAACCAGGATAGCAAGATCTTGATGGCAGTCCTGGCCAATAGGCTGCTAAGGGTCATCAGCAAACTAATACACCCGGATCAGACAGGTTATGTCCCCAACAGAAATATAACCCACAACCACAGGCGACTCCACCGGGTGATTGAAGAGGGAAACAGGAGCGATGGGAAAATGGCTGTGGTGTCCCTAGATGCAGTCAAAGCTTTTGATTCAGTGAGGTGGCCATGGTTGCTGGCGGCCCTGGAAGAATACGGGATGGGGCTGGGTTATGTTAGGTGGGCAAAATTATTGTACAGTGAACCACTGGCCAGAGTACGTACAGGATCAGTGATATCTGAGAGGTGGCAACTCAGTAGAGGCACCAGACAAGGGTGCCCCTGGTCCCCGATGTTATACATTCTAGCCCTAGAGCCCCTGGCAGTGTACCTCAGACAACAATATGACATGGTCGGTATTGAGGCAGGGGGAAAGAAACACCTAATATCCTTGTATGCTGATGATTTACTACTGTATTTGAAATACCCAAAGGAAAATCTTCAGTATATTCTAGAGGTCATGGAAAAGTATGCAGAACTGTCCAGCATAGCGGTAAACCCCCAAAAATCGAGCATGTTCCCATTGGGGAGCTACATAGGAGCCCCTCTGGAACGGTTGCCAGTGTTGTCCGTACCGTGGGCGGCTGATTCCTTCCGCTACCTCGGAATAGATGTATATCATACGGTGGAGAGGGAACACTTGCATAACACTGAGGTGGCTGTGAAAAAAATTAGAACAAATATGAAGTTTTGGGAGAAGCTGCCGCTGGCGATGATGGGACGGGGGGCGATGCTCAAAATGGCGGTCCTGCCTAGGCTGTTACATTTCTTCAGTAATATACCATACTTGATACCCAAAAAGTTTTTTGTCAAACTGAACAGCATGTGCAGGGACTTCCTATGGCACGGCACTCGCAACAGAGTGGCGCTATGGAAGCTACAGAACTTCCATGATAGAGGGGGCATTAAGCTGCCGAATTTTGAGGCCTATTTTGTAGCTAGTCAGTTGCAATATGTAACCAAATGGCTCTCTGATGAAGAAACTCCTGAATCTAGGATGTTTGGGCAGGACTGTACCCCGTTTTACCTAAAGGAGATTATCTGGGTGCCTAGACTCGAAATGAAAGAACGCCCGGGTATGCTGTTGCTTGGGTGGAAGATGTGGCACAGAGTATGCCAACTGATGGAGAACCCGTGCCCGTGTTCCCCACAGGTGCCACTAGTCGCCTTAGCTAGGGGAGACAACCAACTCAGGACGATAATCAGGACCTATTGGGAATCGGTTGGGCTGGTCACATTGGGAGACATGTGGCAAGAAGGGATTATTAAAGATTTCGAAGAACTGGGAGAAGAGACAGGTTTGCATGGAGGCCAATATGTCACGTATCTTAGGCTAGTGCAGACTATTCGCAAAACCTGGCCAGATACTGTACTGGCGGAAGAGCCAGACGTCCTAATGGGAACAATATATGATATATCAGAAGGAGGGTACAAGATCTCTAGACTGTATGAGATGGTGATGACCCGGGTGGGGAAGGATTTGACTCATTTGAGGCTGGACTGGGAAGCGGAGGTGGGGGCACAGATGACCGATGGAATGTGGGAACGTGCTATAGGATATCACAAGAAGGTGTCCAGAAATGCTAGATTGCAGCAGATACAGTTATACATAACGCATAGAGCCTATATGACCCCCAAGGGAATATCTAAGTTTGCAAACGCAGGAAGACAAGCATGCCCAAAATGTGATGAAGAAGATGCTGATATGACACACATGTTCTGGTCTTGCCCAGTGATTGAAGCTTTTTGGTGGGAAGTAGCACGGAAACGAGCGGATAGAGGGGTCACGCTCAACATAGATACGGCCTGGGCCTGCTTGTTGGGAGGGTTTGCCAGACCACGGAATACTAAACACCTTGGGAAACTGAGGGACCTGGCATATGTGCTTGCTAAAACAAGGATTGCCGTGGGCTGGAAGCAATGCCACAAGCCACGGGTAGAGGTATGGACTTGCAAAAATGGACGGAGGCTGAAATGGTGGTGTGGCAGGAGGCATGTAGCAAGTGCGGGGAAGAAGATGTGGGTAACCTGATGGCTTGGAGAATGTTAATAACAGGACTTTTTGGCACAGTAGTGGATTCTGCAGCTTCGGAAGGAAGAGATACCCAGCATCACGCAGCGGATACAGAACGAGAAATGCAAATAAGCTCTTGAGGGGGGGGATTTGGGGAGCAGTAATGAGCGTTTATTGATGTTCACGAGTCTGTTGTAAATAATGCTGCAAGTTTGGTTTGTATTGTTTATTTGTTTTCAAAATAAAAAAATTATTTAAAAAAAAAAAATTATTTACTATGTGTTTGTATTTGTAAGGTGGAGCGATTATCTGAATTGCAGGTAGTACATAATCTGCCACGGTTTGCATTTTCTACAAGTTGCTGAAATGGAACAGATTCACAGTTAGGTATGGATACATACACAAAGCGTTCATTAGGGATTTGTTCCTGTGCCACATTGCTACAGAGAGTGCATGTATGTTTTCACATGTATGAAATCTGAAAGATTTCATTTATAGGTATATTTTTTTTCCAGTACTTGTAGTAAGTACATTAGAAATTCTTGTGGATCTTCTTGTGAGATTATAGTGAATTTCACCATTCGAGCACAGTAGTCCAATTCCTGTCCTATTCCATGAACACTGTAAGTGTTGTCAGGATTGTTGGTTGCATTTCTATGAAGGACTAACATTTGCAAACACAATTGGTCAGTACTGTGTAAGTAAATGTTGTTAATAATTGGTGGCAATTGAAAGAGAATATTTATTGATACATTTGAATAGCAATTTACACCAGTTACATTTGAAAATTTTAATGGACCAGATAGTTCTGTGTCCAAGTCATTTCTTCGGAGTGAGTGTTGCTTCTTTGAAGAAGTATCTGAGTAACTTTGAGTAGTAGATTCTTCTTTGGTTGTAGTAATAAATAAATAAAGTATTAGGTTCTTTTACTCTCTTTGGAGGATTTGCAGTGAGATCCTGTTGCATTTCTGTTTGAAGTAGTTTTCTTTTACAACGTTTTGCTTTTTGTGGAACAAGATAGGTTTTTAGATGGGGGGTGTATAGTGAACGTAGTCCATTGTATTCTAAAATGCAAAGAATATCAGCGTTTACTTTACTTGCATCAAAGTTGATTAGAAATAGACCGTCAAGTGTACATAACCGTGATAGTGCTACGTAGCTCATGCCTTCTTTAAAGACTGTGTTCCCAATATCTATTAATGCTTTGTCTAGAGTAAGACCTTGTGATTTGTGAATGGTGACTGCGTATGCTAGAGGTAGAGAAAATTGCCCTCTGCGTACATACATTTCTTTGGAAAGAAGGAATAGAGCTGTTGAGCGTCCTATTCTTTTTACTTCTGATAGATTGTCAAAGAGAATATTGACAAACTGAATGTTGTTGTCACGTGGGTATGTTTGAAAGCCAACAACTGTGCCAACTGCTCCATTAACTAGTCCTTTCTCCACGTCAAGGTTACGTTTAAGCATTACTCTACAGTTTAAAGATAAGTTTAATATTTTCTCCAAACCAGCTGTGTTGGAGATAAAGTTTTCTAAGGCATTTAATCTTGTTGTGGCTTGTTGACACGTGGGTAGTGTCATACCATGTATGTCCAGTTTGTCTGTGGAGCAAATTTCAATTATTGTTTGCATTTCTTTTTTCAACATTGTTTCAGTGAAGTTGGAACAGCTTGTAAGAGTTGGCATCAAGGACATACAAGTGACATTTCTGAGTGCTAATTGTTCCATGATATCAGTAGCACATGAGTTATGGCCATAAAGTGCATGGATGTGCAGGGTTTTTAACATTTCTTGTGCATCTTGAGATAGTACACCAACTCTAATACTTTTTAAAATGTTGGCGTAGGTGAGGTCTGCAGGCTGGCACATGTTTTCTGTTAATTCTCTGTATTGAAAATGTTGCCAAAGTTTAACATTTCCTATGCTGCCAACAGTTTTACGGCAGAGTTTGTGTCCTAGGGTTTTAAAAATAGGTTCACCTTTCACTGGTGTCAATTGAAGAAGATCTCCGAAAAACAATAATGTGTTTTCCTCCAAAGAGCTCTTCGTAATTTGTTTTGAGTACTTTTTGTAATCTGAGGTGAATCAAAGCCAACATTACATTGGAGACCATGCTCACCTCAACTATTATCAGCATTTTCATTTGTTTTAAAACTCTGCGTAATTCAATTTCAGCTTCTGTAGAAAGTTTGTAATATTCTAATTTGTTTTGGTGTTCTACTGGAAGGAGTAGTAATCGGTGTAAAGTGACACCACCTATGTTGTATGCAGCTAAACCTGTGGGGGCAGTTACAACAGCTGACAGTTTGTTGTTTGTCAATTGTTGAAGGAATTTGTTGAAGATTTTGATTAAGAAAGTTTTGCCTGAACCAGCTTCACCACTGACATATAGTAGTATAGGTTTGTAATTTTGGCAGGTACATTCTTTATTTTCATGTTGTACACCATGTGCAATTTCTTTTGTTACTTCTTGAAAAATGGTATGCTGCTCTTCATTTAGTTTTGATTGTAGTTAAGTCTTCTGTATCTTCTTCATAGTTACACATGGTGTTTTCTACTTCTGTCATAGCTAATTCTGCCTCATTTGCTATTAGTGGCTGTCCCAGTGGTGCTTGGCTTCCTGTTTCAGAAGGTTGACTACTGTCGGGAGTGTCTTTATCTAGTTGAGCCTGGAGTTCTTCTTCGTGTTGCTGTTCATTGTGCAACATTGTTTTGTACTTTGTAAAGTTTACATCGGTTATAGTGCTTTCATTTGCTTTGAAAGCGTCTTCATAAGAGTCATAGATACCTATTATCTTTCTTCTTTTCTCCACGGTTTAAAAAGTTGTAGCAGGGACATGTAATATAGTTGTTTACGTTGAGGAGTTTTTAATGACAATTGTATATGATTAATTAAGTTTCTTTTGGTAAGTTTCACTAAGCTGCCTTCACAATTTGTCACTCTGTATCTACCTTTGTTTTCATCGGGTTTTATATTATTTTTGCATGTGAAGTTTTGGGCTATGTGGTATAGACACATGGTTTCCAAAGTGGTACTTCTGTTTGGGTAGTACGTGTCTAGTAAATTATTTTTCAAAATGTCTTGGCTGTTGGGATCATTTTTGGCTATTGTTTCTATGTCGTTGTATGATTTGAGAACTTTTTTTCTAGATTTAGCATGACCAAGACTTAGCCATACTATATTTTCAGATTTTCCATACAAAGCAGTACCGGTTAAACGATCTGCAGCTTCATAGCAGCCACATTCTCTATGTGAGAGCATTTTTATGCCTAAGCTGTACAATTACTGAGACAGTGTTTTGTCCGATGATAGGTCATTCCAGAGGTCTTGCAACTCTGTTTTTTATGCTTTGGTTAATTAGGATGTAACATATCGTGCAACTGCAGTGGAATTGTCTGCAATGTACTGCACATCTATGTTTGCATTCCATAAGAGGGCAATGATTGCATTGTAATCATTGATATATTTTGCTGCTTCTGTTCTTTTTATGTAATATGTGTTCTTAGGTGATTTACCTTTAACACTATGGGCCTCATTACACGGACGGCGGTGGACCAAGGTGCTATTAGCACCTTGGTCCATGCCAGTAAAATACCGGCACCGCCTTGGTGAAAAGGGGAATTACCGCCCTATTCCAAGGTTGGTGGGACGGTAATTCCCCCTTCCCCCATGGCCCTTCCCCATTCCCATTTTTGCCCCATAGGGCATAATGGGAATGGGGAAGTTGCTAAATACGGCACCGCAAATTGCGGCACCATAATTAGCACCAAGGTCCCTTTGCGGGTTGGAGAATTTAACGCCTGCATTAAAAACCAACCCGCAAAGGGACCTCGTAGTAAGGTGGTAAGTTTTTACCGGTACCGTTAAAATACCGGTACCGGTAAACCCTTACCGCCGTCCGTGTAATGAGGCCCTATGTCTAACTGAAGACATGAAGTTGTTCACTTCACCTGTTTCTGTAACTGGTCTAGGGAAACCAAAGCGGCATTTGGTGTAGTATTTCCCTTTGTTTTTGTATTTGCAGCGACAATATTTCCCACATTTGTGCCTTTGAAATTGTACAATTTGTGCATGAAGATCACTATTTCTTGCTTCTGATGGAATTTCACAAGTTACATATTTTTCGATAAACTGTAAAACAGTGGCATCACTGTCTTAATCAAATTTAGCAGCATCTTTAATACTTAAAAGCATGTGGATATGTGGTGCTCCTCTGGCTTGGTATTCTTTTCTCCAAAATAAGTGTCGCACTTCTCCGAGGGGAGGAACAGTTTTATTACAAATAAAGTGTAGCATGGCAATGAAGCGATGATGGAAATATCTCGAAACATGAACAGGATCTAGATAGCAAAGTTCTCCAGGTGTTAGTATATCTATGTTTGTTTTGTTTTTGTTTGCTATGCGTAGGAAATCATGTAAATCTTCCCATGCATATTCTGCACAACTTAATGTAACAAACCAAGTGGGCGGGCCAATGTTTCTTATCATACAACGTACATCTGAGATGTCTGAACTGGTACTGTTTGGTACCATGCATGTTTGCTAACAGATTTGTTATGCTTGATTGTAGAACCTCATCTTTTTCTTGTGCTTTTTGTAGTAATTGCATAGCTGACATATTTTGAAATTGGGTACCTGATTTTAATGTGTGTGCAACTCCGTAGCATAGAGTTGCTAGTTCACTTTCAAAGAGTAGGTGGAATATGTATTCCACATTTTGTCTAAATCTGGGATCTTCAGAATACATTTGTAATGAGCGGTATTCTGATGCTGTTATCTGAATGGGTCTATCATCATACCTTCCTCCTTTTCCAGTAGGAAAGAGTAAAGGAAAAGCATGTGCTTCTACATTTTTTTCCCATATGCTGATTGGTGATCCTTTGGTTTGTCGCATTTGGTACGTTTCTAGTGCATAATCTATCCTGTCACTAGAGTGTAATGGATGAATTGTACAATGATCTAAAATATTGGATACTGTAGCAGGATCTAGAAGTTCAAATTGACCACTTTCTGGTGACTGTTGAACTATTTTAGTGGTTTCCTTCAAGTTTTCTTCAATATTCATTTCTTTGTAGTATTCATTATTGTCTTTTAGATATTGCAAGGCTTGTCTAACTTTATGTAAGTCTACGAGTTGTTGACAATTTGTTTTGTCTTTTGTAGGTACACCATTTACTAAGACAATTAAAGATTGCTCTATTGGACGTTGTAGTCCCAGATTGTTTACATTTTCTTTCAGATCTAATGGTAAATAAACAACTTTGCCATGAATGCCTTTCACTAATTCAGAGGGAGGTAATTTTTCTGTTTTTGGTTGAAGGCGTATTATTGTTTGAAATGGGTGCACTGTTTGAATTATAATGCTCTCATATACATTGTGTTGTTGCAGGGGTTTCGGTAGTGGGAATAATTCCAAGTTATTTGTGATAGCACGTGAAGGAGTTTGGTTGTTGTCAAGTTTTGCAGTGCAGTAATTGCAAAGTATTAATGGGTCATTTATTTCGTATTTGTTTTCTGCTATAAGGTAGAGAGCTAATTCAAACCATTTGGAATCTTCATTGTCTTCTATTTTGTATGTTATGTCTACAGTTTTTGTGCTACTTTTATAAAAGGTTCTGTGGCAACACACACACAAATGGTTTGGTACTTCAGCGGATTTACTTTTAGATTTTAGTATTTCTTTTTTGTACGTGTGTGGTAGAAGGTTGCCATCTGTACAATTGTTGCTAGTTTGCTGTAAAGGTATTGCATTTTGTAAGTGCCTTTCACTTCCAAAATATTTTCTCTGGATATGCTCTATTTGTTCAAGTAGATCTTTGGCTGTACCATGTAGAAGATTGTTATTTAAATTGGCTAGTACTAAAGCAGGACTTTTAGCATAGTACAGTTTATAGACTAGATTTATTATAGTTGAATGATGTGTTGATATCATTTTGATATGATGGAAGGTGCTTTTGCAAATAGGTCCTAGAATGCAGGCTAATGAATGTTCTTGTAGTCCTGTGTGTTTGTGCACTGGACAGGTATCCATATTTTGTAATAGTTTCATTTTGATTTTGTCTTTGCCTTTCACATACTGATTGAGGAACTGGCGTAAACATTTGAAAGATTTTTTGTCAATGTTGCACATTGACGTGCATGGCCATTTGTATACTGGACGTTCTGGTTCAGTTGAATGGAGAGGTGATACTGAATTTTCTGGGGACATATTTGTAAGCAATATTTCTTGTTCCATAATGGTATTGTTAAGTATTTCATACCCTCTTCCACTGCTATGTATGGCAATTATGTTTGTTTGCTTTTGTTTGTATGCTTCTTCATTGAAATATGGTTCTGTGCTGGTGGTGTGACTCCATTCACCTCCATAGATATTTAAGAAGTTATTTTTGTTGACATTCCATTTATTTACAAGTCTTTTTTGTAATTAATAGTTAGTTTTGTTAGTGGTTTCATTCTGTTCAACACTAAAATAAATAACTTCCTTTTGAGAAGGATTGCACTGTCTATCAAAGATTCTAAAATTAATTTTCTACGGTAGGTTTTAAGGGTTGTGCATGATTTCTCTGCTGTTTTTATAAGATTTTGAAGGACTCTGAGGCAGAACATTTTTTCTAATATACTTTTTTTGGTATGGTTACTTGCCACTACATCAAGATTTATAGGAGCAGTGTTAGCAGTAGGGGTAGCTGAATTGTTGTAAATCACTTTTTGTTTTGTTTTACATTTTGAAAGAGGAGAGAAAGTTTTTGTACTGGAAGCTTGTTTTGTTTCGCTTAATGACTCTATTAGATCTTTTGTTTTAACTTTTTGTACAAATTCTGCTAGAGATGGATGCTTATTTTGAATACTTTTATTTTCATTTGCTCTACTTCTGCGTTGATTTCTACGGACTTGGTTCTTGGTAGGCATTCTTTGGCGTCTATTGAAAAAAAAGAAGGTATGGGTTGGGCTGTTGTGCAATGTATGTGTGCTGTGTGCATGAGTGTGTGAGTATGATGGTAACAATGTATGTGGTGGTGTGTGATTGTGCATTGGGCAGCTACAACTGGTTGGGAAGTCTATTCTTGTACTTGTGTGTTACTATACTTGGGGTCACATGCCAGTACTAAGTAAGCTAGTGGTGAGCAGAAGTACTAATACTAAATCTAATGGTATAGAATTAAAACAGTTCTTTGTTCTGTGATATTAACATGCTAGGGGCTGAGTTAAGTTATTTGTGTATCGAAAAACAGGGATTTGTGTGCAATCAATCAACTGCACAGTGAGTTTGAGTAACAGTAAGAATATTATGGTAGTATTGTACTTACTTTTTTTGTTTGGTATGAGCAGGTTTCTTCTAAGTTGTTGTTTGTACTTCAGATGTTGCTGCTTTTCAGGAGAGTGGTCTTCACTGCAATTGTAAAAGAAAGAAGTTCCAGAAGCGCAGAGCCATGAGAAACTTCACGTAGTGGCTGAGGGGAAAAAAGGTTGCCTACCACAGGGGATTCCCGACGTCGGTCAGGTTTGCTTGGGAGGGGACTCAGAGACAAATCCGCTCACAAAAGGAAGCCGAAAAATTCATGGGTGTTGGTGGAACAGAAGGAGGATCGGACTCTGAGGAACCATCCCAGCATCAACACAAGAAACCGTCTGAGGGAGAGTGGTCGAAACCTGCAAGGCGACGCAGACCTCGAGGGCCGCCCAGGAAAAACTCTAATCCGCACTGATACTTAAAGGCACACATCCATCATAATACTGGAGGAGGGAGTTGTTAGGATGGAGGGTGCAAACTGAAAAGTTGCGGAATGGGCGGACCCGGGGTCCAAATGAAGATGAAAATCTCAAACTCGAGCATTCGCTTACGAGGGCACCGAAGGCACCGCCCCAAGCAGAGGGGCACATGGCCTCCTTCTCTAAAGTTCACAGTTCTCTCGGCTGCCCAGTTGGCCAAGTTGGGCGCATCGGCGCCACCAGTTCCTGATGGCAGTAGGATATTGCCTATTCTACCTGTTTGTTCTAGGAGGGTGGTGGGGGGAGAAGGGTCTTCTGAAAGTTAAATAGACAGTCTGGGTATGTTGGCTCCGGCCACTCAGACCAGAACTTACGATCACATCACAACTATTCAACAACAGCAACAAGGAACAACCATCAAAACACTGCAACCGATTCAGATATGGAGGATCGCTCTCAGCAGACGGACATGAGATTGCGCAAAAAAGAGAAAGGAACAAGAAAATAAGGTTGATGCAAGTACAATAACGATTCTCTCTTGGAATGTGCAAGGGCTCAACTCTCTGAGGAAGCGGAAATCCGTAGAACACAGGCTGGGTCAATTAACAGGAGATATTGTGTTGCTTCAAGAAATGCATTTATTGCAGGAGGACGAACACAGTGTAAGATATAACAGTTACCGAAAGTCATACTTTGCCTCCTCAGGCCAAAAGAAAAGGGAAGTGGCAATACTCTTAAGCGATAGAATACCTCTAACAAAAGGCACCATAAAGAGAGATAAAAATGGGCGATTCCTTTTGCTGAAGGGGATGTTCGAGGAGCTCCCAATTACAATAGCGTCTATCTATGGCTCCAATTCGGCTCAGGCTGCGTTTATCGAAAATTTGATTCCTACTATTCTAGCTTTCCAAGAAGGGCATCTGATTATGGGCGGGGATTTTAACTCAATGCCGAATCCCCAGATGGATAAGACTCTTCCGCCCACCAAATCAGATTATACTCAAGCACTCTCGATAGCCAAGCTACTAAGGGAAATGGAAACAGTGGACGCATGGAGGCTCTTTAATGGATCCTCAAGAGACTACTCCCATTACTCTCAGGTGCATAAAGGCTACTCGAGAATCAACCTTATTCTGATCTCGGGGGTCATTTATCCATGTCTGGAAGCAACGACAATACACACTTGTATGGTCTCGGATCACGCCCCGAGTTTCGGCGAAACTAGCCTTCTCGGGACAAAAGCTCCCGGCACAAAGATACTGGAAAATGAACGATACTTTGCTACTGGATGAATGCATCAGGATGGAAGTAGAAAATACGATAACCAACTACTTTAAAGAAAACACCACGGTAACCTCTCCCATTAACATCATCTGGGATGCGATGAAGGCAGTTGTTTGAGGCTCTCTAATCAGTGCGGGTGTGGAACACCGAAGGGTGTCAAACATAGTGGCTGCCAAGCTGGAGGAAAGGGTGCATCACCTGGAGGCGATCCTGAAAAGTCGATACACCAGGAAGGCCGAAAGAGAGCTTAGAAAGGCCAAGACACCCTTAGAAATGCACTGCTCCGATCGCACCGCTAAAGCTTTAGCCTTCACAAAACAATTTTATTATATGAAGGGGAACAAAGCGAACAGAGTATTAGTGAATAAACTGAAAAAGACCCGAACCAGATATAACAAACTCACGATAATTGGATCGAATGGCAAGACTCTCTACACCGATGCGGAGAAAATGTCAGAATTATTGAGGTACCACTCAGAAGTCATGAAAGGGCCACCGACGAAGATAGCGAATTTACCAGAGTACCTACGGTCCATACCCAAGCAGAATATTAATCAATTGGAGTACCTTGAAAGGCCTATATCGGAGAAAGAAATAATCAACACCATCAAAACATTGAAACCAACGGCTCCCGGACCAGATGGCCTAACTGCATCCTTCTACAAGAAATACTCTAGGCTCCTGATTCCTCAGATGGCAGAATTATTCAACTCTTTCCTGACATCCGGCACCGTCTCCAGATCAATGGCGAAATCATTGACGGTCCTGTTACACAAACCCGGGAAGGCTCCTGAGCTAGCTGCCTCCTACCGCCCGATAACACTTATTAACAATGACGGTAAGATTTTTGCTAAAGTTCTGGCGAGCAGGCTGGGCACAGCCTTGCTGGGTCTAATCGACAGCGATCAGACTGGGTTCATCCCTGGAAGAGGGCCAAATAACAATATCCGTAGAACAATAGACATTGTTGAACATGCCCACAGGTCTGGGGTCGGAATGGCAGTGATCTCTTTAGATGCTCATAAAGCATTTCATATGATAGATTGGGGGTACATGCGTGTGACCCTGGAACATTTCGGATTCGGCCCAAACTTCACCAAATGGGTCATGGCGAACTATCAAATCCCCTTGACACAATTAAGGGTTAATGGCGGGAGATCTGAGGCAATACAGATATCAACGGGAACCAGACAGGGGTGCCCACTATCCCCATTAATTTTTGCCCTATCTATGGAGCCTTTTGCAGCTAAAATCAGGCAGAATACCAGGATTAAGCATTAAGGTGGTCCAAATTGGGGGCAGGGAATATAAATTTGCGTTATACGCAGATGATGTCTTGATAACAACATCGAATCTGGCAGCATCTCTTGACGCCCTATGGAAAGAAATTGATGACTTTGGAATACTATCAGGATTTAAAATTCATCTAGATAAATCGTCAGTCTTAGCGATTAATGTCCCTAAATGGAATGAGAAGCTCTCTGCCCACTAATACCTATTCCATGGGTGAAAGAGGCGATAGACTACCTCGGAGTTAGAATTACTAAAGACCCGGCCCGACTATACGCAGCAAATTTTCCACACCTAATTACAAATCTTAAGAACGACTTCAAGTCATGGCCCTCTAAAGATATCTCCTGGTTCGGCCGTATTTCGGCCATAAAAATGAACACTATCCCCAGGTGATTATACACATGTGCCGCAGTATCGACCCGTATTCCGGGCCCGGTGCTGGTGGACATGCTAAAGAAACTACAGGGATTTGTCTGGGGGGGGGCACGCATCAGAAAGCAAATAATGTTGTCGGACAAAAATCAGGGGGGACTGGGGGTCCCAGACATAGCAAGATACACTCTAGCAGCACAACTGTCACATGCTTTCACGTGGGTGCAAGAGGATGACCGTGCAAAATGGACGCAGATAGAGGAGATTTGGTGCATGGGCAGCCCTGCGGACCTTCCACATCTGCCAGAGAGAAAAGTACAAGCTAATACAGGCCCCCTATCTGCTACAATCACAACAGCCCGATGCTGGAAAGCAGCGGCTCGAAGGTGGGACGGTAGGGGTACGCTAGGCCCTCTATCACCCATTTGGAATAATCCAGAGTTTTCACCAGGCTGTAGCCCCAATAATTTCCAAGCTTGGAGGGAGGGTGGATTACTTAAAGTGGGCAATTTCCTGGAGGAGGGCATGCCCATTCTATTCGAAAGATGCAAAGAGAATTTTGGAGTGGGGGAAAGGGAAAGATTTCACTATACTCAAATAAGACACTGGTTATCTAACAGGACGGTTTGCGAGAAGAGCTCGAGAGAACTCACGGCTTTGAAGAGCACTCTTACTACCCCTACGAAAAACAGTAGAATCTCCATATTGTACCGTCTCCTGGACAGGGTGGACCCCACAAAAAAAGAAAGGTACATGACCGAATGAGAGAGGGATCTGGGAAGGGAAATAGAAGTGGAGGAATGGGCAAAAATATTGGCCAGGCTGCACAAAAGCTCACAATGCATTAGAAATAGGTAGGGGGGCTATAAGTTTTTCTATAGATATTATGTGATCCCGGTCCAAATCAACAGAGCTAATCCACATCTCTCGGACCAATGCTGGCGGGGGTGTACCACCCCCGGATCGTTGTTTCACCTTACATGGGCATGCCCAAAGGCAGAGGCATACTGGAGGGAGGTGCTGAAACACATTAAGGATTGTTCTCCTAGGGGAAACAGGGGGAGGGGCATTCCTGATTTCAGGCCACATACGTCGACTGTGTACGCACTTACTCCTTGCAGCGAAAATTGCCATGGCACGCCTGTGGAAACATAAAGACGGGCCCTCTATAGCATTATGGTGGTCCAAATGCTGGGACATCGCAGTAGCAGAAAGGGTAACCGCGATCCAGAACAATTTGCTGACCAGACGCAGGAATATCTGGGACCCTTTCATGAACTATGCAGCAAGATTCCCGGCCCTGTCTAGAAGGCCACCACTCACCAGGTGGCTACAAAGCAGCCCCCTCTACTGACAAATCCACAAGTTACATTATGCCCACCCCTCCCAGAACGTTTGCTTACCTCATCAAGCCCAAATAAAATATCGGACATATGAGCAGTGCCACAACAAAGTATATCTCCGGTCCTTCATATGTTATGATCTAATATGTCTGAATAATGTGATTAATGATCAAATGCTATTGTTGATGTATTGATGAAAGTGTATAATTTAATAAAATGTTGTTGTGAACAAAAAAAAAGAAAGAAGTTAGTAATTTTGTGGGTTTATAGCATTGGCGTTAATTTAGATGTTTATTTGTATTTTTTGTAGTAGTATTCTTGTTTGATAAGAGAACATAGTGTGTGAATGCAGTTTCCTTTGACTATGTGCAGCTTTATATTTTACTTACAATATGTTACTTCAATATGCTTTGCAAATGAGTAGATTACCAAGTGTATGAAACTCAATTGGTTTTTTAAGGCTGTGTTATTGGATGTTGGGAGATAGAAAAAATAATGATATACTTATTTTGCAATTTTTATAAGGTAAATGGTAGGAATTGTATAGAGAAGCATGGAATTTATGCATTTGTGAAGGTATGGGTAATAAAATAGAAGAATTTGATTTGTAGGCAGTGGTGTTATTTCAGCTGGGAGCTTTTCAACATTACTGTCTATCTGTGTGAGTGTATGAAGATACATAATCTTAATCCGACTCTGTGTAATTTTATAACACACTACTAAGTGTTTTTCTATAATTATACTGTTATTTCTCCCATCTTTTAATATTATAATTTTTTAGATAGTTGTGTGTGTAAAAAATAATTAGATAGCAGACAGGTTTGGAAGTGAGAGATGATTATAGCAGATGGGAAAAGTGACAGTAAGTATTTTTTATAGGTTACACAGGTTAAGTGGCAGTTACTCTGTTTATATGCATTCATAAGAGTTGTTCATGTATTGTGCAGAAACACGCGATTCCATCAGGGTAGGTATATTTCAGGGGTGCGCGGGAAGTTCCACACGCGATTCCATCAGGGTAGGTGTATTTCAGGGGTGCGCGGGAAGTCCCACACGCGATTACAGCAGGGTACGTGGATTTCAGGGGTGCGCGGGAAGTTCCACATGCGAATAGCCTGGGCGCGTGTATTTCAGGGGTGCGTGGGAAGTTTAACACGCGAATTCAGCAGGGTACGTGTATTTCAGGGGTGCGCGGGAAGTTCCACACGCGAATAGCCTGGGCGCGTGTATTTCAGGGGTGCGCGGGAAGTTTAACACGCAAATTCAGCAGGGTACGTGTATTTCAGGGGTGCGCGGGAAGTTCCACACTCGAATAGCCTGGGCGCGTGTATTTCAGGGGTGCGTGGGAAGTTCCACACGCGAATAGCCTGGGCGCGTGTATTTCAGGGGTGCGCGGGAAGTTCCACACGTGAATAGCCTGGGCGCGTGTATTTCAGGGGTGCGCAGGAATTATCACACGCGATTTGGCTTGGTACGTGTATTACAGGGGTGCGTGGGAAGTTACACACGCGATTGCATCAGGGTAGGTGTATTTCAGGGGTGCGCGGGAAGTCCCACACGCGATTACAGCAGGGTACGTGTATTTCAGGGGTGCGCGGGAAGTTGCACACGCGAATAGCCTGGGCGCGTGTATTTCAGGGGTGCGCGGGAAGTTCCACACGCGAATCGTCTGGGCGCGTGTATTTCAGGGGTGCGCGGGAAGTTCCACAAGTGAATAGCCTGCCCGCGTGTATTTCAGGGGTGCGCGGGAAGTTCCACACGCGAATAGCCTGGCCGCGTGTAATTCAGGGGTGCGCGGGAAGTTCCACACGCGAATAGCCTGGGCGCGTGTATTTCAGGGGTGCGCGGGAAGTTCCACACGCGAATAGCCTGGGCGCGTGTATTTCAGGGGTGCGCGGGAATTATCACACGCGATTTGGCTTGGTACGTGTATTACAGGGGTGCGTGGGAAGTTACACACGCGATTCCATCAGGGTAGGTGTATTTCAGGGGTGCGCGGGAAGTCCCACACGCGATTACAGCAGGGTACATGTATTTCAGGGGTGCGCGGGAAGTTCCACACGCGAATAGCATGGGCGCGTGTATTTCAGGGGTGCGCGGGAAGTTCCACACGCGAATAGTCTGGGCGCGTGTATTTCAGGGGTGCGCGGGAAGTTCCACACGCGAATAGCCTGGCCGCGTGTATTTCAGGGGTGCGCGGGAAGTTCCACACGCGAATAGCCTGGCCGCGTGTAATTCAGGGGTGCGCGGGAAGTTCCACACGCGAATAGCCTGGGCGCGTGTATTTCAGGGGTGCGCGGGAGTTATCACACGCGATTTGGCTTGGTACGTGTATTACAGGGGTGCGTGGGAAGTTACACACGCGATTATGCTGGGTGGGTCCTCACAGGTGTTCCCTGTACACCCTCGACGGACCCTGCAGGCAGCCCACAAAACAGGGGACTACCCTGCACACCTGCTCATGTCTCCCACCACCCCCACCCCCCACCATCCAGGGGCACCCTCCACCAGGCCCCCACTCATGTCTCCCACCACCCCCACCCCCCAGCAGTGCAGGGGCATCCTCCACCAGGCCCCCACCCATGTCTCCCACCACCCCCACCCCCCACCATCCAGGGGCACCCTCCACCAGGCCCCCACCCATGTCTCCCACCACCCCCACACCCCAGCAGTGCAGGGGCATCCTCCACCAGACCCCCACCCATGTCTCCCACCACCCCCACCCCCCAGCCACCAGGGGCACCCTCCACCAGGCCCCCACCCATGTCTCCCACCACCCCCACCCCCCAGCCACCAGGGGCATCCTCCACCAGGCCCCCACCCATGTCTCCCACCACCCCCAACCCCCAGCCACCAGGGGCACCCTTCACAAGGCCCCCACCCATGTCTCCCACCACCCCCACCCCCCAGCCACCAGGGGCACCCTCCACCAGGCCCCCACCCATGTCACCCACCACCCCCACCCCCCAGCAGTGCAGGGGCATCCTCCACCAGGCCCCCACCCATGTCTCCCACCACCCCCACCCCCCAGCCACCAGGGGCACCCTTCACAAGGCCCCCATCCATGTCTCCCACCACCCCCACCCCCCAGCCACCAGGGGCACCCTCCACCAGGCCCCCACCCATGTCACCCACCACCCCCACCCCCCAGCAGTGCAGGGGCATCCTCCACCAGGCCCCCACCCATGTCTCCCACCACCCCCACCCCCCAGCCACCAGGGGCACCCTTCACAAGGCCCCCATCCATGTCTCCCACCACCCCCACCCCCAGCCACCAGGGGCACCCTCCACCAAGCCCCCACCCATGTCACCCACCACCCCCACCCCCCAGCAGTGCAGGGGCATCCTCCACCAGGCCCCCACCCATGTCTCCCACCACCCCCACCCCCCAGCCACCAGGGGCACCCTTCACAAGGCCCCCATCCATGTCTCCCACCACCCCCACCCCCCAGCAGTGCAGGGGCACCCTCCACCAGGCCCCCACTCATGTCTCCCACCACCCCCACCCCCCACCATCCAGGGGCACCCTCCACCAGGCCCCCACCCATGTCTCCCACCACCCCCACCCCCCAGCAGTGCAGGGGCAGCCTCCACCAGGCCCCCACTCATGTCTCCCACCACCCCCACCCCCCACCATCAAGGGGCACCCTCCACCAGGCCCCCACCCATGTCTCCCACCACCCCACCCCCCAGCAGTGCAGGGGCAGCCTCCACCAGGCCCCCACTCAAGTCTCCCACCACCCCCACCCCCCAGCAGTGCAGGGGCAGCCTCCACCAGGCCCCCACTCATGTCTCCCACCACCCCCACACCCACCATCCAGGGGCACCCTCCACCAGGCCCTCACCATTGTCTCCCACCACCCCCACCCCCCAGCAGTGCAGGGGCAGCCTCCACCAGGCCCCCCCTCATGTCTCCCACCACCCCCACCCCCCACCATCCAGGGGCACCCTCCACCAGGCCCCCACCCATGTCTCCCACCACCCCACCCCCCAGCAGTGCAGGGGCAGCCTCCACCAGGCCCCCACTCATGTCTCCCACCACCCCCACCCCCCAGCAGTGCAGGGGCAGCCTCGACCAGGCCCCCACTCATGTCTCCCACCACCCCCACCCCCCACCATCCAGGGGCACCCTCCACCAGGCCCCCACCCATGTCTCCCACCACCCCCACCCCCCAGCAGTGCAGGGGCAGCCTCCACAAGGCCCCCACTCATGTCTCCCACCACCCCCACCCCCCACCATCCAGGGGCACCCTCCACCAGGCCCCCACCCATGTCTCCCACCACCCCACCCCCCAGCAGTGCAGGGGCAGCCTCCACCAGGCCCCCACTCATGTCTCCCACCACCCCCACCCCCCAGCAGTGCAGGGGCAGCCTCCACCAGGCCCCCACTCATGTCTCCCACCACCCAAACCCCCCACCATCCAGGGGCACCCTCCACCAGGCCCCCACCCATGTCTCCCACCACCCCCACCCCCCAGCAGTGCAGGGGCAGCCTCCACCAGGCCCCCACTCATGTCTCCCACCACCCCCACCCCCCAGCCACCAGGGGCACCCTTCACAAGGCCCCCATCCATGTCTCCCACCACCCCCACCCCCCAGCCACCAGGGGCACCCTCCACCAGGCCCCCACCCATGTCTCCCACCACCCCACCCCCCAGCAGTGCAGGGGCAGCCTCCACCAGGCCCCCACTCATGTCTCCCACCACCCCCACCCCCCAGCAGTGCAGGGGCAGCCTCCACCAGGCCCACACTCATGTCTCCCACCACCCCCACCCCCCACCATCCAGGGGCACCTTCCACCAGGCCCCCACCCATGTCACCCACCACCCCCACCCCCCAGCAGTGCAGGGGCAGCCTCCACCAGGCCCCCACTCATGTCTCCCACCACCCCCACCCCCCACCATCCAGGGGCACCCTCCACCAGGCCCCCACCCATGTCTCCCACCACCCCACCCCCCAGCAGTGCAGGGGCAGCCTCCACCAGGCCCCCACTCATGTCTCCCACCACCCCCACCCCCCAGCAGTGCAGGGGCAGCCTCCACCAGGCCCCCACTCATGTCTCCCACCACCACCACCCCCCACCATCCAGGGGCACCCTCCACCAGGCCCCCACCCATGTCACCCACCACCCCCACCCCCCAGCAGTGCAGGGGCATCCTCCACCAGGCCCCCACCCATGTCTCCCACCACCCCCACCCCCCAGCCACCAGGGGCACCCTTCACAAGGCCCCCATCCATGTCTCCCACCACCCCCACCCCCCAGCCACCAGGGGCACCCTCCACCAGGCCCCCACCCATGTCACCCACCACCCCCACCCCCCAGCCACCAGGGGCACCCTTCACAAGGCCCCCACCCATATCTCCCACCACCCCCACCCCCCACCATCCAGGGGCATCCTCCACCAGGCCCCCACCCATGTCACCCACCAGCCCCACCCCCCAGCAGTGCAGGGGCAGCCTCCACCAGGCACCCACACATGTCCCCCTGCCCCCAGGTCCTGACGATACTCAATCATGGCAGTAATGGGCAGCATACCCAGCACAAACACCCAGGCAAGGATTGCATCCACCCACATAGTGAATGCAATTACATGATACAACCCCAATGGCAAGTCTGTAAATGAACACATGTCCGTCACACACACATACACAACGGGTGCAAGTGAATGTCAAAACCCATATCATGACATGTATGAAACCAATGAGAAAATACCACAAGTGAAAGTTAAAAAAACATGTATTAAAGATGAAAAATAAGTAAACAAATCAAACATACAACAATGGGGATAACTAAATAAATGGTCCATGTCCGAGAACAAATGTAAAAATAAAAAAAACAAAGTAATCCAAAAACAAATGTCGTCCAAAGCAATGTCATGTGGAAGGAAATAATGAAAAACCATTTCCTCATGGTGAACACAATAATCAATAAAAAAAAATGTTTCTTCAAAAAGCAAACTATATACACGAATATTCCAGGGTCCATGAGCCCAACACCATAAATGAAACCTACTACTACCTAATGAAAAAAATATATACAAAAAAGTGGCCATTGTCCGAGCGGTCCAAAAAAATAAAAATAAAGAAAGGAAACCTAACACTAACTAACTAAATAACTATATACAAAGGCAGCGGGCAAGTCCTGCGGCTCACTCGGTGATGTTGCTGGCCAGGGCATCATCGAACTCCATGTCGATGTCCTGGAGGCGGGACTCTGTCCTGGCCCCGAGGTCTCGCAGGGATAACCCCATGTTCAGCTCAAACTCCCTGCGAGCTTCCTCGAGGCACTCAGCCCGCCTCAACGCCCGACGCATGGAGAACTCCGCCCTGACCATGGTGAGCCGCTCCTCTTCCGCCCGCTGCCGCTCCGCACCTATCCGCTGGACCAACTGCTCCCACACGGAAGACACCACCATCCCAGGGTTGCCCTGCCCTCCGGCCGATGCCTGCCCCTCTGATCTTGATGGCCCCGAGCCATGATGCCTCCCACGTCGAGCCTGCTGCTGCCTCCGACGCCACTGCCTCTGCCAGCACGACGGCATCCAGGCTGATGGAAACCACCGACGCCGTCGTGCACGTGCCCTGCCCGTTGATGCTGTCACATCTTCCATCTGCTGGGGTCCAGTTGCTGTGTTGTCCACCCCTGCTGGACCTCCGACTCCCAACTGTGGCAGGGATGGGATCCCCACCGAGCTGGCTGCATTGGTCGGGGCAGGTCCACAGGGGGCCCTGGTGTCATCTGGGCCGGAAGACGGCAAGGAGAATGACTGGTGTATAGCCTGCACAGAGGAGGAGAGGGCCGCCAGATTGGCCAACACATGCAGCAAACCCCCGAACATGGCCGATCCCAATTGGGCCACGTCGGCACGGTGCACTTCGTGATGACGTGCGTGCTCCTCCCGGGAAGCATGCACGGCATCACGAATCACAGCCGTGCGCATCGCGACCCCAATCAGGACCTTCTCCACACGGCCAGGGGTTCCCACGTCCGCAGGTGGAGGGGAGTCAGGTGACATGGACATCCCCTCTACCTGCGGACGGGCCTGGGATGGGGCATCCCTGCTGGTGCATGGTGGTGCACTCACAGGGTCAGGGACAGCGACATGCACAGGCCCCTCCACGGAGACCTGTGCTGCCTCCTGCCCCTGGCCCTGGACTGCACCACTTGCACCAGCAGGGATGCCCCCACCAGGCCCCATGTGTGCCCCAGTGGCGCCCTCCTCCTCCTCTGTGCAAACCACCAACCTGGATGGCTCCTCACCGTCTCCCACCGTAGCAGGCCCCTGTGGGGGGTCACCCACCCCTTCCGCTGCAGCCGTGGGGGCATCCCCGCCGCCTTGCTCCACAGCGCCGTCTCCGCCCTCTTCTTCACTAGCCGCTGCATAGAGGGAGACAAAGAACACAAGCATCAGGGTACTGTACAATGGTCCCCTAGACAGGAAGCAATAGCAGATGAGCACCACTGTCAAAGTACACTTCCATCATGTCCCTCCACAACACATGGGTCAGTCCAGGCAAAACACACACAGTAACAGGCATGGTGCATGCCATGGACATTTCCATGCATGTCCAATGGACTCTTGAAACATTCAATGATATGGAACTCACATGCATCATGGCTCATGCCGATCACATGCACACACTTCACCTCAGTCACATCCATCTGGCCCCAAACACACCAAACACAGCGGATACAAGGGTAATTTGGCTGCTTCACTGAATCTGTGCATTGTCACACACATGTGTTATGCATCCATGGCATGCACAAGTCACAGACACGCAGGTCAGGCACACAGACATGGCTACCATATATGTACCTGGCATCAGCACCCATCCCTCACCCCCACCCATGTCCAGGTACAGAGACTGGCATGCTCTCATGTTCAAAATCTGCATAGGGCTCCCCATGCGGCATTTGAACACATGCAACAACCATGTGGGTCACACATCACTGGTCGCACATGCATTACTATGATGTCCCTGCACACATACATGCATACATGGCCTATGGCACACATACAGGCAAGTATCATAGAACCAGCACACCGCAACATGCCCTGTCTCACACAGTAATGCTTGGACACTTACCGCTCAACTCCAGACGGGCCTCCCTCTCAAGGATCTGGGCGTGGAGCGCTGGGCGTACGCGTTCCAGGACCCTCATCTGGATGGAACTCATGCGGCCCCGGCCCCCCTCCACGAGGCGCCGGGCCTTCACAAGGGTCCTGGACCTCAAGTCCTCCCAGCGCTTCTTGATCTTCAGGACGTTGCGGGTTGCCACCCCCTCCGCATTGATGGCAACCACACAGTCGGCCCAGATCCTCTCCCGTCCTTCCTTGCTGGCGCGGGACAATCCAATGAGGGCATCATACTGCCCCAGGACATGCTCCACCAGGACACCAACTTCGGTGGCAGTGAAGCTGGTGCCCCTCTGCCCCTCTGGCCTGGGGTTGCCACTGGTGCCAGATGTGGAAGTGCCCGACATGGCAACCCCAGAGGCAGGTGTGGGTGGGCAACTGGGTCCTGGGGCTGGGCTGTGGAGCGATGTTATCCCAGTCGGGAGTCTTCAGTTCCAGCAGGGGTGGACACAGCAACTGGACCCCTGCAGATGGCTGATGTGCAGGCACCAAATGGCAGGGCACGGTGGCAGCAGGCAGGCA
This sequence comes from Ambystoma mexicanum, assembly GCF_040938575.1. NCBI lineage: Eukaryota > Metazoa > Chordata > Amphibia > Caudata > Ambystomatidae > Ambystoma > Ambystoma mexicanum. Next base: position 400,512,335 of record NC_090937.1, on the reverse strand, counting down.
GGCAGGCAGGCAGCAGCAGATGGCACGTGGGAGGCTGCTCGGGGCACTGGGGGGGCAGTAACTCGGCCTTCTGGGCAGGAGCGTGGTCTTCCATGTGTTTTCGCGTGGCCAGCTTGATACGGAGTGATTTGGCACGTGAAAATCCTGCACGTCAGCGTGAAATCCGAGGAAAGGCCCTTAGCGCGTAAGCGCGTCAGCACGCATACGCGATTCTATTGGACCAGAGTCCCTCAGCGCGTAAGCGCGTCTGTGACGTGACCCGCACGGGTGTTCCCCACTCAGCACGTGATGACGGAGCACACGTGGAAATACTGCACGTCAGCGTGTAATTGGACAAAAGTGCGCGTACACGCGATTGGCCTATGTACGTGTATTTCATGGGTGCGCGGGCACTTACACACGCAAGTACGTCAGCGCACCTGTATCATGTGGTGCGTGGGAATTCCCACACGCTATTGGACTGGGAACTGGATTCCAGGGGTGCGCGGGTCACACGCTCGCCTAGAACACGCGCAAAGCATAAATTTGCACACTTTGACAATAACAAGCTCAGACGCCAGGATGAACATACCGTTCCTAGCAGCAGTGGCAGTGGGCTACCAAAGGAGGAGGAGGAGGATAGTCAGGGCCAGAATATTCACACCCAGAACCTGCCTTTTCGGGATGCCTGATGACCAGGTGTATGGGAGGTACAGGTTTCCACCACACATAATACTGGACCTGGTGAGTGAGTGGGAGGATGACCTCACATCACCCACCCTGTGCTCCCAAGCACTCAGCCCCCTGGAGAAGGTCCTCAATGTACTGCACTTCTTAGCCACTGGATCATTTCAGCGGACAAGTGCCATAGTGGGTGGGGTGTCACAGGCCACCCAGTCACGCTACCTACACCAGGTCTTGAACATCATCACTTCCAGCCCATCAGTCCGCAGGCACATATACCTGCCCAGAACACCTGCAGAAAGGCATGCTGCCGCCCTGGATTTTTACGGTGTGGCACGATTCCCCAAAGTGCTAGGTGCCATCGACTGCACCCATGTGGCTCTACGTCCCCCCAGGGCATCTGAGCACATCTATAGGAACCACAAGCACTGGCATTCCATCAACGTGCAGGTAGCATGTAATGCCAAGGGAATCATCACCTCAGTATATGCCAACTATCCCGGGTCCACCCACGACAGCTTCATTTACCGAATGTCCACCCTAAGTCGGGACCTAGAAGCTGGGCGGCATGGCGATACATGGCTGCTTGGTGAGTATGTATGCCACTGCACATGCATGCATGTTGGATACTGAGCAAGGTCACAACCCCACCAAGATACCAATCACCACCTCCACAGGGGACAGTGCCTACCCTCTCAGCCCCCACATGATGACGCCAATTCGGAACCCCACCACGCCACCCGAGGTAAGATATAACACAGCCCACATTACGACCCGGGGCATAGTGGAGCGCACATTCGGAGTGCTAAAGTCACGCTTTCGCTCCCTTGACCGTTCTGGCTGCACACTGCTCCCCCAGTAGTGTGCAGGATCATAGTGGCAGCATGTGTCCTGCACAACGTTGCAACACGCCGGGGCCTGGCCGTGGACATGGTGGTGGCCCCACATCCCCAACCACATGCACAGCCGCTGCGCATGGGAGGGGAAAGGGCACGTAGGGAGGCAGCCCGTACACAGCTAGTAGCTAATTACTTCACATAGAAATCACACCCCTGTGGAGTGCACACTGCCCTGGCACATTCCATCTGACAATCAATGATGACTCAACCTGACACTGATCCTGAATGTCTGGAGAATGAACCGTGAATACCATATCAGCCTGAGATTGTTCACCTGGAAGTGTCACAATGTGTGCATCCCTACCCACACAGACACCACCAATGCAGTTTTGTGGAGTTACACATTCAAGCAGCTAAAAAGAATACCCACTTGCAAAATGCAACAAGAGGACAGTGCCATGTCAGCCAACCCAACCCCAGCACCGCCACACGACACACCGTGCCATGTCATGCTATTTGCAGGTAAACAAAGTAATCCCCACAACATGACACTAGTGTCACTATGTACAGTGTCCCTATTAGAAACCTGCAACACCTGAAATGCTCACAGCAATGCCGGACCAACAACATACTTGAGCACGTACTACCATTAACATGACATCACAAATTTTACATATTCGTAGTCTCACCACCTAGAAATGCCTGCACTCCCACCACTACCAACTGTGCAGTGTTGGCGCCATGTAGAGTTGTAGGTGCACTGCTGCCAACATGGACCCCATCTCCAGACTAGAGGTCCTTGTGTAGACATGAGGAAGGGACCTGCAAATTGGGAGGTAGACACAGAAGATGAGTTACACATCAATGCAACATGCAGTGTACAACACAACAGCAATATGCACTAGGAATGTATACACAGTATTGACTACAGACTGCCCACACAGCTCATGGGAGTCCAACGTCACTGTGTAATTCTCTGTCACTTGGGCACACCCTTTGCAAGCCCATGGAAACGGGAAGCAGGAGGGGTGTGTGTGACTCAAACCCAAGCATCTGAACCAAATACATTACAAGCCTGCATGTGCCCAGCCACAATGCAGCGTATGCCCACAGGAACCACAGAAGCCAACAAATCGTCCCAAAAAAATAGGGAATAAAATAAATAAAAATAAAAATAAAAATAAGAAACAATCAAAAATGGCCATTGATGGGCCCGGGGGGGTTGGGGAGGCCACCCAGGAGGTCCGAGGACAGGATGCACACCAGAACCCACCTGCGTGGATCCTGGGAAAATAAAACACCTCCATGTGCTCATGGCCCACAGGGCTACCCTGTTGTGGGAGTATCACTGCTGTCGCTATTATCACCCTGTGTAGTTGCATCCGGAGGTAGTTGCACTATGGGAGGCAGCCCACGCAAGGCCCTAGTCTGCTCCTCCATGGCTGCAAGCATGCGGGTGTGGTAGGTCTGGTTCTGGAGGATGAGTGTGCGGAGGTCCCCATGCAACAACTCACGGACCTCCGCCCTCGTTGCCTGCATCTCAGCTGAGAGCGTACGGGTGAGACGCTCCAGCTGCTGTTCTGTCCTTTGGTGTGTTGAAGCCTCAAGCTCAACAAGAGTCGCCCTGAGGTGAAGGAGCTCCTGCCTCAGGGCTTCCCTGTGGCCCTGGGACTCAATGGAGATGGCCTCCTGCAGAGTCGCCAGTGCCGCCCGCCTGTCCCTGTTGGACCCCAACATGTCCTCCCTGTGTGACTGGCAGATTGAGTCGGTTGCCTGCTCTAGTCGCTCCATCAGCCTTTCTGGGGGGACAATGGAAGTGGCCACCCTATCCATGGCCTGAGCCATCATCTCGGATGATGCAGCCTGTTGGGTTGCCATACCGTAAATGGATTGCTCCCATGTGGTATTGCCAGGTGGCGTACGGCCACCACGTCGGCGGGCACCACACCTGTCTGGGGCAAGGCGAACTGCGCCTTGCTGTGCCGGCACTGCCTGAGGCTGCAGGACTGCATTCCCCCTCTGATCTGCTGGCCCAGGAACAGGATCAGATGTCGCGGAGTGTGACCCTGCATCCGTAACCACCAAAGGCGTAGCTGCCAACACTGACATCCCCATGGAGGGTTCTGACCCTGGTGCAGGTGGGTGAGACAGAACAGAATCCCTCCCTGGAACACTCACCTGCGACGGCACGTAGGTCTCATCCGAATCAACACCTGAGTACAGCTCGGGGGAGGTGCAGCCAGAGACACCCCTTGAGAGCACGACCTGCAGCACTTGTGGGTTCTCCCCCACCACCACACCACGTCCCTCACTGGTGGTTGGTCGGCCCTCGGACCCCTCCTGGGTCTGCACCATCTCCACAACCCCACCAGTATCAGGTGCGTCTTCCCCTGCAAAGACATAAAAACAAAGAAATGGAAACAGGCATTAGCACCATGGCACACAATGAGGGCTGAGAAGCAAGAGAACCAGTACTTGATTGACACATGTCCCACATGACTAAAACCCTCCCATGCATGCACCCTCACTGCGTATGAAGTGCAGGCAAATGGCACACACTGATGACACCAAGATGGAAGATGAACACATTTTCTGCATGCTGCCTGGCAGTGGCATCACACATTGGCCTGTGATTGCCAGGTGAAACACACATGCCATCACACAGATGGCATGTACCATTGCTATTGAGTGAAGATGGAGAGGAGGGCAGCACCTATTCATTCAGTCCAGTTCCCGCATGTAATTGCTTTTCTAATTCTAACAGGTCAGATTTTTCACCTGGAGCTGCCAGTCTGAAATGGTCCAATTGCACAGGGACATGTGTGTACAAATGATATCCAGGTAACAAAGTCACTCCACTTTACCATAGCCATGTCAGACATGTGACTAGTGGACAGCGACATGGCTAGTAAAAGTGGGGGAATGCAAACAATCTGACTGAATGAACAGTGAAAAATAAGCAACAATGTTGTGGCAAGGTGACACTTCAAGGGCAACTGGCGTGCAGTTGGGCTAGATGTCTACTGTTGGCAGAAGGGATACTGCTATGGCCAAATGCAGCTGCGCAGGAAGTATTGCATGAAGCACATGGCTGACCCATACGACTCAGGCGCACACACTCTCACCTGGCACACAAACAGAAGCCCTCACACACACACCATGCACATGGATGACACACACATGCATGTGCACTCACCGGACAATGCCTCGTAATCAGCCAGATCTCCCACGCCTTGGATCTGTTCCTCCGTGACGTAGGTCCCAGCGACTGACTCATGTGGAGTGAGTTCCATGTCTACTACTGGAGACCCACCTCCAGTCACTAGAGTTGCGGCATGACTTGAGGCCAGCTTACTCTTTGCCCTGCGCTTTAGGTCATTCCAGCGCTTATAGCAATCATTGGCTGTGCGCCTCACGATTCCAAGGGCACTTACGATGTCCGCAACGGTCTCCCAGTGTGCCTGGCATTGTGCAGGTGTGGTCTTGGATCCTGCAACAATGACCATCTCGTTGTCATGTCCGGACACATACTCGACAAGTGCATTCAGTTCGTCATCCGTGAAGCTGGGCTTCCTGGACGGGCCGGACTGTGTAGCTGTGTCTGGGGCATCAGCCTGTGCCGGACGAGCACTCTTCCTCTTCCGCTTGGAAGGTGGTGGTGATCCTGAGTGTCCTGCGCCGCTCTGGACACTAGGGGCAGGAGCCCTGGTGGACTCTGTATCAGGAGTGTGGAATTGCACACTCAGCATGGGAGTTGGTGCAGGCATTGGCTCTAGTGTGATGGTGTCAGGGGGAATGTCAGCAGCATGGACTAGGACCGACACTGTCCTGGCTGGGTGTGTGAGGGCTGGGGTGGATGGAGCCGCAGCTGCCCCTGCAGCCTCTCCGCCCTGCCTCCTTGGTGCAGCAGATGACCTTGCTGCCCCAGATCCACGTGGCATGATGGCATCAACGTGCACCAGCGCACGTGTCGTAGCCCTGCTGACCTGGAAGTCAGCCATGGAGTCAGCCAGGTCTGGTGCCACAATGGGCTGGTCCAACAAGGGCTGAGCATGGATGGTGTCAGCCACATCAGCCTCAACGGGAGGGGGGGGGATTATGGGTGCCCGTGACTGGTCCTCCACACATGGGGGGACAGGCTCACCCTGCAAGTTACGACCACGTCCCCTACCGGATCCACCACGGCCACCACTTGTGGCTCTTCCACCTTTGCCACCCTTACGGAATCCTCGCCTCCCAGCCATGGCACTGATGTTAATGTGCGTATGGGAGTGGATGTAGACTATTGTCCTGGGCAATTGGGGGTCAAAGGGGTTGGGTACCAGATGGTAATTGTACCCTAGTGCTCTAGCAAGGCTGAATGTAACCCCTGGGGAAAGATGACGGGTCACGCAACGCACAGGTGGCCCAAAAAAGGGAGATGACGTGCACGCAACCCCTCCTAGAACACGTGTGCAGAAAGAAAAACCTGCACTACGCTGTGGCACCCAGTAACACAAGAATGAACGTATGCGTGTCACACGCAGCCTAGAATGACCTCTGAAGGGGTAGGCTACACACGGGGCAAGCACAGATGTTAGATACGTGCGTGACTCACCGTCTGCCAGGTAAAAGAGCGTGAAAAATGAGCGCGTTTGGTTGGCAACACCCCCGCCAAAAGAAGATATGTACGCTGTCTGAGGAGACAGGACAACAGTAGAAGGGAACACTGTTTGAGGGAACAGGCTCAGGTAAACCAGTACAAGAGAAAATATAGAAAAAGCTGTCAGAGGTAACAGGGAGTACGAACTTGAAACGCCGTGAAGTAAATCGCGTGTGAAACGACAAGAAGTACAGAATTCACCCACTCGCTCTCCACAAAAAGCAGTACAAGGAATTGGTGTTCTACACGTACCTTATATGCAGGCCCACACGTACAGCGTCACTTACGCGGCGTGTACGTGCTAGGCCCATTCCCACCAATTACACGCTTTGTCACTTCTGCGTGTAGGTCCATTTGCACCAATTACACGCTTTGTCACTTCTGCGTGTATGTCCATTTGCACCAATTACACGCTTTGACACTTCTGCGTGTAGGTCCATTTGCACCAATTACACGCTTTGACACTTCTGCGTGTAGGTCCATTTGCACCAATTACACGCTTTGACACTCGGACGTGTCCCGCAACTTTTTCCTACGCGTGCACGTGACTTCATAGACGCGCATACGCGTTTACGCGCTAAGTGCCTTTCATCGATTTACACGCAGACGTGTGGGATTTTCACGTGCAAAATCACTCACTACGTATCAAGCTGTCCACGTGTTCACACACGAAAGACCACGCTCCTGCCCAGGAGGCCAAATTACTGCCCCCCAGAGCCCTGAGCACGCTCCCACCTGCCATCTGCTGCTGCCTGACTGCCTGCTGCCCACGTGCCCTGCCATTTGCTGCCTGCACATCAGCCAGGGGTGCTGTTGCTGTGACCACCCCTGCTGGAACCAAAGGCTCCCGACTGCTGGGGGGAGTGTGGGAGACATGGATGGGGGCTGGTGGAGGGTGCCCCTGGTGGCTGGGGGGTGGGGGTGATAGGGGACATGGGTGGGGGCCTGGTGGAGGGTGCCCCTGGTGGCTGGGGGTGGGGGTGATAGGGGACATGGGTGGGTGCCTGGTGGAGGGTGCCCCTGCACTGCTGGGGGGTGGGGGTGGTGGGAGACATGGATGGGGGCCTGGTGGAGGGTGCCCCTGGTGGCTGGGGGGTGGGGGTGATAGGGGACATGGGTGGGGGCCTGGTGGAGGGTGCCCCTGGTGGCTGGGGGGTGGGGGTGATAGGGGACATGGGTGGGTGCCTGGTGGAGGGTGCCCCTGCACTGCTGGGGGGTGGGGGTGGTGGGAGACATGGATGGGGGCCTGGTGGAGGGTGCCCCTGGTGGCTGGGGGGTGGGGGTGATAGGGGACATGGGTGGGGGCCTGGTGGAGGGTGCCTCTGCACTGCTGGGGGGTGGGGGTGGTGGGAGACATGGATGGGGGCCTTGTGAAGGGTGCCCCTGGTGGCGGGGGGTGGGGGTGATAGGGGACATGAGTGGGGGCCTGGTGGAGGCCGCCCCTGCACTGCTGGGGGGTGGGGGTGGTGGGAGACATGGATGGGGGCCTGGTGGAGGGTGCCCCTGGTGGCTGGGGGGTGGGGGTGATAGGGGACATGGGTGGGGGCCTGGTGGAGGGTGCCCCTGGTGGCTGGGGGGTGGGGGTGGTGGGAGACATGGATGGGGGCCTTGTGAAGGGTGCCCCTGGTGGCGGGGGGGTGGGGGTGATAGGGGACATGAGTGGGGGCCTGGTGGAGGCTGCCCCTGCACTGCTGGGGGGTGGGGGTGGTGGGAGACATGGGTGGGTGCCTGGTGGAGGGTGCCCCTGCACTGCTGGGGGGTGGGGGTGGTGGGAGACATGGATGGGGTCCTGGTGGAGGGTACCCCTGGTGGCTTGGAGGTGGGGGTGATAGGGGACATGGGTGGGGGCCTGGTGGAGGGTGCCCCTGCACTGCTGGGGGGTGGGGGTGGTGGGAGACATGAGTGGGGGCCTGGTGGAGGGTGCCCCTGGTGGTGGGGGGGTGGGGGTGATAGGGGACATGGGTGGGGGCCTGGTGGAGGGTGCCCCTGCACTGCTGGGGGGTGGGGGTGGTGGGAGACATGGATGGGGGCCTGGTGGAGGGTGCCCCTGGTGGCTGGGGGGTGGGGGTGGTGGGAGACATGGATGGGGGCCTTGTGAAGGCTGCCCCTGGTGGCGGGGGGGTGGGGGTGATAGTGGACATGAGTGGGGGCCTGGTGGAGGCTGCCCCTGCACTGCTGGGGGGTGGGGGTGGTGGGAGACATGGATGGGGGCCTGGTGGAGGGTGCCCCTGGTGGCTGGGGGGTGGAGGTGATAGGGGACATGGGTGGGGGCCTGGTGGAGGGTGCCCCTGGTGGCTGGGGGGTGGGGGTGATAGGGGACATGGGTGGGTGCCTGGTGGAGGGTGCCCCTGCACTGCTGGGGGGTGGGGGTGGTGGGAGACATGGATGGGGGCCTGGTGGAGGGTGCCCCTGGTGGCTGGGGGGTGGGGGTGATAGGGGACATGGGTGGGGGCCTGGTGGAGGGTGCCCCTGCACTGCTGGGGGGTCGGGGTGGTGGGAGACATGGATGGGGGCCTTGTGAAGGGTGCCCCTGGTGGCGGGGGGGTGGGGGTGATAGGGGACATGAGTGGGGGCCTGGTGGAGGCTGCCCCTGCACTGCTGGGGGGTGGGGGTGGTGGGAGACATGGATGGGGGCCTGGTGGAGGGTGCCCCTGGTGGCTGGGGGGTGGGGGTGATAGGGGACATGGGTGGGGGCCTGGTGGAGGGTGCCCCTGGTGGCTGGGGGGTGGGGGTGGTGGGAGACATGGATGGGGGCCTTGTGAAGGGTGCCCCTGGTGGCGGGGGGGTGGGGGTGATAGGGGACATGAGTGGGGGCCTGGTGGAGGCTGCCCCTGCACTGCTGGGGGGTGGGGGTGGCGGGAGACATGGGTGGGTGCCTGGTGGAGGGTGCCCCTGCACTGCTGGGGGGTGGGGGTGGTGGGAGACATGGATGGGGGCCTGGTGGAGGGTGCCCCTGGTGGCTGGGGGGTGGGGGTGATAGGGGACATGGGTGGGGGCCTGGTGGAGGATGCCCCTGCACTGCTGGGGGTGGGGGTGGTGGGAGACATCGATGGGGGCCTGGTGGAGGGTGCCCCTGGTGGCTGGGGGTGGTGGGAGACATGGATGGGGGCCTTGTGAAGGGTGCCCCTGGTGGCGGGGGGGTGGGGGTGATAGGGGACATGAGTGGGGGCCTGGTGGAGGCTGCCCCTGCACTGCTGGGGGGTGGGGGTGGTGGGAGACATGAGTGGGGGCCTGGTGGAGGGTGCCCCTGGTGGCGGGGGGTGGGGGTGATAGGGGACATGGGTGGGGGCCTGGTGGAGGGTGCCCCTGCACTGCTGGGGGGTGGGGGTGGTGGGAGACATGGATGGGGGCCTGGTGGAGGGTGCCCCTGGTGGCTGGGGGGTGGGGGTGATAGGGGACATGGGTGGGGGCCTGGTGGAGGGTGCCCCTGGTGGCTGGGGGGTGGGGGTGATAGGGGACATGAGTGGGGGCCTGGTGGAGGCTGCCCCTGCACTGCTGGGGGGTGGGGGTGGTGGGAGACATGGATGGGGGCCTGGTGTAGGGTGCCCCTGGTGGCTGGGGGTTGGGGGTGATAGGGGACATGGGTGGGGGCCTGGTGGAGGGTGCCCCTGGTGGCTGGGGGGTGGGGGTGATAGGGGACATGGGTGGGGGCCTGGTGGATGGTGCCCCTGCACTGCTGGGGGGTGGGGGTGGTAGGAGACATGAGTGGGGGGCTGGTGGAGGGTGCCCCTGGTGGCGGGGGGGTGGGGGTGATAGGGGACATGAGTGGGGGCCTGGTGGAAGCTGCCCCTGCACTGCTGGGGGGTGGGGGTGCAGGGGGACATGAGCAGGTGTGCAGGGTAGTCCCCTGTTTTGTGGGCTGCCTGCAGGGGCCGTGGAGGGTGTACAGGGAACACCTGTGAGGACCCACCCAGCCAAATCGCGTGTGATAATTCCCGCGCACCCCTGTAATACACGTACCTGGCCAAATCGCATGTGAGAATTCCCGCGCACCCCTGTAATACACGTACCCAGCCGAATCGCGTGTAGAACTTCCCGTGTACCCCTGTAATACACGTACCCAGCCAAATTGCGTGTGATAATTCCCGCGCACCCCTGGAATACACGTACCCAGCCAAATCGCGTGTGATAATTCCCGCGCACCCCTGGACTACACGTACCCAGCCAAATCGCGTGTGATAATTCCCGCGCACCCCTGTAATACACGTACCCAGCCAAATCGCGTGTGATAATTCCGGCGTACCCCTGTGATACACGTGCCCTGGCTAATCGCGTGTAAAACTTCACGCGTACCCCTGTAATACACGTACCCTGGCTAATCGCGTGTATAACTTCACGCGTACCCCTGATATGCACGTTACCCGCTTTGCGTTCCTTGTTTGGCAGCCCTGTAGACTGGTCCAGGGTTAGCGCTGCCCTTTGCGATGATTTAGCGATTTTGATGGCTTTTCCTTGCGCAAGGGCGTTCTTGGGGGCGTTACTGGCGCTGCTGCAGGGTCGCTGCGATACTCTGCGCCACGGCTGGTTTGGGAGCCTAAAATCCATGAATATGCTGTGCGCGGAAATCGGTTTTAGCGCACGTGCCTGGCGCAGACAATCGCACGCGGACACTCTGCGCCAGCCGCTTGCGACACTTTTCTGCGAAATTCTATGAATTACCCTGTGTGTGTTTCTTTGTAAGGACAGAGTTTGTCAGAAATATTTTTTTCTGAGAGAAGAACAGATAGTTATGGCTGTGTGTTTCAGAAAACCGATTATATGGATTTTGGGAGACTCATGGATACATTGGTTGGAGGTGCATGCAGAACGCTGTGTATTAGCTTCAGATCTTGGATTCCCTCATGTGGAAGTGCACTGACATGGAGTGCATGGAATGAAGTGGTTGGACTTGGTACCTCTCTGTGCTAGTTTGGAGACAGATCATCATCCAGACATAATTATAATTCATTGTGGAGGGAACAATTTAGGATATGTCTCTGGAATTTCTTTGCAATTTGCAATGAAAGAAGGACTTGGGAAGGTAATGGATATGTTTCCAAATTCCCAAGTAATTTTTTCTCGGATTGCGCAGAGACAAATGTGGTTGCGTTCTTCTTCATTTGGTCCACAAATGGAGAAAGTGAGGCGCAATGTAAATAAGGCTGTTTGTGCCTTTCTAAGAGATGTTGGCATGTCCTCTTTCACAATGAAAATATTATGTTTCGTAGCACATACATTTTTCGCAGAGATGGAGTTTATCTTACTTATGCTGGCAATCAGATTCTTTTTGAGAAATGTGCAAAATGCATTACAACCTTTTTTGGAATTACATCCATCCATTTTGCAGTAGGTGTTGACCATTTGAAATGTTTCAAACACAAACACCACCAAACGCCTCTGTTCAGAGCCACCACTTCCTCCCAGAGAAAACTGCAATGGTTATAATAGGGCAGCACCCCAAAATGTTAGATGTCCGCGAACTGTCCGCGGACTTCTAAAAAATGCACAGGACCCTGCACTATTTATTTGTCATTTCTATTTTTGGACTGTGAAAGGGGGCTCTGAAAAGAGCCTTATTTTTTTTAGATTTTTGTTGTTTTATATTTTTTAGTTTTTTTACACAAGACACATTAGGAGAGGAGGGGTAAGGAGGGTAAGGAAGGGACACCAACTACTGGGATAAGAAAGGGCAGGTGGCGAGAGGAAGATGTAGGATGAGCCTTATTTAGGTAGTGGGCAGACCTTCTCATGCTCCTTGACCATAGTCTCGAAAGCACTCCAAAGCTCTCCCTCCTGCAGAGTACTGCATCGCATTACATACACAAAACTGTGACCCTCGAAAGATAAGGGTCAACAGCATTGTGGATGGCCTGTGAGGCAGCTGGAGGGATGCAATGTCACACAGGAGTGTCTCTTGTGGTGACAGGAGCGGAAACAGAGGATGTGGTAGAGGAATTCAACCTACTACGTTGGTCACAAGGTACAACCTTGCAAATGGACCCACTGTGGAACGGCATTAGGTGTTGCTTCATAGATGTCGTACCAAAGCTGTATGAATCAGGCCTCCCACGACTCAGCACCATGTGGCACTGATTGCAGATGACCTTGTTCGCATGCGCTTTTGGCACTCCACCCTGAATGGTAAACAACCGCCACACCCAAGACTCACGGCGGGTGCTGGTAGTAGGGACTTCCACTACCTCATCCTCTTCATCCTCTTCATCCTCCTCTACATCCTCACGCTTGTTCCCCTCTTCAGGCCCTTAGGGAGGTGGTGGTGGTGAAGGGGGTGGGGGTGGTGCTGGGGCAGATGTAGCACCAGCTGGAACAACGGCAGCCATGGATGCCATCAGGTTTCAGCAAAGGCAGCACAGCAAAAGCAGGTAATCTTCAATAGTAGGAAGACAGAATAAAGATCAGCTCTGGGGTGTGGCCTTTTATAGGGGTGCTGGTGTGCGCTCCGTGGACAGCCGCACTCTCCGCGGACAGATCGAACACCACAAAAAGGCTTAAAAAGTTCCAAAAGGTATGTAGAAAGTCAGGGTCATTGTCTGGGACATGTGCAATGGTGAATAGCTACTGTAAAATACTTTGGATTGCCCAGAAAAGTACTTTTAAAATGTTCGCGGTTCAGAACAGTGTCCGCAATTCAGGACACACGCTCAGCGTGGGTGCAGTCACATGATGACGTCACGAACATGTCCGCGAAGGGAACCGGTGTCCACAGGATGCCAAATGCACATGAACGGGTTTGCACATGCACGCAAATTTTCTACGGACAGTGTTCAGGTCCTCAAACTAATTAAAAGTGCGACACAAGTAATACGGACAGTTACGGACAGGTGCAATGTTTGTAGGACTTATGGGTGTGGTGCGCATGTGCGTAGATGTTCTAAAGACAGTACGCACAGGTATAGTGTCCTTATGACACCTCCATTTTGGGTTAATTACGAACATTTCGGACACCCAATGTGTTCTAAGAACAATTCCATGTTGCTTGCCGACAGTACGGACAGGTATAGTGTTCTTAGGATACCTTCATTTTGGTTAATTGCAGACATTCTGAACACCAAAAGAGTTCTAAGAACAGTTCCATGTTGCTTGCGGATAGTACGGACAGGTATAGTGTCCTTAGGACTCCTCCATTTTGGTTAATTCTGGACATTCCGGACACTGAGTGTGTTCTAACAACAGTTCCATTTTGATTGCGGACAGAACAGACAGGTTTAGTGGCCTGAGGACATCCCCATTTTGGTTAATAACGGACAATCCGGACACCGGCGTTGTCTGCGGACACCCCAACTGCTACGGTTCAGGGCTCCACAGTATCCCGCGGGTAAATCCGTAAAAGGATTTACCCGCCGGACAGGGCATAATCTATCTATTAGACTTGGTGCCCTCCTAGGTAATAGAATCCGGCGCTTTTCAGCCCCATTCCATAGGCAGTGGAGGCTGCCATAGAAATGGGCTATTGCTGTGGCTGCTACTGCTACTGCTCGCAGCACTGAAAGGACTACATGTCCTAGCATTCCTGTTTCCATTTCTGAATGCTGCCAATGGGAAACCGGAGCCTCATTCTGAATCTTTCATTACACAGCGAGAAGGGTTGAACGCTGCTTCCTATTGAAGTTGTTCCCAGCTTGTTTCTCGAAGCTTCGTCTGCACTCTCATCTGCTTCCGATCCTTTGCGCACCTAACAGACTGCTTTTGGATTTCCCTCAGCTTGATTTATTCAGAATTGTGCACCAGACCCCTGCTCGTCTATACGGACTGCTTTTGAACTGCCCTCTGTCTTGGTTTATTCTGAATTGTGTACCAGACCCCTGCACGCCTATACGGAATGCTTTTGAACTGCCCTCTGTCTTGGTTTATTCTGAATTGTGTACCAGACCCCTGCACGCCTAAACGGACTGCTTTCGAACTGCCCTCAGTCTTGTTTATGGCAAACTGTGTACCGGACCCTGGCTCGCCTATCGGACCCCAATAAATCCTCCCTGCCTCAACTGCTACCAGTCCACGTGTGATTACCGCAAGTATTCTTCGCTTTTTTCACCTACCTGTTAATACTTGTTGGACTGCATAGCATTTACTCTCTTGCACTTATCTGTTACACGTTGCCTGATTCCCCTCACCCCGTCCTGTTCATAAAACTGCTGCATCACCCTATTAAGGATTCTCTGGACCCTTCTTTGGACTGCTTTCATTCCCTGAGGAAAACATCTAATACAAGTGCACTCCGGGACGCTTTGCATCATTGTGCACCATCCCGACCCTAGTGCGCCTCTCGTTTCATCGGGTTAGTTCCTGTACTAACCAATCCCATTTTTTTATTTTATCCCATTCATTGTTGGACTTTAAGTGACCTTCTTTTCTTTTACCACTGGTAAGAACCTTCCTTCCTCTTAATTCTTCGTTGTCTTATTTTAGCCTTAACTCCTCTAGTTTTCCGTTAGTTACAGAGTTTTGATCTTCCCTTCAGGAAATCGGGGTAGGGCTTATCAGAAAAAAACACGCCACCATAGTTCAGGTATACTTATAGTCTAAAAGTCGTAATATCTCATTACTGTCGTCATACAACTAAACAGTGTTTTTTTTTCTTGCAGCTGGTGGTCATAGCGGTGTGTGCTCCCGCTCTTTTAAGTGATCGGCCTTCTTGACTGTTTCCTACCTGTCTGGGGGCATATCATTGAAAAGAGTTTTTTCCCTCAACAGAGAGGAGGCCCCGGTTTAGGTCTAATCGGGGTTCTACAATCAAATCTGGTCAGGGTCTTCTTGAGTCATTCCGGGTCAAGCATCCAGTGAGTGACACCAACTGCCTTTTAAAAAAAAATAAGACACAAAGGACTAAATTAAAACACACAAATTATTTTTTATTATATACAGATATAACATTTATGAAAGAGATGGGGAAGCAGAAACTTGCACAAACACAGGGGAATTAGGGGCTTGGAGAGGATGGATGGGAGGGGATGAAGGGATGGCTGTCTCATCAAAACGTTTTTCTTGGTGTTGAGGGTTTGGGGATAGTTGACTGGGACATGGAGAGAGAGAACAGGTGCATGTGGGACAATGATATTTATTTTTTCTTTTATGTGGTCCTCCACAAAATGTTTCAAAACATTGACATTTTCCATAAGCATGTCCATTTTTTGTTCCATGCGCTGTAGAGTATTTTCTAAAGTTTCTTTTGATGTATTATTTTCAATGTTTATATGGTCTGTTAAAAAATATATATGTATGTTAAGTACACATAAAGTAATGGTTATTAATCTGCTTATATAGAGAAGTGTCTACCATTAGTATCACTGTCTTCAGACATTTCCTCACGTGGGAAATTTTCCTCAAGCCATTCCAAAGTACTGCACATTTCTGTGTAACATATATATATATATATATTACTTTTACTGTACCAAATAAGGAACGTTTAAAAATATATAAGAAAAATGAAGTTTACTTACTAGTTTCTGGTAAGTTGTGTTCTTACTGTTGTTTAGGTCTGCTGTTGCTCTTAGCTATGAAGTTTCTGTCAGGTAATTATGTTGGAGGCATATCTTTTTTGTTGTGGTATATTCCATTTTAGTACATATGGTATTTAAATGGATAGTTGATGTGTTACATATATAGGTTCCATTTTTATTTATTATTTCATATAATGTGTTTATGTGCTGCTTTTTGAACTTTTTTAGTGCTTATATAGCATGATAAAACAATCTAAGATACCCGCTGAGTTTTTGGGCAGTGTTGATGTTGTCCGCATCCATCCGTGACCATTTGCATAGTCAGCGGACATCAAAATCACTAGCAAGGGGTTCAGCATGTTATATGTATGTAAAGTAAGGGAATCCTAGTAAACATCTGTCAATTTCACACTATGTATATGCGTATTCAGGAAAACAAAACTTTGATAAAGGGACGTTATGGTTAAGTTGCGTTAATAAAAACCTATGAAATTCAGTAAACAAACTTTGTAAAAAGGGACGTTATGGTTAAGTTGCGCTACTAAAAACCTATGAAATTCAGTAAAAAACTTTGTTAAAGGGACGTTATGGTTCCAAGTAAAACCGAAAAACCCCTGAAATTCGCCAGTTATGGTAAACTATGCAACCATAACTCGCGTCACCACCGTGAATTGCTACGACTAACACCCAGGACATCAAAGATGACATCACAAATGTCATTGATGACATCACTGATGAGATCACATGTGTATTTACTTTTTATAAAAACTCTGTACAAGGGATTTTTATTATAATGTTGACAGAAAAAGTGTTAATGATCATTGGAATAGATAGCTTGAGCTATCTAGTGCATTAGACAATGCATTGATATAAATAGCATTCTCTCATGAAATTCTTAAGAATATACTAAGCTACTCATGTATAAATATAAGGATTGTGTGCAGCATACATGATGGAAGTGCAATATTCATAATTTTCCCGTGTTGAATAGTGAAATAATAAATGCTTTCTTATTAGAGTGTTCTGTATTGTGCAACATGTAATAAGTAGCTAATAAAACCCCTGACTACATAATTTCATTACTACATCCAAAACAGAATGACACAACAACACATACAAATATAAATATGTATAGAGAAAGTAAAGTATGCAAAAAAAAGCATCAGTAGAAGCAGAAAGTGTTCACAACCTAACTGATTATCTTTATGCACAGAAAAGATTGCTCTGCTTCAAACCTAGTACTTCCCTATGTACAAATATCACATGATGTGACTGCACCCTAAAAAAGTAGTACAAATACAAATATGAACACATCCAGAGAAAGTACAGTGATAAAATAACAACAGAACAATAAGAAAGTGTTGATAACCTTACTGATTATCTTCATACACAGAAAGCATTGCTATCTTTTAAGTGTGTAGTTTTCTTATGTAGATATTTCATATGCTGTGAGTGGACCCTAAGTGAATTATTGTGAGGACACAAATATAGTACTTTTTGATTTATTTGTTCCTAATTATTACTGTAAAATATATCACTAAAAGAAAAAACAGCGAGTTAGACATGTGATGCCATCTTTGATGTCCTGGGTGTTAGTCTTAGCAATACCATAACGTCCCTTTAACAAAGTTTTATTACTGAATATATATATATATATACAGGTCGTATCTACACATTTGCAAGAAAATATGACAACGTTCGCAAAACCATTAAAAAAAAAGCAGGTCAGAGATGAAAACACGAGTCTGATAGAATCAGAAATTGAAGAAGATGCCAGCACTTCCACAGATGTCTCAAACTCAAGCAGTGAGGACACTCCCATTAGGTAAAATTTTTTAGAGGAAATGAGACTTTTACATCAAGTGGGAAAAACAACACAAGTGCGAAATACAAACAAAAACAAGCAATTTCAAAAATCAACATCAGCAAAAGGAGGCCAACAAGGGGGCGCCGGGGAAAGAGGAAGAAAAGGGGAGCAACCGACAGGCCGTCTGACACGCTCTGGCAAAACCAAGAAGAATATTTAGTAAAGGATACAATGCAAGTAATCAATTTATCGGACAGACCCTTAACTCAACACGAACAGGAAGTACTAGGAAAGGGTCTGACTTTTTGTCCTACAGCCAACTTTGATTACTCCCAAGCAAGAATTGATTTATATTGCTTTATCCGCAAACTAAGACTGACTAAATTTTATGCCAATCTGAACAACATACCAAAGCCTGGACCCAATATAACTCCCTCACATTTAAACATCAGTGATATACCAGCCTTAAGAGACCTTGTAAACCTGGGAGAGAATATGACTACTCAGACTTCTCAATATGCAGTACAAGATGAGTGGCAAATCGAATTACCAACAGAAATAGATACCGGTATGGCAGCTCCCAGTGGTATGAAAAATAAGTCCAAATTCAATCCCTCCAACCTATTTTGTCCTACGATAGATCTATTTGAAGATCTTGTTATAGATGGCCTCAAAAAAGTGACGATCAAACCAAGCACAGTTCAGAATTTGACGAGATTGCAGCATACAGCGATGGAAAATTTACAAGCGGATACATCGATCATTATTAGATCTTCGGACAAAGGTGGAAATGTGGTAGTCCTTAACACCAAAGACTACCAAGCAGAAGCAGCTCGGCAGTTAAATGACACCAGTAATTATGTCAAACTGCCCTGTAACCCCTATCCAGAGTACAAAGTACAATATGATATTATGTTGGACCAATGGCATGGTTTGGAACTTATCACTACTAAAGAGAAACAATATCTAACCAAAGACCATCCCAAAACACCAATCATACACTTTATACCGAAAATTCACAAATCTCTGATTAGACCACCTGGAAGACCAATTGTGGCATCAATAGACTCCTTATTTGAAAATACCTCCAAATTTGTCGACAACTTCTTGTTTCCCTTTGTGGAAACGTTACCTTCATATACAAAGGATACCACATCTTTTCTGAACCAAATTGCACATATTCCTTGGCAATCCAACTATCTTTTGGTCACATTAGATGTTGTTTCCCTTTATGCATGCATCACTCATTCAAAAGGTTTGCAAGCAGTTAAAAGATTCCTGTCAACCAGATCGTTAAGTTATCGAGAACACTCGATTATGCTCTTGGATATGCTTTCTTTCATTTTAACACACAACACCTTTATGTTTAATTCCAAATATTACAAACAAATCTGTGGTACGGCAATGGGTACAGCAGTGGCTCCTACCTTTGCTAATCTATACATGGGTGAATGGGAAGAAGACCTTTTTCATAATGACAACTATAAAGAACATATAGACAAAGTAATCATGTGGCAAAGATACATTGATGATCTTTTTATTATTTGGAGCGGGACGAACACTGAATGGATAACTTTCTTTCATACTCTGAATCAAAATCAGCAGAATCTACAATTTACAGAACATCATAGTAAAACAGAAATGGTGTATTTAGATATTAAAGTGAAAATTGTTGGAAACAGCATAAGTACAGAACTGCACAGAAAAGAAACAAGTACTAATACACTATTACATGCAACCAGTGCGCATCCACAAAGTCTCAAAAACAGTATTCCATACGGAGAGTTCTTGCGGGTAAAAAGAAACTGTAGTGAGAATGAAACATGGGAAAAAAATGCCAAAAAAACTGCAGCTAGATTCTTAAATCGAGGCTATAAGAAAACAGTTATCAACAAAGCCTACGATCAAACCTGCAAGAAAACCCGAGAGATGATTCTAGCCAAAAGAAATACAATCAAAAATTCAATAAAGGATCAATCACATGAAGATTGCGCACTCAGATTCATTACCACTTTCAATTCTGGAGCAAAAGAAATCAAACAAATTTTAAAGAAACATTGGCATCTCTTGAAAAGAGACCAGGACATTACTCCATATTTGCCAACACATGCCACCATGACATACAGAAAACCACCTTCGATACAAAGTAAACTATCACCGAGTATGTTCCGATCGCCCAAACAAAGTACCAACACCTGGCTACCCACCGAAATTTCGGTTTTTTTTACTTGTGCTAAATGTAAAGCATGTCGTCATGGGATAAATATGAAAATATTCCTACATCCCCGGACCAAAAAAGAAGTTAAAATCAAACAAGATCTGAGATGTTTTACACAATTTGCCATCTATGTGATTATTTGTTCCTGCAATTTATGGTATGTAGGTAGCACCAAACTAGAAGCCAGGCTAAGAATATTGCAACATCTACGGGCAATCAAAAATCATGATATGTCTTATCCACTTGCTAAACATTTTAAAGAAGTACATCAAAATGACATCAGTTCTTTCAAGTATTTCGTTATTGACTCAGCCACAAGCCACCCAAGAGGAGGGGACAGACTACGAACACTTAGACAAATGGAATCCAGATATATAGTAGATTTCAACACCAAGTATCCGGGAGGTCACAATCGTGACGAGGAATTATATGTATTTTTGGGATCCTAAACATTTAAAGACTTCAAATCTCGATCACTTATAGACCTAAGCCCTTCCGAATTTTTTCATTTTAAATTTTTTCATTTTTTCATTTTTTCATTTTTTCAATTTTTCCAAATTTTTTGCAATTTTTCTAATTTTTCTAATTTTTCCAATTTTTCTCACGTTTTCGCATTTCTGAAAATTCGATATATATTATTTGCATTTTTTGTATATCTTGTCTATTTGGTGGATATGTACAATGGGGGAAAAAAAAAAAAAGGTTCTTAGAAAATTGAGAATAATTGGACGCCTATGCATCCCTATACGGTCTTTTATGCAAGCAGTTTTTCACTTTGATTGTGTGTTGTTTCATATCACCAATCATTTTAAATTAGCAACTTAGTTCAGGGAGAGGATGTTTTATCTTTAGTTCTATCTAGTGCTGTTTTTATCAATATGTAAAGTGCATTTATCATTTAGTTGTGAAATGTATTGCGAGTTCCCTCAAAACAATGTGCATTAATCATAGAATTGTTTTAAATGTAATTGATGGATTTCAAGTATGGGAGAAGGCAATAATTTAAATGTTAAAAATATTATGCCTCATGCCCCACATCCACTAAAAAAACTTTCTAACATAAAACACCAACACATGAATGTGACATCCTACACTATGCACCTTAAATCGTTTGCACTTGAATTATAAGGAGTAATTTTAGCATATAACATCAAGCAACTTAACTCTTTTTTTTAAAAAATGTTTCAAAACTCTTTTCATAATATGTTCGTACAACAATTTTAGAAGGTAATATTTATTCTTGCATTTGCATAAATTACTTTTTACTACCTTGCTAAATAGACAGGTTGGTATAGTCACAACATATAGGCGCCCGCAAGGGTAACACACTGCCTATATGTACATATTAGACCACCTATATGTTTCATTAAGAACATTCATAATATATACCATGGATTGTATGTCTCTTCCAATGTATAGTTATGCATAGTGATTCGACCAATATGTGAGGCACCCGCAAGGGTTATATACAGCCTCATGTCACAGCATCTGGGCGCCCGCGAGGGTAACACACTGCCCATTAATATCAACATTTTTTGAAACTTATTATATACAGAGATCAGAGTAGGATAGAATAAATATTAGAGGCACCCGCAAGGGTTAAGTACCGCCTCTAGATTTAATTCCCTATCACTTGCGATTTTGCAATATGCACTTTATACTATGCACTTTATTGATAGCACTCAGCACTTTATCAAACAACCGTTTTTCAATGTTTACAAAGCATGCAGCACTTTATTAGCTATACAACACCTGCATATCTCAATTTTGATATCTGCAATATATATGTTGGAATATAATCTTTTGAGAGCACACTTCAATTCATGTTGAGACAATGTGTCAGCCCACTTGGGCCGAATTCAACATACCCAGCACAATAGAAAACGGTGTACGATTGTCTTACCCAATTTTATTGACATTGGCAAATACCTAGATGAAACCACATGATTTAATATCAGTGATTCAATATCAGCAATCTCAGGCTTTCTGTCCATCCCTTACCCACTTGGGACATTTGGTGTGATTAAACAAACATGTTTCGAACCGCTACGCTGTCTATGAAAATGCCGTGTCTCTTTTAAATGCACTGAATTGTGTTGCTATGTAGATTCCAACATGGCTGCATTTTTGCCTACTATTTGTTACCTTATCTTAGTGCAAAACATTGAAAAAGGACTCATATACTTGTCTATATAATACCAGAGTCCTCTCTCTATGTCACTTACCTGACGAAGCCCGAGTAGGGTGAAACGCGTTGTTCCTTCTTGCACCTAGGACCGTTGCTGCCTCCTTTGTCCATGTATCTTAAACAATAAAGGACACTTTGACTGCACGGAATACAAATCTGCGTATGGATTTATTGAAGACATTCAGCCTTTCATTTCGATCTCAGCCGGAGTGCCGATGTAATCCGGATTGGTTCCCAGTCCTTTTTTCTACATATATATATATATATATATATATATATATATATATATATATATATATATATATATATATATATAAAACACGGCCGGCTGTAACAGCCGTGTAGTTATGGTTAAGTTGCTAAACCCATAGATGGTGTCCCCCAGGGATCTAACCTCTCTCCTTGGCTGTTCAACCAATACCTGGCACTCCTTGCCCACCGCATTGCCGCTCTCTGCCCCAATTTTTAGTGCTATGCGGATGATACCCAGCTCATTTTCAGGCTACCCTCTGCCTCCTCCTCACCTTCCCTCATCTCTGACTGTCTGTCTGCTATCCAGGAGTGGTGCGCCGCCAATGACCTCTGCTTTAATGCCAGTAAGACTGAGATTCTACTCATCGGCACACCCACTCCCTCCTTCCCTGCAGCTCTCTGGCCGGCCTCTCTTGGCCCTCTTCCTGCTTCCACCTGCAAGGATAAAAACCTTGGGGTCATCTTCGACTCCACACTCTCCTTCTCTCCTCACATCTCTGACATCTCTATGAAGTCACACTACCATCTGCACCTCCTCAGAGGTATTCTTCCTTTCCTCTCCTTCCCGCAGAAGCTCACCGTCTCCAGAGCCCTGGTTCTCTCTAGGCTGGACTATTGCAACAGCCTCTATCTAAAGCTGCCTGCCTCTACTCTCCGCCCTCTGCAACTTATCCAAAGCAGGACTGCGAGACTTGTCCTTGGCATCAAGTTCAGGGATCGTATCTCTCCAGGACTTAAATCTCTGCACTGGCTCCCAGTGGCTGCAAGGATTAAGTTCAAAACCCTCTGCAGTGTCCACAAGGCCTTCTGGGGCCTGCGGCCGCAATACCAAATACCTTCCTACTCGGGCTCTTCGCTCATCTGCCTCCAACTCCCTCAGGGTTAGTCGCTTCTCCAAGCAACGAGTTGGTGGTCGATATCTCTCTTCAACAGGGGCCTCCCTCTGGAACAGCCTTCCTGCCTCCCTGAAACTTGAGGAGAACCATCTCCGGTTCCGGAAACACCTCAAAACCTTCCTCTTTGCTTCTGCTTTCTCTGCCTCTCTCCCCTGCTGAAATTCCTGGCTGAAACTGCACAGGTTACCTGGCCACCCTTTCTGATCTTGGGGCCAGGCCCCGCCTTTTGCATACCTGCAGTGCCTCCCTGGCAACCCCCGCTTCTAGGGACTGTTTTCTGTATCCTACAGTCCCCCTACCAGCACTTATGTTCTGCTCTTACCTTGCACTTGCCACCATTTGGCCCCTTTATTTTTCTTATTTATTCTTCTATCCCATGTACTGCACTTTCCCCTCTCCCTTCCCCTAGGCATTTTCCTTTCTCCCTACCCTTGCACTTGCGCGATCTGAATGACACCTGGCCTAGTAGGATCGTTGTCTGTATTCCCACTGTTTTCCCCTCCCTTGCCTTGTCGCGCCTTGAAACACTTCTGTATAGGCGCGTTATAAATGCCATATCATTTCATATCATATCCTATCATATCGTAGGAAGACCACTTTTTGGGCGGCTTATAACTTTGCTCCCCATCGACGAATTTGACTAAAACTTTGCCAAAAAAGTATATGCGCCCCGCTGAATTCATTGTAGGTGAGGTATCGTCGAGGGGGGACAAAGTTATAGCGGGGTTCCCATCATTTTTTTCCCCATAGACTGAATGGGCAAAAACTTTGCGCACGCCTACAGGCCGAACGACTGGACGGATAGCAACCAAATTTGCGGCAGGAGCGGGAGCTTAGTTCCGAAAGCATGCTTTTGTGTGTTTGGTGGAAATCGAACAAATACTTTTGTTGCAAAGAACTGAAATGTCCATCTAAAATAATAATGTGTGATATATGGCTCTGCTCCGGGACCCATTCCCTGTTTGCTCCTCAGACAAAAGTCTCATTGGCTTGCAGTATGCCGTGATGTCGACGAACATTGGACGCGGCCGGTGGTTGACTGGAGGGAAGCGAGCTGTGCATCAACATTTTTGGGAAACGCTGCCATGGTCTATCGGAGGACAGTGTGGTGCCGAAAAAAACTTGGCAGACATACTTTATGCCATGTGGTGATGGGAAGAAGGGATGGAAAGTGTGGGTGAGTGAGAAGTGGTTCATCTGAGATATGTTATTAGATGGAAGAGGACAGTGGTGTGCCTGCAGTATCTGTGCATACTGCAGCAATTCACGGGTCCCTTCACAGGCGACTACCATGTGTGGGGAATGCAGGCAGCCTTCGTTACAACACGTTAGCTCATGCCGCAACCTCTTACTGTGGTGACTGTTGGCAGCTCAATTGCAGAAGGGGTGTGCATTGCACATGACATAAACATTGTAACATAGCATGTGGTATGCTGTGTTGTGTGTGGTAAGCAAGTAGCCCCTTCCATGCATAGCTGGAGGCCTTGCACCGACAACTATGGGCCCTGGTGGCAAGTAGGTTTGACATTGTTGCCTTGTGTGTGTGGATTGTCAGCATTACATACATTGTTGGTTCGATGGGAGCACCAGAAGTGAGCTGACATACGTACATTGTTGGTTCCATGGTTGTGGTCATTATTAGAACATCCTACAGTTTTCAGTGTATGTCTGGAGATGGTGCAGTGCCAAGCCCTGCAATGTGCCCACTGGGTGCAGTGTTGGAATATTGTCAGCATAGAAGAGGGCAGGGTTCAAGTGCATTTTCTATGTGCTTGGATACTGCAGTGTGCCAACTGGGTGCAATGTTCTAATTGTGTGTGCATAGAAGTGGATAGGGTTGAACTGCATATTTTATGGGCTTGGGTAGTGTCCATTGTGCAGAGGGCTGACTACTGTACTGCACTGTGAAGTATTGGTTTTGTGCACTGAATAGAGTGTTGGGAGCAGGGCCGCTGTTGTGAACAATTCTTTGGGTCGGTTGGCAGTAACACCATAGTATGTGAATAAAAGTGGGTAGGGGTGCCGGAGGCTGTGTTATGTTTGAAGATTCTGCTAACTGTTGCATGTTTCGATGTATAGCTGTATCATGGTGTGGAGATTGGGTAGGAGTGCCGGTGGCTGTGGTACATTTGTGGATTCTGGTACTTGGTCACATGTTGGCATGCATGGTTGCATTATGTTGGCCTTGACCACACCCACCACACCAATGCAGTTTGGCCTCTGCATCAGTCAGAGGGTAGTGACCTGTAAAGAATGGTTGTGGAGCACATTTTAGACTTGATAGAGCACCAGAAGTGAGCAGACCTGTGTATATTGTTGGTTCCATGGGTGTGGTCATTGTTAGAACATTTTACAGTTTTCGCTGTATGGGGCAGTGACAAGTCCTGCAGTGTGGTCACTGAGGTCAGTGTTGGAATACTGTCAGTATAGAAGAGGGCAAGGTTAAGTGGATCTTCTATGTGCTTGGATAGTCTGTTTTGTGCAGATTGGTGGGTGAAGGGCCAATTTTGTGAAGATTTTGTGGTTTGGTTGACAGTGACACAATACTTTGTGAACTGAAGTGGGTAGGGTTGACGTAGGTTGTGGTATGTTTGTGTTCTGTTAACTGTTACATGTTTCTATGCATCACTGTGTTATGGTGCAGAAGTTGGGTAGAAGTGCCGCTAGCTATGTTACATCTGTGTATTGTGGTATCTGGCCACATGTTGGCATGCATGGCTCCATTATGTTGTGCTGGTTGTGGGCAAGGCCTAGACTCTTGTGTGCATGCCCAATGTTGTGATGGGTGCTGCTCTGGGTGATTTTGGATGCTGAAATTGTGGATTCTTTTGCAGAACTTTCTAATGGAGGTACTATGTAAGCACACGCAATGGGCACTCAAAGTGTGTAACGGTAAATATGAAGTACAAAAATGGTAGTGTTGGATGCAGAGGTCTTGGCTGTCATTGGTGCATGTGTGTGTGAATATTTCACAGTACCCAATGAGGGAGTGCTGGAAAAAGAACAGTGGAAAAGGAAGAAGTACTGTCCCTGCTTTACTGGGGCGTGACCCTCGCTGTAGCTGGGAAAGCGCAAGTGCCACATCCTGCCATTCTGAGCATGGTGGGCATGGAAATGGAACTGTGGGGATTATCCAATAAGGGTGTAGTTGACAGGAAGCAGTGGTTCTATTTTTTCCCAATACTGTATGTAGTGAGGTTGGTAGAGATGGAGAGATGCACAGTGCTGATTGTGAGTGATACCTTTGTGCAACATCTGCACAGGTGTGCCGTGCAAAGAGGCGTTGCTGCTAATTTTGGGTTCAAATGAGTGGACGCTTTGTGGGGCAGTCTCTCTGAGTGCAGTTTCCGCGGGATGGTTCGCCTTTGCAGGTATGTGGCCTCTGTGGCTACCGTTAAGGTTGTTGTGGTGCATTATGGAAGTCAATATTTGGGTTACATGTCGTGTGGACGTTTGCTCCGTCACCTGAAGAAGTTGCTGAGTGCAGTGATTCAGATTTTTCACACTTCCAAGGTCGTTTTCTCATGCATAATACCAAGAGGAGTATGGGACCATGCTGGTGTCATTTGTCCTCAGCCAGGGCTCAGAAGGTGTCTTATAAACAGAAGCATTTGTGAATTTATGCGCACTGCACTGCTGGGATGTTCTCCACCCACTATGAGATCATGAGTTTACAAAATATGCAATGGTTCCATAGAAATGGCATTTATTTGACTGCCATTGGCAATACCATTTTCTTTTACACTGTGCAAGAAGCGTTGACCAGAATTCGGTAAAAATGTAAGGAGGAGAAGCAATCAGAAACATATCTAAAGAGAAAAAAAAAGGTTGTTTGCAAGCATGTAAAAAGACCCAAAAAGACCCAATCCCCTTCGTTGTTTCAAATTTCTTTTCCCCTTCCAAGCACGATAACTCTGCAGATTCTGCAGTAGTTCTAGGATTGCACGTGCCACATCCGGTCCTTTTCAGGATGGCAGGCATGGAAATGGGACTGTGGAGGCTAACCCATTGCTCAATAAGGTTTCTGGTTGTGGTGTTTATGCAAAAACTGTGGCAGAAGGTCTATTTGTAGAGAGAACTGCAGAAGGCTATGGTTGAAGTGTGCAAGGTAAGAGGAAGGCATCCTGTTTGTATACATGCACTGTATGTACTTGATGTACGTTGCTAAGAAACATTGAATGCTGCTTTTGTGCAATATTTTTAGGAATTTTGTAGGAGATGGGTAAGTGCAGAACAACATTTGTAGCATTGTTGGAAGGAAAGAAGACAGTTACTGTTTGGATATTAGGATGGCTAATATGGGTAAATGAAAATGTTGAAAGCGTATTCCATTGCAGTGGCACCAGATAGTAGGTGATGGGAGAAAGAACAGTAAGTCTTGGAAGTATGTTGTGGACGTTCAGTGGCAGACAGCCTGCTCAGAGGCACTTATAACAGAGTTGTGAAAATAGTGTACAGAAAATATTTCTACTTGTACTTTGCAGAGATAGGTGGCCATGTGAATGAACGTGGATGCAGAAATCTTGGATAGTTTTAAAGAACTTTCTACTGGAGGTGCTTTCGAATCACATGGCACTTGCACTCTGAATGTCTAATGGTACATATGATGTGTTGTACAGAACTGGCAGTACTACATGCTGACGTCTTCAATGTAATTGGTGAATGCGTGTGTGGCTATTTAACCCTTTAAGTGCAATGGGTTTTTACCCCCCAAGTGCCAATGCCTTTTTTGGTGATTTCGGTATGTCGCCATTCAATGCCTTGTAACTTTTTTGTTACATGAGATATCTCATCCAAATTTGGCCCCTTTTTTCCCACATGTAGGCGGTCGTAATGCCACCCAGGAATCCTACGTTGCTGTTGGGGGGTGAGGGAAAATAACCAAAAAGAGCAAAAATGTTTGGTTTTTTCAAAAAATCCCAATAAAATGACGTACAAAGAAGCCTGAGGTATTTTCCTTGTAAGAGCTAAGAACAAATGGTTTGCTGTGCTGAATTCCCCACTATCCTGGCTTTCAAGAACAGGTTGAGTGGAAACGAAAAACAAATTATTTTGATGTGGTTATCAACCGTTTTGTGAGAGGTAGGCGATTTTGGCCATTTTTGCCAATTGGACATGCGTGGACGGAATGGAAGAAAAGGGTAGGAAAGCCGAATTGGAGGACAGAAAGGCATACATTTCTGAAAAGTAGACAACATTCCAAGTTTCAGAAGGGGTGTTTTGCGCAGGTCGGGCAACAACTAGGTAGAGGAAAATGCCATAGTTTGGGGAAAAAGCAGGAAAATGACCACAAAAAAAAGGTATCTGGTGGATATGGTTGGCCTGGTACGGCAATGGCTTGTATGAATTTTCAGAAAAATAATGCTCTGCTACATTCCACCTACTCTTGCTGTTAGGAAATCACACATTTTTTGTAGTTTTTCACAAAACAAACAATACCACAAGCCAAACACTGAGCCATGGTACACAGGAGTATTATGCTTACGGCCGGAACAGATGTACCTAGCATGTTTAAATCAGGAAAACCAATGTGGTGAGGAATGGCAAGCATATATTTTTTGAAAGAACACAGGCAGACCTTTTCAAGGGTAGGTGACTTGTGCAGGTTCAAAAGTTTATGGTGCCTAAAGCAGCGACTAAATGAAGGGCACATTTGGGAAATGAAAGGGTTGTGTGACAAAGGGCACCAGCAAATGTGTCAAAACGTTATGAAAACCACAAAAACACAACAAATGTCATACCTTCCTATGTTCCCACACATGTCCCAATGAAAACGGCACCTCACATATGTGGATGCACCTACCTGGGTGCCAAGGGGAAAGCCTAAAACACCCCTAACCCTAAGTTTTTCTCGACAGCTGAATTTCACAATTTTTTCAGACAGGCACACCATACAGATATGGGCCTAGGGTGTCCAAGCCACAAAGGAAAACAGGGAACCCCATGCATTTCTGAAAAGTGGACACCCGTGGGAATCTGCAGAGGTCTTATTTCCGCAAATCGGCCCAGAATTTATTACCCAGAAACCCTGGCAAAGTCCAAAATGTGGTAAAAAACCCAATTTCAGCACATTTCACTCGGCTCACCCAACAAAACACGCCACCAAAAACACATGGCCTACCTTCCCGCATTCCCAAACGTGTCATGATGAAAACGGTACCTCACATGTGTGGGTGCACCTACCTGGGTGCCAAGGGGAAAGCATAAAACACCCCTAACTCAAATTCTTTTCCGACAGCTGAATTTCACCATTTTTCCAGATGGGCACACCATACAGATATGGGTTTAGTTTGTCCAAGCCACCAAGGGAACCCCATGCATTTCTGAAAAGAGGACACCCGTGGGAATCCGCAGAGGTCTGACTTGCGCAAATCGGCCCAGAATGTATTACCAAGAAATCCAGTTTCTGGCTGTCCAGGAGAGAGCACCTGCTGCTGATTTTGGTATTAGCTATCTCTGCTTTCTGCTTGTTGGGGACAATGGCTTCCATGGCCACTGCAGCTGCAGAAGTGGATTGAGAGGAGGATGTGGATGAGGTACTGCAAGTCCCTCTCTCCAGCTCCCAATGTGAATCTTGAGTGTGGTAGCATTTTACCGCCATTGGGGGTGTACCTAATGCTTGGGCAGACAAGGTTAGATGCACTGAGTGCAAGGGTGTACTCAATCGTGGAAAACCAGGTCTGTACAGCTACCAGACCACCACCATGCGGCGCCACCTCAAATCAAATCACAAGGGAACAGTGCAAAAGGTTGTACCCTTCAAAGGGACAAGTAGGCTGATGGCCACTACTGCACCATCATCATCCGGTCATGCCACCACAAGGGGCACTCCTGTGGGGTAGAGGATCACTGCGGAAACCTTGCCGGTTATCCACAACACAGTTGACCCTCATCTTTCGAGGATGATAGTGCTCTGTATGTACTGTGACACACCGCTCTGTAGGGGGGAGCAGTTTCAGAGTGCTTTCAACGCTGCGGTCAAGGAGCATGAGAAACACTGTCCCCTACCTGATTAAAGCCCACCCAACATCTTCCTCTCTCCACCTGCCCCTTCGTCCCTGTGGTTGGTGCCCCTTACCTCCCCCCTCCACTCCGTGGTCTTCCATGCAAAAAAGCCCAAAAAATATATAAAACACACAAAATAAGACAAAAGGTTCTTTTCAGAGCCACCTTTCACAGTTCAAAAATAGTAGTACCAAAAAATTGTTACAGGCCCCTACACAACCTGCGAAGTCTGCTGACAGTGCGGTAGTCCGTGGACATCTAAAAAATGTGGGTGGTGGTTGCATTGAAAACATTGGGCCTCATTCCAAGTTTGCTTGTACAGTAACAATGGTACAGGTAAAATTGCCGGTACCATTGTTACTGTACTGGCAAACTACGAGTTCTGCTCACGGGTGCCGTCCCGCCCACCAGGACTGGCCTGCCGTGCAGGCCGGCACCCGCGAGCAGAGCAAGCCAGATGCACCGGCACCATTCTGAATGGTACCTGTGCATCCGGCCTCCCCATTCCCATTGAGCCCTATGGTGCTGAATGGGAATGGGAGCATTTTTTTCCGGTACCCAGAATGGGCAATTACCGGGTCCAGCGGGCTGTAATGACCTGGTAATTGCCCATTCCTTGGTGCCGGAAAAAAATTATACCGGCGGCAGCCGTGCCTGTTATACCAGCGCGGCTACCGCTGGTATTGTAATGTGGCCCATTGAACTCTTTTGCGTGGGAAAGTGCTGGCTCTGAAATGAACCTTTTTTTGAAACTTTTTGTTCAAGTTTTATAGCAATATTCTACTTTTTCTTTCAACTTGCAAAACAGTAGGCATTTTGTTTTCGCCGTGCTTCCATGCATTTTCTTTTCACATACCTGAAAATGCTTTCTATATTTACAAAAAGTGCTTCAAAGCATTTTTAATGTTTTGCAGAACAAGCTGATTACTGACATTGGTAGAATGCACTCCATCTCTGCGGAAAATATTGGGAATGTAAAATGTAATATTTTTATTATGGAAAGATGCATACCACACACAGGAAACCTTATTGGCTAATCCCCTGGCCTGCACAGTCCCATTCCCATGCCTGGCATCCTCAAAAGACCCAGATGTGGCACGTGCCATCCGTGGACTACCGCGGTGTCTCCGGACAGATCATCCAATTGAAGTGGGTGGGGACAGAAATTAAATGCAATGTAAGTTATTTACTCTTTAGTGGTGGCTCTGAAAAGAACCTTTTTTGTTTTTTTTTGTTTTGAGTTTTTTGGGGGGCTTTTCAGATTTTTTTCCTACATCTACTCACATGCACTCTACATCATTTTCACAAGAATTTTCTGAGTGCATTTTGAATATTGTCAAAAAAAATTGCATTGCCACAATCAGTAAAAGTGATGCCATCACTGAACAAAGTGGGTCCACCAGAATATTCTCATTTGGGAAGGATGTCATCCCAACACCATGCACAAATGAACATATCCCTTTGCTCACAAGGCGCTTGCCAGCATCTTGTTGAGGACAAAAGACATTAGTGCATCTCCTTAGTGCCATAGGAGGAATATGTGAAAAGATTACCTTTCCACATGGAAACAGTTCCATTAGTGCCTTCAGCATATCTTTCACTGCAGTCTGCAAACTCATTGCACTGATATACCCCAAACTATGTCCTCCACAATGCACCACAATGACATCTGCACATTGGAAATGAGACATATTTTTGCAATGTGCAAATAAAGTCTCCCAGTTTTGCCCAGGCACACCACACCAAAAAGCCAAGGTTAGCAGAAATGCCACACATTTCTGTGTACCTTTTCAAATTCACCATGCAAGAATCTTCCACCATTCACACAGTAAGCCTTCTCATCTGTACAACCACACCTGTCTTCCCTACACAAAGCAAAGAAAAGAACTGTTAAACTGTTAACCTTGCTTCCTATAAAACACAACCAGAAGACCTCATTGGCTGATCCCTACAGTCCCCTTTCCAGGCCAGGCATCCTTAAAAGACCCAGATGTGGCACGCCTTACACTAGCATGCTATCTGCGGACACCGTAACACAGGACAGCCCTTCTTCCCTTTCCACTTCAATCTTTGAAGCACTCCCTCATTGGCTAATTTCACGCAGTCACACACCCATCCACCAATTACATTCAAAACCTCTACATCAAACTCTGTCATATCAGTTCAACACTTCAGGTGTACTGTTGAACACTCAGAGTACATGTCTCCTGTTACTCCCAAACACCTGCATCAGAAACTAGTATACACATCTCCAAGACTTCTATTTGCAGATTTAACCACATCTGCATCTATCAACACAAAGTACAGGTATGCATATATTTTTAAAATTACATTTTCAACTCTTTTACAAATGCATATACACAGGGTTCCTACCACGTATCATGCATTAACCTTCTGAATAATCATACTCTCATGTGTCCCAACTCCTGACATCAACAGGCAATTACTTAGAATGTTGTGTGGTTACAAATTGTTCTTTTAATGGGCAGTTTCAAAACACATGTTTGTAATTTCAGCAGCACTATCTGTGTCTTTTTTGGGAAAGAAAAGAAAACCACATTTAAAACATTTCCACAGCATGTTTAAGTGCCAGATCCTTTGTCAAAGTTCAATATATTACCAGTACATGCATACATGCATACTTGGCAATATGACCCATTACAATCTACCAAGTGTTATTTTTTCATTCATTCTGTCACTTTCAACATCACTTCTCCCACTAGCAAAGTTACACTAAAACTCCCACAATGCAAACTCAAAATGAAAACTGCATGTATGTTACCAAAGCATGGCATGTACATGGAATGAAAAATAGCAAAATGCAATGCGTTTACAAATATTTATTTCAGCACAATTTCAAGTAAAACAAAAAATGCATGTATACATTTACAACAGCGCTGTGAGTAATTTTTAATAAATAAATGAAAGGAAATGGTAATGATTTCTCCAACATACTGCAAAAACACTCAGCGTGTGCAATTTCATTAACTTTCCGACACATGCATATTTGCTAAATTTCCCTTTCTAATCTGTACATGCTTATTGGCTCTTCGATTTTTCTCTGCATTCTGGGACTTGCAGTGCAACTTTTCAAATGCAAATAGGGCAACCACAACTCCCACAATGCAAACAAAAGAACCCATCATTTAATAAGCAACTACACATTACAATGCACCCCATTCGTAAGTATGCATGTACTGACATCATAACAAACCTTCACACAAGTGCCACTTAAAAGTGTCCTACAAATATTTTCCATCTCAATTTCTATTTTTTCTAAAAAAAAGTTATACACAGTGCTGCTACAAATCCACAAAACCATTTATTAACTTTCATGTACAGCTTCCCAAGAAGGACAGCTTTTTAAATGCTCAGCATTTTCCATTTTGAATTGTATAAAAGTATTACACTTTCCTGCTACAGTCCCATTGGGCAAACTTATCACGGGACCACCTGCCCCATTTTCAGGGCTGCCAGTGTCCCAATTCCCGTAGAGTCCTATGCAACTCCTCATAAATAGCGAATAACATTTTCCACATCTGACTTTCCAGGCCAACAGGTCCTGCAATGTCAGGGTGGCAACGGAAAGCTAGCTACCGGAAAATTATTAGGAATCTGGTCGCAACCCATCTGAAGCAATGGCAGGGTTACCACCATACTCGTAATGAGGCCCAATGTTATTAACTCTTCTTCCCAACAACTCCGCCTACATTCAAAAATAATGTCTCCAAGTACTAAAATTACTTTACCATTACCATACATGCCGATTAATTTTCTTCTTTCCCAATTGCAGTGAAGAACAACCTCCTGGAAGACAACAACCTGAAGAAAACTACTCTTCACATCCTACAAAGTAAGTGTACTAGTGTAGTAGTATTCTTTCTGTTACTCATACACTACAGTGTAGCCTTATAGTAGCCTACAACATTCCTTTCAAACCAGCAACATTCACTTCACTCTCATTCAGTGCACCTCAGCATGTACACTCTTTGTATTCTCATCCAAAAACCATTATCATAACACCCACTATTACCCTGAAAACATTTTAATGTCCTTACTTATTCATTCACACTACCACTCTCTTATGCACTAACCCAAGTTCTTCACAGATAAACACACAGCTACTCTTACAACCTTCCCAACCAGAACTAGCAGCCCATTGCACAATCGCACATCCCTCTATTTATGTCTGCACTCATATTCATACACTAATTCACAATAAACGCAAATATATTCCACAATTTTCAAACCCATAATTTCCTTTTTTCTCCAACAGACAGAACAGAAAGCCTACTAAAAAGCAACTCCATAGAAAACAAAGACAAAATAGGGCAGCTAAATATAAAAGCACGCAAAATACTCATCCACCTTTAGCAGAATTTATATAGCAAATATTCAAACAAAACTGCTAATACAGTCAGTCAACAAAATGCAACCAGCTAGCACTAGAAAAACTAAGACCCCTCTTCCAAAAAGTAAAAATTAAAAAAATGTATAAAGAAGAATAAAACTGCTATTAACCATACCACTATATCTACCAATGTTAACGTAGCCACAGTTAAGCATTCGAAAAAATACATTTTACAAAAAACGTTACACCGTAGGGTACTTCATAATCTTATGAACACAGCGGAAAAGCACGCTCGACCCTTAAAAATACGACAGAAGACTAATCCTGGGTGCTCTCATTGACAGCGCAATTCTGCTCAAAAGAAAATTGTTTACATTAATTTTAACCAGAATGAAACCACTAACAAAATGCATCAGTAAACTACAAAAAGTATGTCTAAACATGAGCAATGTCAACATATATACCTTTGTGAACTTCTGTGAAGGTGAATGGATTCACACATGCAGCACAGAACCATATTTCAATGAAGAGGCTTATAAACAAGAACAGAAAATCCTGATTGCCATACATAGTAATGGCTAAGGGTATGAAATGCTAGAAAACACCATTATGGCACAAGAAACCCTTATTGAAAAAATGTCACCAACAAACTTGCAATCAACTGTTCCTTCCACCCAACCAATCCGTCCAGTCTACAAATGGCCATGCAGCTCGACGTGTAACATACTTAAAGAATCCTTCAAATCTTTATGACAATTCCTCAATCACTATGTGAAAGTAAAAGACAAAAATAGAATAAAAACTTTACAAACCATGGACTCCTGCCCAGTGCACAACTACACTGGACTGCGAGGACATTCATTAGCCTGCATTTCGGGACCTGCTTACAAAAGCACCTTCCACCACATCAAAATGTTAGCAACACACCATTTCACTATACAGAATCTTCTGCAGAGACGGTACTATGCAAAAAGTCCTGCTTTACAACTGCAACATTTTAATAACATTCTCCTAAATGGGACAGCCAAATAACTCCTTCAACAAATAGAGCACATCGAAAGTCAATATTTTGGAAGTGAAGAAGACTTAGAAAATTCAGTAACTTTAGAGAACATTAGTGAAAACCTTACAAATGCCAATCTTCTAATAAACACATACAAAAATGAAATAGCAAAGTTTAAAAGCACATCTGCTGAAGTACCAAACCAAGTATGTGTGTTTTGTTGCAGAACGTTTTATAAAGAGAGCACACAAATTGTAGATATGACTTACAAAATAGAAGACAATTAGGAATCCTAATGGTTCCAATTAGCTCTATATCGCATAATATAAAACAAATACAAAATAAGTGACCCCTCAATACTTTGTACATACTACAATACAAAGCTTGATAATAACCTAACTTCATGTGCTGTCAATAATAATTTGGAAATATTCCCAATTCCAAAGCCTCTCCAACAGTTTAATGTGTATGAGATCATTATAATCCAAACAGGACACCCATTTCAAGGTATAATACACCTTGAACGCAAAACAGCCAAATAGCCTCCTTCTGAATGACTGAAAGGCATTTGTGGCAAAGTAGCTTATTTGCCATTAGATCTTAACGAAAATGAAGAAACTCTAGGAGTGCAACGAGCAAAAGATCAATCTTTGTTATATCCTAGTTAATGGTGTACCAATGAAAGGCAACAAAAATTGGCAACAACTAGTAGACTTAAACAAAGTTACAAAATCCCTACAATACCTAAATAAAAACAATAACTACTACAAAGATATAAACATTGAACAGAAATTAAGGGAAACCACACCAAATAATTCAGGTTTCATCACCAACTGGCCAATTTGAACTTTTAGATCCTATTACTGCATCCAATATTTTAGACCAGTATACAATTCACCCACTACACTCCAAAGACACCACAGACGATGCATTTGAAACATATCAAATGCTCCAAGCCAAAGGATCTCCAATCAGTATATGGGAAAAAAGTGCAGAAGCACAATCTTTTCCTCCACTCTTTCCTACAGGAAAAAGGGGATGATATAAATAGATAAATGTACTCTGAAGACCCCAGATTCTGACAAAATGTTGAATGCATATTTCACTTCCTGTTTGAAAGTGAACTAGAAACTCTATGTTACAGAGTTGCACACGCACATTGAAAACAGGTTTCAATTTTTTAAACATGTCTGCTACCCAACTACTTCAAAAGATAAAAGACAAAGATGAAGTTTTGCAGTCAAGTATCACAAATCTCTTGGCAAACATGCATGGTACAAAAGAATACTGGTTCCCGATGTCATGCAGATGTAAGGTGTATGGAGAGGAACCTCGGCCCACCCACGTGGTTTGTTACTTTAAGTTGTGCAGAATATGCATGAGATGACTTGCACAACTTCCTATGCATAGCAAACCAAAACGAAGAAGGGATAGACATAAAAACACCAGGAGAACTCTGCTCTCTTGACCCTGTAAATGTATCAAGAAACTTTCACCACCGCTTTATTGCCATGCTGCACTTCATCTGTAATAAAAAATATCGCTCCCCTCAGAGAAGTGGAACATTTCTGTTGGAGAAAAGAATATCAATTCAGAGGAGCACCACACATGCACATGTTTTTGTGGATAAAAGATGCTCCTAAATTTGGTCATGACAGTGATGCCACTGTTCTGCAGTTTATTCACAAATACTTAACCTGCAACATCCCTTCAGAAACCACACATACTCAGCTACATACACACATTTTATGCTTCCAAAGTGTGACAAATACTGCTGACACAGATATAAAAACAAAGGTAAATTCTACACCAAATGCCGCTTCGGTTTCCCTTGAAAAGTTTCAGCAAAAAGACAAGTAAACAGCTTCATGTCTTCTGTTAGACACAGGGTGAAAGGCAAATCACCTAAAACACATACAGCATTAAAAGAAACAAAGTTTCAAAGTACAATGCAATCATTACCCTCTTGTGGAATGAAATCATAGATATACAATATATTGCAGACAATTCCACTGCTGTTGCAAGATATGTCACAGCCTACCTAACCAAAGATGAGAAAACAGAGCTAAAAGACCTCTGGAATGGCATATCATCTGACAAAACACTGTCCCAAAAATTGTACAGCTTTGGTATAAAAATGCTCTCCCATAGAGAATGTGGATGGTACGAAGCTGCACACCATTTAACAGACACAGCCTTATAGGGCAACCATGACTCATTTGAAGCTGCATTCAATACAAATGAAAGCAGCATAACAAATGTCAATTTCAAACAATATAAAAAAATGATGGACAAGAGGAAAAAGTTCAAGCACAAATAAATGAAGACACTCCTGAGGGCAGTCAACCTTCTGTTACAGGAAGCCAAGTACCACTTGGAGAGCCACTCGTAGTAAATAATGCAGAATTAGCCATGACTGAAGTAGAGAACACCATTCATCAATATGAGCAATCAGAAGAAAACTTGGCAGTACTGAAATCGCAGCTAAATGATGAGCAATTTAGCATTTTCCTAGAAGTGACTAAAGAAATTGAACATGGATGAAGCATGAAAGTAAAACTTGTACCTGTCAAAATTATAGACCTTTACTCCTCTATGAAAGTGGTGAATCTGTTTCTGGAAAAACATTATTAATTAAAATCATCAGCAAATTCCTACAAAAAGTTAACAAACAGCAACCTTTCAGCTGTTTTAACAGCCCCCACAGGTTTAGGTGCCTACAACATAGGAGGTGTTACTTTACACTGATTACTGCTCCTTCTAGTAGAACACCAAAACAAATTACAGTACTAAAAACTATCAACAGAAGTTGCTACTGAACTACACATAATTCTGAAACAAATGAAAATGTTCCAAATAGATGAGGTAATCATAGTTTCCAACCTAATGTTGGCTTTAATTCACCTCAGATTACAAGAAGTTCTTAAAAAGGAATACGAAGAACTCTTTGGAGGAAAACACATTATTGTTTTTGGAGATCTCCTACAATTAACACCAGTGAAAGGTGAACCTATTTTTAAAACCTTAGGACACAAACAGTGGCACAACACATTTGGCAGCATAGGAAATGTAAATCTCTGGCAACATTTCCAATACAGAGAACTAACTCAAAACATGCATCAGTCTGCAGGCCTCACCTATGCTAACATTTTAAAAAGCATTAGGCCTGGTCTTCTTTCTAAAGGTGCACAATCTATCTTAAATAGACTCATCCATGAGCTATACGGGCATGGCACATATGCTCCTGATGTCATGGAACAATTAGCACAAACAAATGTAAAATGTTTGTCCTTAATACCAACCCTAGCAAGCTGTATGTAATTCAATGAGACAATGTTAAAAAAAAGAAATGCAATGAATAGTGCATACTAGGTCCACAGACAAACTGGAAGTGCACGTCATGACACTCCCTGTGTGTCAACAAGCAACAGCACGACTAAATAGCTTAGAAAAATGTATCTCCAGCACAGCTGGTTTAGAGAAAATGCTAATGTGTTTAAACTGAAGTAATTCTGAAACATAACCTTGACGTGGAGCAAGGTTTACTCAATAGAGCAATTGGTACAGTTGTTGGCTTCCAGACGTATCCACATGACAACAATATTCAGTTTATCAACATCCACTTTGACAAACTTTCAGAAGTTAAAAGAATAGGACGCTCAACAGCATGATTCCTTCTTATCAAAGACATGTATGTACGCAGAGAACAATTCTCTTTGTCTCTTGCATATGCAGCCACTATTCACAAATCACAAGGTCTAACCCTAGATGAGGCATTGATTGACATTGGCAGCACAGCCTTTAAAGAAGGTATGAGTTATGTAGCATTTTCACATCTACGTACACTCGAAGGACTATTTCTAGTCACTTTTGATGCAAACAAAGTCAAGGCTGACATTCCCTGCATCCTAGAGTACAACACACTATCTGCACTCTACACACCCCATCTCGATATGTACCCTTTTCCTGAAAAAGGTAAAGTTTTTAAAAGAAAATGAATGCAAACAGAACTTATAAGAGATCTCCCAACAATACCACCAAAGAAACTAAAAACAACTGCTACTCTATCAAGTACTACAACCACAAAATTAGCTAGTGCAAACGCAAATGCACATGCATCAGCAAATATAGAGAGAAATATTTCTTCTAAAAAAAAAATGAGTGGCAAATGACACAGAGACAAACTTTCCGGTCCATTAAAGGTTTTCAACACAAATGGTGTAAATTGCTATGCAAATGTAGCAATCAATCTTCTGTTCCAAATGCCACCAATTGTTCAAAACATTTACTTGAACGGCTTGGACCAGTTGTGTTTACAAATGCCCGTCCTTCATAGAAATGCCACAAATAATCCTGACAACACTTACAGTGTCTCACGAATAAGGCAAGAATTGGAATATTGTGCAGGAACGGTACAATTCACCATAAACACACAGGAATATCCTCAAGAATTTCTAATGTACTTATTGCAAGTACTGGAAACCGAAACATACCTATAAATACACGTGGAAACATACATGCACTCTATGCAACCATGTTGCACAAGAGGACATCCCTAATGAACGATTTGTGTATGTATCTATACCAAATTTTGAATCCATCCCATTTCATCAGCTGATGCAAAGTGGAAATCATGCCATATTATGCACTGTTTGCAATTCAGACCATAGTTCCACTTTACACATAAACTCACAGAGCCAATATGTAATACTAATGCTTTTAAGGTACAACGCAGATGGTACCAAAAACAACTGCATGCTTGCTAGCTTCATACACGGGCAAGTATCTCTTGGTAAGAAAACCTTCACAATAGTAGGCATAATCTACCACACTGATGCCACGACCACCGCAGGTCACTATACTGCAAATATTTTTAAAAGATGTGGTTGGTTTGAATGCAACAACACTTCAATTACTCTAAAACAGAGATTACCAGTAAATGTAACGAATGCCTACTTGTTCCTTGAACCTAAATGTGGTCACTGACCTGTGAAACTATCAACACTTAGTGCACTTTAGACATTCCCTTACGTAATAGCAGGCCCTGTGATATATAAATTTTACTGGGCCTGCGGTAGCGGGCCAGTAGTTATGGTTAAGTTACTCAAACCGTAGGAAGAGCACTTTTTGGGTGGCTTATAACTTTGTTCCCCCTGGACAAATCCTCACCAAACTTTGCAAAAAAAAGCAGTTGACCCACTCTGAATTATTTTGCCAATTTTGGTTAGGTTTCGTCAAGGGGGGGGCAAGGTTGTATGGGGTATCCCAAAATTGTTTTTTTTTCCATAGACATGATGGGGGAAAAACTTTGCTCACGCCTACAGCCTGAACCGCTGGACGGTTTTTCACCAAATTTGCGGCAGGAGTGGCGGCTTGGACCCGAAAGCATGCTTTTGTTAATTTGGTGTAAATCCGTCAAGTAGTTTTTTTAAATGACCAAAAAGTACATCAAAAGAATGTGTGATATCTTTGTCCGGTCCGCTGACACACTTCCCTGTTCGGTCCGTGGGAAACATGGTTTCTGCAGATATCGGATGCGCCCACTGATTGGATGGTGAAAAGCATGAAGTGCGTCAGATTTTTGGAAATGCCCACCATCGTGGATTCGCAGACAGCAGCTGTGTCCGCGGACATCACAGTAAAAACATATTAAAAAACACAACATTGCACTTGTCACACTTATCAAATAATCTCTAGGGAGGTGAGAGGTGATGAGGATGGGATGGTATATGGCTGCAGGCAGCAAAAAACAGGTGTTTTTCAACGCAAAATTCTGCGAACAGTCCGGATGTTCGCGAACAGTCCTGTGAAGTTTGCGGACACCTCTGCATTACCGGGTTGGTGAAAAGCAGTTCTTGGATGGCTTATAACTTTGCTGCCACTTAATGAAACTGCTTGAAATTTAGAAATATTCTTGATCTGATTCCAAATGAGTTTGGTGGGATTCTGTCAAGAGGGGGCATAATTAGAGGGGGTTCCCAAAATAATGTAAAGGCTTATAAATGAGGTGCCATTTGATGTATCTACACTTAATTTGGCAAGCACTTAATAGATCTAGATATGAATGTTTACGCAAAGTGTGGTGGGATTTTGTCAAGAGGGGGCACAATTAGTGGGGGGGTAACAAAATATTACAAAGGCTTATAAATGTGGTGCCATTTGACAAATCTAGACAAAGGTTTGAAAAAAGATCATAGAAAAAAGATTATAGATCTAGATATAAATGTTTTTGCAATGTGTGGTGGGATTCTGTCAAGAGGGAGCAAAACTAGAGGAGGCGCCCCAAAATATTGTAAAGGCTAATAAATGTGGTGCCATTTGACGAATCTACACAAAGGTTTGCAAAACGATTATAGATCTAGATATAAATGTTTCGTAAAGTCTGGGGGGATTTTGTCAAGTGGGGCTAGGTTATATGACCATTGTATGTGCATACATTTGACACTTTTGAAAAAATAAAACATGGGTGGATTTCCAGCAAACCTGTGTAAGGAGCATTGGCAAGGACCTTAAAGCATGGTTTTGCAGATGTGCTTGTGTTTTATTTTTTGACAAGTGTCATAATGTAGGTACAAAAAATAGTGATATACCTTTGGTGAATGAGGTGTAGCCTGTGGCCATGAGCAGTGGCCAGATTGTCTGGGTCAAGGAATGAGGGCATGATCCGGACATTATGGCTACTGGCCATGACCACGAGGGACAAGACATGCGCGTTAAAGTGACCATGTCAACCTGGGATTGGCTTTGTGGTAAAGTTATTTGAAATTGGGATAGGTTTGAAAGGGAAGAAAAATGTTCTTCTGGTAATATGGTCAAAGGGTTCTCTTTTCGCCTTCTCCAGGCTGCCATGGAAAGCGAAGAGGAGCCCTGTATGGAACCGAGCCTTCCCTTTCCATGATGGCCATTTTGGAAAAGGATTTTACTTCCTACACCACGATGGTGTAGGAAGTAAAATTCTCTTTTTTAGTACCCTGGGTTCCTGCTTTGGGAACCTAGGGTGCTAATGGCCTTCATCCCCTATTACAGGGGCTGGAATGGGGGACAATGGTCCGGAGACCTAGTTATCCACCCTTGCTTCGCTTGGGCTGATAACTTGAGCTGCCGGGCCAGTATCCACAGTTCCATTCCCTGGAACTGGGGATGAACGCCACAATATTCCCATTAGCATAACACAAAATGCAAATGGAAATGTTTGAAAATCGTATTGTGTCTATGTGCTTTACTGAGAAATGTAAAGTAGATGGAGTCTATAGGTTTTTTTTTAGTTCTATTTTTTAACCGTGAAAGGTGGTTCCTAAAGAAAAATTTCTTTTGTTGTTTTCGAATGTATTTATTTTATTTTGGCAGAAGAGCTTAGAACGAAAGGTGGGGAGGGAAATGAGGGAAGAGGCACCAAACACTAATATGGAGGGGCAGTTGGACAGGGGAAAATGTTGCGCGTGTGTTATTTCTAAGGTAGGGGGCAGTGTTTCTCATGCTCCTTGATTACAGCAGTGGTGGTGGCTCTTGGGGAGGAGGGATGGCATTAGCTGATGCCATTTTAATATAAATAGCAGTTTTGCTAAATGTATGTACTGTGTACTAGATTGTTAATGGATAATGAGAAGGTATGGGGGTCGGAGATGTGCAAGTGAAATTCTGAAGTTGAAAGTTCCTAGATCAGTAGAAAATGCAGTTCTGAACTATCCGCGAAGCACAGATCTTATCATAAAGTGCAAACAGGTTCTCGGACACGTCATCATGGCGTGCGCAAGCGTATGGTCATGTGGCACCGACCGGAAGGTCCGCAATGAAGTCAGATGTGCGTAGACGTCTACGGATGCAAAACAAGTTGAAAGAAGGTGGGAGTTTTAAGGTGACACTTTGTAAATTGGACACAAATATTGCTATATTGGGTTAGTATGATATTAGTAAGTTGTAGGAAAATAGCATACACTGGTAAAAACCCATGAAATTCACTGAAAAACTTTCTTAAAGGGACGTTATGGCTAAGTTGCACTAATAAAAACCTACACATTTCACTGAAAAAAAACGTTGTTAAAGGGACATTATGGTTAAGTTGCACTAATAAAAACCTATGAAATTCAATGAAAATACTTTGTTAAGACATTAATGGTTAAGTTGCACTAATAAAAACCTATGAAATTGAATGAAAAAACTTTGTTAAAGGGACATTATGGTCACAAGTAAAACTGGAAAAAAGACAGAAATTCACCAGTTACGGTAAGCTAAGCAACCATAACTCGTGCCACCACTGTGCACTGCTAAGATTAACACCCAGGACATCAAAGATGACATCACAAATGTCATTAATGACATTACTGATGACATCACATGTGAAATATATTTTGATGAAAAGTCCCTACAAGGGGTGTGTTTATATTGTTGGTAACAAGATGTCAGGCGTGATCGGGAGACCTATCATGAATTACTTAATCTATTAAAGAATGTACTCATCTAAAATCATTGTATTGGAGTCTTGATGTTAATACAGAAAACTAATCATATATAAACATAGGCAATGACTGCAGCATGCACCATAGAAGTACAATATTTATAATCTTGTAATTTTGGATAGTACATTAATGAATGCTACCATATCAGAGTTTTCAGTAATGTTAAACATGTAATAACTAGCTAACAATTCAAGACTTACAACACTTGCGCTAGTACAAACAATACATATGAAGAACCACAATGCATAGAAATCAGAGGCACATACAGGGAAACTAAAGTAAGGAAGAAAGAAACAGCATCATCAGAAAATGTTAATAACATTAAAGTTTATCTTCATGTATACAAATGAATTGTATGTTTGCTGCCTGCTCATTTCCACATGTACGTGCACCATGAGCTGAGACCAAACCCTAAGGAAAGTACTTTAAGAACATATGACAAGGGTGACGTCTAGATATATAGCACCTTTTCAATTTTAATATTCTGACTGTCAGTGAACAAAACAACCTGGCCTATATATGTCAGTGAACAAAAACAAGTGGCCCAAATATGTGATGTCATCAGTGATGTCATCAATGACATTTGTGATGTCATCATTGATGTCCGGGTGTTAGTTTTACCAATGCACAGTGGTGGCTCGAGTTA
This sequence comes from Ambystoma mexicanum, assembly GCF_040938575.1. Classification (NCBI taxonomy): domain Eukaryota; kingdom Metazoa; phylum Chordata; class Amphibia; order Caudata; family Ambystomatidae; genus Ambystoma; species Ambystoma mexicanum. Next base: position 400,467,932 of record NC_090937.1, on the reverse strand, counting down.
TGGTTGCTTAGCTTAACATAACTGGTGAATTTCAGGGGGTTCTAGGTTTTTATTACTGCAACTTAACCATAATGTCCCTTCTAATAAAGTTTTTTCATTGAATTTCATCGGTTTTCATTAGTGCAATTTAACCATAATGTCCGTATGTCCGTTTAACAACGTTTTTTCATTGAATATATATATATATATATATATATTTTTTCAAAAAAACCGACTTAACGTCAGTCATTTAAGGAGCACTCTCCTTCATACCAGGCTTCAAGAAGTAAGCGGTTATCAACGTGTCATTAATGGCTTCTTTATTCGTTTAAAATACATCTTCCATGCTTCCATGCTTCCCAAGAAAATCGACGTGTTTCGCAGCACTACTTGCCGCTTGTTCACAACACCATTTTACCACCACCACATTGTTTAAATGCAAACATGTGCCTACAGACATAGAAATGGGACAAGAGAGTTCTGCTACAGTAAACATAGAAGATGGGACTTAATGTTGTTGACAAAGCTGTCGGACATCTTTAAAGGGTTTTAAGTTCATGTACTTTTGAGTTGCATACATCGTGATCAAGTGATCATCTCGACACAAATGCTAACGTAAAAATAAATTATCCTCGTAATTTGAGCATTGCATTAATTTTACCAAAAGTCCTACTTTGAAAATACTATGCTTAACAGAGTTACCATAAATCTAACGACAACCGTTACCATTCATTAAAATGAGAATGTACCTTATCTTTACACATAAAGTGCATAATGCATAATAAAGTGACTAGTGCTAGCAGCTCATTCCATTCAAATGCCTAGTGCTTTGGTGTTTTCCAGCCTCTAATTTTTTATAAAGTGCTTAGTGCTAAGTCTTGTATTCAGTGTGAAGATATATTTCAATTTTATGGACTAAGTTGCAACTCTCATTTATTCATCATTATCAATAGTCTGTGGCTATGTTTATCTAAAAAATACAAAACTTAATGGATAAAACTACACCTACGTGGTGAAATCTAAAAAAGGAGAGTGCCTATAAACCCAATAACAGCATACAATAAAAGTACAATTTAAAATAAGCAACAATACAATGATTTGCACTAATTTAAACCCAATTTATGAAATCACTAATTTGCATAAGTCGAACCTTCCAGGTAAGAGGTGCCAAGTTTTCTTATATAAGAGAACGATCCTTAGATTAGTGCCCTAAAACAGTGTACAGTTCTTCATCTATGTTGTGCCCTTTTGGCTGTTTGGTTTCGAAGTCTAAAATACAGCGGGTTTCTTGTTGTCTGAGCCTTCTTTCGCGATCCCCCCCTCTAGGGTCATTCTCAATTGCACAAACACCAAAGAAAGCAAAACTATTCATATTGCTTTCATGACATTCAGTGAAATGTTTTGCCATAGGATAGTTCGCATCTTTGTTTTGTATGGCTCTAACATGTTGTTGGACCCTTATTTTCAGTTTACATTTAGTACTTCCAACATACCACTTTTTACATTCGCACACTAAGACGTAAACTACGTATTCGGTGTCACAGGTAATTTTTTCCTTAATATGTTCGGTTGAACTTGTTACTGGATGCTTAAATATATATATATATATATATATATATCACTAACAAAAAACGTTGTTAAAGGGATGTTATGGTTAAGTTTCACTAGCAAATACCTATGAAATTCAATGGAAAAATGTTCTTAAAGGGAAGTTATGGTTACAGGTCATACCGAAACACCCCACAAATTCGTCAGTTATGGTAAGATAAGCAACCATAACTCGCACCAGCACTGCGCTCTGCTAAGACTAACACCCATGACATCAAAGATGACATCACAAATGTCATTTATGACATCAATGATGACATCACATATGTAGTAACTTTTCATTAAACAGACCCTCCAGCTTATAGTGATTTTGTGATCCTGCAAAATGCTGTGAAAATGGCTGTTTTGCGCAAAATGCAGCAAAAACGGCCATTTGCACAAAAACAGCATCTTTTTTTTCAAATGAAAAATACATCTGCAAAAACTACTGTTTAAAAAAAATACACAGGGTGCCAGGAAATGCTAGAAAACACCATTATGGCACAAGAAACCCTTATTGAAAAAATGTCACCAACAAACTTGCAATCAACTGTTCCTTCCACCCAACCAATCCGTCCAGTCTACAAATGGCCATGCAGCTCGACGTGTAACATACTTAAAGAATCCTTCAAATCTTTATGACAATTCCTCAATCACTATGTGAAAGTAAAAGACAAAAATAGAATAAAAACTTTACAAACCATGGACTCCTGCCCAGTGCACAACTACACTGGACTGCGAGGACATTCATTAGCCTGCATTTCGGGACCTGCTTACAAAAGCACCTTCCACCACATCAAAATGTTAGCAACACACCATTTCACTATACAGAATCTTCTGCAGAGACGGTACTATGCAAAAAGTCCTGCTTTACAACTGCAACATTTTAATAACATTCTCCTAAATGGGACAGCCAAATAACTCCTTCAACAAATAGAGCACATCGAAAGTCAATATTTTGGAAGTGAAGAAGACTTAGAAAATTCAGTAACTTTAGAGAACATTAGTGAAAACCTTACAAATGCCAATCTTCTAATAAACACATACAAAAATGAAATAGCAAAGTTTAAAAGCACATCTGCTGAAGTACCAAACCAAGTATGTGTGTTTTGTTGCAGAACGTTTTATAAAGAGAGCACACAAATTGTAGATATGACTTACAAAATAGAAGACAATTAGGAATCCTAATGGTTCCAATTAGCTCTATATCGCATAATATAAAACAAATACAAAATAAGTGACCCCTCAATACTTTGTACATACTACAATACAAAGCTTGATAATAACCTAACTTCATGTGCTGTCAATAATAATTTGGAAATATTCCCAATTCCAAAGCCTCTCCAACAGTTTAATGTGTATGAGATCATTATAATCCAAACAGGACACCCATTTCAAGGTATAATACACCTTGAACGCAAAACAGCCAAATAGCCTCCTTCTGAATGACTGAAAGGCATTTGTGGCAAAGTAGCTTATTTGCCATTAGATCTTAACGAAAATGAAGAAACTCTAGGAGTGCAACGAGCAAAAGATCAATCTTTGTTATATCCTAGTTAATGGTGTACCAATGAAAGGCAACAAAAATTGGCAACAACTAGTAGACTTAAACAAAGTTACAAAATCCCTACAATACCTAAATAAAAACAATAACTACTACAAAGATATAAACATTGAACAGAAATTAAGGGAAACCACACCAAATAATTCAGGTTTCATCACCAACTGGCCAATTTGAACTTTTAGATCCTATTACTGCATCCAATATTTTAGACCAGTATACAATTCACCCACTACACTCCAAAGACACCACAGACGATGCATTTGAAACATATCAAATGCTCCAAGCCAAAGTATCTCCAATCAGTATATGGGAAAAAAGTGCAGAAGCACAATCTTTTCCTCCACTCTTTCCTACAGGAAAAAGGGGATGATATAAATAGATAAATGTACTCTGAAGACCCCAGATTCTGACAAAATGTTGAATGCATATTTCACTTCCTGTTTGAAAGTGAACTAGAAACTCTATGTTACAGAGTTGCACACGCACATTGAAAACAGGTTTCAATTTTTTAAACATGTCTGCTACCCAACTACTTCAAAAGATAAAAGACAAAGATGAAGTTTTGCAGTCAAGTATCACAAATCTCTTGGCAAACATGCATGGTACAAAAGAATACTGGTTCCCGATGTCATGCAGATGTAAGGTGTATGGAGAGGAACCTCGGCCCACCCACGTGGTTTGTTACTTTAAGTTGTGCAGAATATGCATGAGATGACTTGCACAACTTCCTATGCATAGCAAACCAAAACGAAGAAGGGATAGACATAAAAACACCAGGAGAACTCTGCTCTCTTGACCCTGTAAATGTATCAAGAAACTTTCACCACCGCTTTATTGCCATGCTGCACTTCATCTGTAATAAAAAATATCGCTCCCCTCAGAGAAGTGGAACATTTCTGTTGGAGAAAAGAATATCAATTCAGAGGAGCACCACACATGCACATGTTTTTGTGGATAAAAGATGCTCCTAAATTTGGTCATGACAGTGATGCCACTGTTCTGCAGTTTATTCACAAATACTTAACCTGCAACATCCCTTCAGAAACCACACATACTCAGCTACATACACACATTTTATGCTTCCAAAGTGTGACAAATACTGCTGACACAGATATAAAAACAAAGGTAAATTCTACACCAAATGCCGCTTCGGTTTCCCTTGAAAAGTTTCAGCAAAAAGACAAGTAAACAGCTTCATGTCTTCTGTTAGACACAGGGTGAAAGGCAAATCACCTAAAACACATACAGCATTAAAAGAAACAAAGTTTCAAAGTACAATGCAATCATTACCCTCTTGTGGAATGAAATCATAGATATACAATATATTGCAGACAATTCCACTGCTGTTGCAAGTTATGTCACAGCCTACCTAACCAAAGATGAGAAAACAGAGCTAAAAGACCTCTGGAATGGCATATCATCTGACAAAACACTGTCCCAAAAATTGTACAGCTTTGGTATAAAAATGCTCTCCCATAGAGAATGTGGATGGTACGAAGCTGCACACCATTTAACAGACACAGCCTTATAGGGCAACCATGACTCATTTGAAGCTGCATTCAATACAAATGAAAGCAGCATAACAAATGTCAATTTCAAACAATATAAAAAAATGATGGACAAGAGGAAAAAGTTCAAGCACAAATAAATGAAGACACTCCTGAGGGCAGTCAACCTTCTGTTACAAGAAGCCAAGTACCACTTGGAGAGCCACTCGTAGTAAATAATGCAGAATTAGCCATGACTGAAGTAGAGAACACCATTCATCAATATGAGCAATCAGAAGAAAACTTGGCAGTACTGAAATCGCAGCTAAATGATGAGCAATTTAGCATTTTCCTAGAAGTGACTAAAGAAATTGAACATGGATGAAGCATGAAAGTAAAACTTGTACCTGTCAAAATTATAGACCTTTACTCCTCTATGAAAGTGGTGAATCTGTTTCTGGAAAAACATTATTAATTAAAATCATCAGCAAATTCCTACAAAAAGTTAACAAACAGCAACCTTTCAGCTGTTTTAACAGCCCCCACAGGTTTAGGTGCCTACAACATAGGAGGTGTTACTTTACACTGATTACTGCTCCTTCTAGTAGAACACCAAAACAAATTACAGTACTAAAAACTATCAACAGAAGTTGCTACTGAACTACACATAATTCTGAAACAAATGAAAATGTTCCAAATAGATGAGGTAATCATAGTTTCCAACCTAATGTTGGCTTTAATTCACCTCAGATTACAAGAAGTTCTTAAAAAGGAATACGAAGAACTCTTTGGAGGAAAACACATTATTGTTTTTGGAGATCTCCTACAATTAACACCAGTGAAAGGTGAACCTATTTTTAAAACCTTAGGACACAAACAGTGGCACAACACATTTGGCAGCATAGGAAATGTAAATCTCTGGCAACATTTCCAATACAGAGAACTAACTCAAAACATGCATCAGTCTGCAGGCCTCACCTATGCTAACATTTTAAAAAGCATTAGGCCTGGTCTTCTTTCTAAAGGTGCACAATCTATCTTAAATAGACTCATCCATGAGCTATACGGGCATGGCACATATGCTCCTGATGTCATGGAACAATTAGCACAAACAAATGTAAAATGTTTGTCCTTAATACCAACCCTAGCAAGCTGTATGTAATTCAATGAGACAATGTTAAAAAAAAGAAATGCAATGAATAGTGCATACTAGGTCCACAGACAAACTGGAAGTGCACGCCATGACACTCCCTGTGTGTCAACAAGCAACAGCACGACTAAATAGCTTAGAAAAATGTATCTCCAGCACAGCTGGTTTAGAGAAAATGCTAATGTGTTTAAACTGAAGTAATTCTGAAACATAACCTTGACGTGGAGCAAGGTTTACTCAATAGAGCAATTGGTACAGTTGTTGGCTTCCAGACGTATCCACATGACAACAATATTCAGTTTATCAACATCCACTTTGACAAACTTTCAGAAGTTAAAAGAATAGGACGCTCAACAGCATGATTCCTTCTTATCAAAGACATGTATGTACGCAGAGAACAATTCTCTTTGTCTCTTGCATATGCAGCCACTATTCACAAATCACAAGGTCTAACCCTAGATGAGGCATTGATTGACATTGGCAGCACAGCCTTTAAAGAAGGTATGAGTTATGTAGCATTTTCACATCTACGTACACTCGAAGGACTATTTCTAGTCACTTTTGATGCAAACAAAGTCAAGGCTGACATTCCCTGCATCCTAGAGTACAACACACTATCTGCACTCTACACACCCCATCTCGATATGTACCCTTTTCCTGAAAAAGGTAAAGTTTTTAAAAGAAAATGAATGCAAACAGAACTTATAAGAGATCTCCCAACAATACCACCAAAGAAACTAAAAACAACTGCTACTCTATCAAGTACTACAACCACAAAATTAGCTAGTGCAAACGCAAATGCACATGCATCAGCAAATATAGAGAGAAATATTTCTTCTAAAAAAAAAATGAGTGGCAGTCCAGCAAATGACACAGAGACAAACTTTCCGGTCCATTAAAGGTTTTCAACACAAATGGTGTAAATTGCTATGCAAATGTAGCAATCAATCTTCTGTTCCAAATGCCACCAATTGTTCAAAACATTTACTTGAACGGCTTGGACCAGTTGTGTTTACAAATGCCCGTCCTTCATAGAAATGCCACAAATAATCCTGACAACACTTACAGTGTCTCACGAATAAGGCAAGAATTGGAATATTGTGCAGGAACGGTACAATTCACCATAAACACACAGGAATATCCTCAAGAATTTCTAATGTACTTACTGCAAGTACTGGAAACCGAAACATACCTATAAATACACGTGGAAACATACATGCACTCTATGCAACCATGTTGCACAAGAGGACATCCCTAATGAACGATTTGTGTATGTATCTATACCAAATTTTGAATCCATCCCATTTCATCAGCTGATGCAAAGTGGAAATCATGCCATATTATGCACTGTTTGCAATTCAGACCATAGTTCCACTTTACACATAAACTCACAGAGCCAATATGTAATACTAATGCTTTTAAGGTACAACGCAGATGGTACCAAAAACAACTGCATGCTTGCTAGCTTCATACACGGGCAAGTATCTCTTGGTAAGAAAACCTTCACAATAGTAGGCATAATCTACCACACTGATGCCACGACCACCGCAGGTCACTATACTGCAAATATTTTTAAAAGATGTGGTTGGTTTGAATGCAACAACACTTCAATTACTCTAAAACAGAGATTACCAGTAAATGTAACGAATGCCTACTTGTTCCTTGAACCTAAATGTGGTCACTGACCTGTGAAACTATCAACACTTAGTGCACTTTAGACATTCCCTTACGTAATAGCAGGCCCTGTGATATATAAATTTTACTGGGCCTGCGGTAGCGGGCCAGTAGTTATGGTTAAGTTACTCAAACCGTAGGAAGAGCACTTTTTGGGTGGCTTATAACTTTGTTCCCCCTGGACAAATCCTCACCAAACTTTGCAAAAAAAAGCAGTTGACCCACTCTGAATTATTTTGCCAATTTTGGTTAGGTTTCGTCAAGGGGGGGGCAAGGTTGTATGGGGTATCCCAAAATTGTTTTTTTTTCCATAGACATGATGGGGGAAAAACTTTGCTCACGCCTACAGCCTGAACCGCTGGACGGTTTTTCACCAAATTTGCGGCAGGAGTGGCGGCTTGGACCCGAAAGCATGCTTTTGTTAATTTGGTGTAAATCCGTCAAGTAGTTTTTTTAAATGACCAAAAAGTACATCAAAAGAATGTGTGATATCTTTGTCCGGTCCGCTGACACACTTCCCTGTTCGGTCCGTGGGAAACATGGTTTCTGCAGATATCGGATGCGCCCACTGATTGGATGGTGAAAAGCATGAAGTGCGTCAGATTTTTGGAAATGCCCACCATCGTGGATTCGCAGACAGCGGCTGTGTCCGCGGACATCACAGTAAAAACATATTAAAAAACACAACATTGCACTTGTCACACTTATCAAATAATCTCTAGGGAGGTGAGAGGTGATGAGGATGGGATGGTATATGGCTGCAGGCAGCAAAAAACAGGTGTTTTTCAACGCAAAATTCTGCGAACAGTCCGGATGTTCGCGAACAGTCCTGTGAAGTTTGCGGACACCTCTGCATTACCGGGTTGGTGAAAAGCAGTTCTTGGATGGCTTATAACTTTGCTGCCACTTAATGAAACTGCTTGAAATTTAGAAATATTCTTGATCTGATTCCAAATGAGTTTGGTGGGATTCTGTCAAGAGGGGGCATAATTAGAGGGGGTTCCCAAAATAATGTAAAGGCTTATAAATGAGGTGCCATTTGATGTATCTACACTTAATTTGGCAAGCACTTAATAGATCTAGATATGAATGTTTACGCAAAGTGTGGTGGGATTTTGTCAAGAGGGGGCACAATTAGTGGGGGGGTAACAAAATATTACAAAGGCTTATAAATGTGGTGCCATTTGACAAATCTAGACAAAGGTTTGAAAAAAGATCATAGAAAAAAGATTATAGATCTAGATATAAATGTTTTTGCAATGTGTGGTGGGATTCTGTCAAGAGGGGGCAAAACTAGAGGAGGCGCCCCAAAATATTGTAAAGGCTAATAAATGTGGTGCCATTTGACGAATCTACACAAAGGTTTGCAAAACGATTATAGATCTAGATATAAATGTTTCGTAAAGTCTGGGGGGATTTTGTCAAGTGGGGCTAGGTTATATGACCATTGTATGTGCATACATTTGACACTTTTGAAAAAATAAAACATGGGTGGATTTCCAGCAAACCTGTGTAAGGAGCATTGGCAAGGACCTTAAAGCATGGTTTTGCAGATGTGCTTGTGTTTTATTTTTTGACAAGTGTCATAATGTAGGTACAAAAAATAGTGATATACCTTTGGTGAATGAGGTGTAGCCTGTGGCCATGAGCAGTGGCCAGATTGTCTGGGTCAAGGAATGAGGGCATGATCCGGACATTATGGCTACTGGCCATGACCACGAGGGACAAGACATGCGCGTTAAAGTGACCATGTCAACCTGGGATTGGCTTTGTGGTAAAGTTATTTGAAATTGGGATAGGTTTGAAAGGGAAGAAAAATGTTCTTCTGGTAATATGGTCAAAGGGTTCTCTTTTCGCATTCTCCAGGCTGCCATGGAAAGCGAAGAGGAGCCCTGTATGGAACCGAGCCTTCCCTTTCCATGATGGCCATTTTGGAAAAGGATTTTACTTCCTACACCACGATGGTGTAGGAAGTAAAATTCTCTTTTTTAGTACCCTGGGTTCCTGCTTTGGGAACCTAGGGTGCTAATGGCCTTCATCCCCTATTACAGGGGCTGGAATGGGGGACAATGGTCCGGAGACCTAGTTATCCACCCTTGCTTCGCTTGGGCTGATAACTTGAGCTGCCGGGCCAGTATCCACAGTTCCATTCCCTGGAACTGGGGATGAACGCCACAATATTCCCATTAGCATAACACAAAATGCAAATGGAAATGTTTGAAAATCGTATTGTGTCTATGTGCTTTACTGAGAAATGTAAAGTAGATGGAGTCTATAGGTTTTTTTTTAGTTCTATTTTTTAACCGTGAAAGGTGGTTCCTAAAGAAAAATTTCTTTTGTTGTTTTCGAATGTATTTATTTTATTTTGGAAGAAGAGCTTAGAACGAAAGGTGGGGAGGGAAATGAGGGAAGAGGCACCAAACACTAATATGGAGGGGCAGTTGGACAGGGGAAAATGTTGCGCGTGTGTTATTTCTAAGGTAGGGGGCAGTGTTTCTCATGCTCCTTGATTACAGCAGTGGTGGTGGCTCTTGGGGAGGAGGGATGGCATTAGCTGATGCCATTTTAATATAAATAGCAGTTTTGCTAAATGTATGTACTGTGTACTAGATTGTTAATGGATAATGAGAAGGTATGGGGGTCGGAGATGTGCAAGTGAAATTCTGAAGTTGAAAGTTCCTAGATCAGTAGAAAATGCAGTTCTGAACTATCCGCGAAGCACAGATCTTATCATAAAGTGCAAACAGGTTCTCGGACACGTCATCATGGCGTGCGCAAGCGTATGGTCATGTGGCACCGACCGGAAGGTCCGCAATGAAGTCAGATGTGCGTAGACGTCTACGGATGCAAAACAAGTTGAAAGAAGGTGGGAGTTTTAAGGTGACACTTTGTAAATTGGACACAAATATTGCTATATTGGGTTAGTATGATATTAGTAAGTTGTAGGAAAATAGCATACACTGGTAAAAACCCATGAAATTCACTGAAAAACTTTCTTAAAGGGACGTTATGGCTAAGTTGCACTAATAAAAACCTACACATTTCACTGAAAAAAAACGTTGTTAAAGGGACATTATGGTTAAGTTGCACTAATAAAAACCTATGAAATTCAATGAAAATACTTTGTTAAGACATTAATGGTTAAGTTGCACTAATAAAAACCTATGAAATTGAATGAAAAAACTTTGTTAAAGGGACATTATGGTCACAAGTAAAACTGGAAAAAAGACAGAAATTCACCAGTTACGGTAAGCTAAGCAACCATAACCCGTGCCACCACTGTGCACTGCTAAGATTAACACCCAGGACATCAAAGATGACATCACAAATGTCATTAATGACATTACTGATGACATCACATGTGAAATATATTTTGATGAAAAGTCCCTACAAGGGGTGTGTTTATATTGTTGGTAACAAGATGTCAGGCGTGATCGGGAGACCTATCATGAATTACTTAATCTATTAAAGAATGTACTCATCTAAAATCATTGTATTGGAGTCTTGATGTTAATACAGAAAACTAATCATATATAAACATAGGCAATGACTGCAGCATGCACCATAGAAGTACAATATTTATAATCTTGTAATTTTGGATAGTACATTAATGAATGCTACCATATCAGAGTTTTCAGTAATGTTAAACATGTAATAACTAGCTAACAATTCAAGACTTACAACACTTGCGCTAGTACAAACAATACATATGAAGAACCACAATGCATAGAAATCAGAGGCACATACAGGGAAACTAAAGTAAGGAAGAAAGAAACAGCATCATCAGAAAATGTTAATAACATTAAAGTTTATCTTCATGTATACAAATGAATTGTATGTTTGCTGCCTGCTCATTTCCACATGTACGTGCACCATGAGCTGAGACCAAACCCTAAGGAAAGTACTTTAAGAACATATGACAAGGGTGACGTCTAGATATATAGCACCTTTTCAATTTTAATATTCTGACTGTCAGTGAACAAAACAACCTGGCCTATATATGTCAGTGAACAAAAACAAGTGGCCCAAATATGTGATGTCATCAGTGATGTCATCAATGACATTTGTGATGTCATCATTGATGTCCGGGTGTTAGTTTTACCAATGCACAGTGGTGGCTCGAGTTATGGTTGCTTAGCTTAACATAACTGGTGAATTTCAGGGGGTTCTAGGTTTTTATTACTGCAACTTAACCATAATGTCCCTTCTAATAAAGTTTTTTCATTGAATTTCATCGGTTTTCATTAGTGCAATTTAACCATAATGTCCGTATGTCCGTTTAACAACGTTTTTTCATTGAATATATATATATATATATATATTTTTTTTTTTTCAAAAAAACCGACTTAACGTCAGTCATTTAAGGAGCACTCTCCTTCATACCAGGCTTCAAGAAGTAAGCGGTTATCAACGTGTCATTAATGGCTTCTTTATTCGTTTAAAATACATCTTCCATGCTTCCATGCTTCCCAAGAAAATCGACGCGTTTCGCAGCACTACTTGCCGCTTGTTCACAACACCATTTTACCACCACCACATTGTTTAAATGCAAACATGTGCCTACAGACATAGAAATGGGACAAGAGAGTTCTGCTACAGTAAACATAGAAGATGGGACTTAATGTTGTTGACAAAGCTGTCGGACATCTTTAAAGGGTTTTAAGTTCATGTACTTTTGAGTTGCATACATCGTGATCAAGTGATCATCTCGACACAAATGCTAACGTAAAAATAAATTATCCTCGTAATTTGAGCATTGCATTAATTTTACCAAAAGTCCTACTTTGAAAATACTATGCTTAACAGAGTTACCATAAATCTAACGACAACCGTTACCATTCATTAAAATGAGAATGTACCTTATCTTTACACATAAAGTGCATAATGCATAATAAAGTGACTAGTGCTAGCAGCTCATTCCATTCAAATGCCTAGTGCTTTGGTGTTTTCCAGCCTCTAATTTTTTATAAAGTGCTTAGTGCTAAGTCTTGTATTCAGTGTGAAGATATATTTCAATTTTATGGACTAAGTTGCAACTCTCATTTATTCATCATTATCAATAGTCTGTGGCTATGTTTATCTAAAAAATACAAAACTTAATGGATAAAACTACACCTACGTGGTGAAATCTAAAAAAGGAGAGTGCCTATAAACCCAATAACAGCATACAATAAAAGTACAATTTAAAATAAGCAACAATACAATGATTTGCACTAATTTAAACCCAATTTATGAAATCACTAATTTGCATAAGTCGAACCTTCCAGGTAAGAGGTGCCAAGTTTTCTTATATAAGAGAACGATCCTTAGATTAGTGCCCTAAAACAGTGTACAGTTCTTCATCTATGTTGTGCCCTTTTGGCTGTTTGGTTTCGAAGTCTAAAATACAGCGGGTTTCTTGTTGTCTGAGCCTTCTTTCGCGATCCCCCCCTCTAGGGTCATTCTCAATTGCACAAACACCAAAGAAAGCAAAACTATTCATATTGCTTTCATGACATTCAGTGAAATGTTTTGCCATAGGATAGTTCGCATCTTTGTTTTGTTTGGCTCTAACATGTTGTTGGACCCTTATTTTCAGTTTACATTTAGTACTTCCAACATACCACTTTTTACATTCGCACACTAAGACGTAAACTACGTATTCGGTGTCACAGGTAATTTTTTCCTTAATATGTTCGGTTGAACTTGTTACTGGATGCTTAAATATATATATATATATATATATATCACTAACAAAAAACGTTGTTAAAGGGATGTTATGGTTAAGTTTCACTAGCAAATACCTATGAAATTCAATGGAAAAATGTTCTTAAAGGGAAGTTATGGTTACAGGTCATACCTGTACAAATTCGTCAGTTATGGTAAGATAAGCAACCATAACTCGCACCAGCACTGCGCTCTGCTAAGACTAACACCCATGACATCAAAGATGACATCACAAATGTCATTGATGACATCAATGATGACATCACATATGTAGTAACTTTTCATTAAACAGACCCTCCAGCTTATAGTGATTTTGTGATCCTGCAAAATGCTGTGAAAATGGCTGTTTTGCGCAAAATGCAGCAAAAACGGCCATTTGCACAAAAACAGCATCTTTTTTTTCAAATGAAAAATACATCTGCAAAAACTACTGTTTAAAAAAAATACACAGGGTGCCAGGTTCTCTAAACTTTTTTAGAGAAAAAATGAAATGTTCTAACACATCTCATCACTTGTGCCCAAGAAAAGAGCAGCCCAATCCACAATGGACACCTGAATGGGCACATTTATATGTGCGCCCATTCAGATGTCCTTTTTCACCTCCTTGAGCAAATCAGGTGGTGTTTCTGCATTTCCAAGCAAGATGCACTTTTAAATGTGCAGAAATTATAGGCAACCCTGAGTGCACAGGATGTGGGGTGCCACTGCATGACAGGGTCTTTCCTGACCCTGTCATGAATTTTTTTCCAGGTATAAACCGCTGCTGTGTCGCTTGCATTTCTGTTCCTCAAACAGGATAAAAATGAGTTTTTTGGGTTGCATTTTACAGTGGCATGCCCCTGAAGGGCCTGTCTCTGTGAAAGGCGCTGGGAGCTTGCAGAACACTGTCGGGAGAGCGCTTCTATTCAAGGTACCACCCATTTTGACTGACAAAAATAGATTGAATGGTACAATTTGACCTATTTCGGCCAGTACTATTCGATCGATTTTTATAAATACCGAACATGTGTTGCAGTGGTGTCCCCAACTTCCTCAAAATTGGAGGTCGGAGGACCAAAAAAAGAAAATAACTAAAAAGGGATCCTGCGGATTCGGACCTGCGTTAGAGGAACAGATCTGACACCACACGGTTGCAGGGGAAGCGGCAGCAACCAAGCAGTTAAGTAGGGGAGGGAGTGGGGTGGTGGTGAAAGGTACATTTTGGGTTGTTTGACTGAAGTGCAAATCAATTTGAGGCAAAATGGACTACGGTCAATACGCTGCAAATAATTACCCTTCGGTCAAACAACCCAGAACCCTATTCAAGGCAGCTGGCCAGCACACAATTTGCGCTACAGATGAAGCCTGTGGAAATGTGCCGGTCACCTTTGAGAATAAGGTGACCTGCTCATTTCCAATAATGGGTTGCCTAAAAATAGCATATCCTCGGATCTATTTTTAAATGCCCCATTTCTTGAGGATCAGGATCAAATCTACTTTAAAAAAATATAATAATAATGGTCACGCTATGAGAGGGAAAGGAGAGAGAGGGAAAGTGATGGGTGAGATGTGAAGTGATAGGCAAGAAAGCAGAGTGAGAGCAGTGGGTCAGATGAGGAAGCAGTGCACAAGAGAGTAGAGGAAGCAGTGATGCGGTGGGCCAGAATTCTGAGAGCGAGCGGAGGTACAGAAAGTAGAGGGAGCGTGTGGTCAGTGAGCCAGAAAGCAGAGAGGAAGCGGTTGGCCGGAAAGAGGCAGTGAGCTGCAGATTGGGAAAAAGGATGAGGAATGTAGAATGGGAGAAAGGATGCAAGATGCAGCACAAAAGAATCATGGACTGTATATTGCTGGAGGAATTGTAGAGTGTTAGGTGTGAGTTGGGAGTATGATTTGGAGTGTGGCGGGGGCTGAGGAGTGCAAATTGTAACTTGACAGTGTGACATTGCACGTGAGTATTTGTATGACAGAGTGGTTCAAGAATGCAAGGTGTGATTGGGAGTTGTGAGATGTGTGATTTGTGTTGGTGTGTGGGGGTTGGGGGATTGGAGAACATAGAAGGGGAATATTTTCAGCATTACAACTGATAATGATCTATTTAGTTAATACTATTAAATAGGCATGCACATTAAACCAAACATGTAGCCAAATCAAACACTGTTCTGCCAAGCCAGAGACAGCTTGGACTCTTCCTATTAAATTAATACAAAAGATACATAATAATGATACCCTGGCTCTCTTGTAGCCTTGCACTCTGCCTCTTTCCTGCATTGTGGCAATCTTACCCGCTCCAGTTAATATAAAATGTCCTGCAAAAATGCAGTAATAAAACATGGTTTGTGCTGCAAAATGTGCCATTTCATGCCACAAAATCCTGGAAGGTCTGATTAAAATCCTGCACAAGGGATTCTCAATGTAATGTTCGCAGAAAACTATCAGCGGCCATTCAGAGAATTATCATAAGATAGATAATTCATTGCACAATCCATTGCTACCATTGCATTACAGAATTCTTTCCAGTGTAGAAGACAACTCATGCAGAAACATGCACATTGTCTGCAGCATGCACCATAGAGGATCAATATTGATATTTTTGCCACGTTGGATAGTAAAATGCAGAATGCTTTTGTGTCACAGTTTTGCATACTGTGAAACATGTAATAAGCAGCTAATAGCGCCTTACTTACAACATATTTCTATTACTACAAACAAAACACAAAGAAACCACAACGCACACAAATACGCCCATATACAGGGAAAATACAGTAGGCAACAAAGCAGGAGTAGTACCAGAAAGTGTTCTTAACCTAACTTGTTATCTTTATGCACACAAATGATTGCTCTGTTGCAGGCCTATTCTTCCCTTATGTACAAGTATCACATGCTGTCACTGAACCCTTACAACATTAGTGTAAGAACATATGACAAGGGTAAGGTCTGCATACATAGTATCTTTTCAATGTTTACTTTGTGACTCTCTGTGAAGAAAGCCACCTGCCCTACATATGTCAGTGATCAAAAGAAGAGGGAGCCAGACATGTGATATCATCAGTGATGTCATCAATGACATTTGTGATGTCATCTTCGATGTCATGGGTGTTAGTCTTAGCAGAGCACAGTGCTGGCGTGAGTTATGGTTGCTTAGCTTACCATAACTGGTGAAATTGTGGGGTGTTTCGGTTTGACCTGTAACCATAACGCCCTTGTAAGAACGTTTTTCCATTGATTTTCATAGGTTTTTGCTAGTGTAACTTAACCATAACATCCCTTTAACAACGATTTTTGTTAGTGAATTTCATATGCTTTTATTAGGGCACTGCAAAAATAATGTTGCTTTAGCATAGTGTACTTAGAAATGATGCTATGTTTGTAGTACCGCACCTTCACCATAACGTCCTTTTAGCAATATATGTTGTGGCTGAATTATGATATAAAGCTCCTTTCAGAGTGTCACAATGTAAGTGGAAATTAAGGGAGGCAGTGCGACGTGCATCGTATACCCTCCACACAATTGTCTGCTAAATGGAAGGAACCGTGGTACTGTGGAAAACACTGCAGTGGAAACAGTTAGAAATGGGTGGCTGTTGAAACAGATGGTTGTGCGTGTTGCAGTGCGTTTTCAAGAGCGCAAGTGCGCAACAGCAAGCACAAGCATTATTCATATACTTCCAAAACGGACAGCAAGGCAATTTGTGTAGAGCGTACAGAATTCAGAAATGCAGTAATATCAACAGGAATGCTATTTGTAGGGAAAACTGTTTGTGCTGTAAATGATAGATTCCCATTTGTACAGTACGACAATGGCACAAGTTGTAAAAAAACACAAATACACTTCTTCACAATGTACTGCGCTTTCTCCTTTGCCAGACTAAATAAAAAATAACGTGCCCACATGGGTGTCTGCATAATGAGATACAAAATTATGCAGGAGATCGGAAACAGAAGTATTACCTGGCACACTGCCTCCCTCAACACAAACGGCACTGAAAATCGTGTTACATGGTGTGCATTTGTCCCTCCACAATCAACAACAATAATATCATTGTGATCGAGCGTCACCAAAGTCTCACACAGACAAACCAAAAGCAATCACTTCATTGTAGGTGATCCATATGCATACAAACCCACATGATACACTCCACACATAACTCCCACCAGACTCTGTTTTACATTCACTGTCAAGTAATGTATGTGCAATTCACCCACAAAGCATATGCTGTGGCTCGTACAACACACAGCCATAAGCTCACCCTGTGCATTTAGGTTGACAAATATACCATATACCACTGTCTGTGAGTGCACTCCACACCCAGAAAGCTTATTGTGCAATCCTGTGTCCTCCACAGTCCCAAATATAAGATAGCCATGTGCAAAAGTGGCGTATGTTACACGTACAACCCTGCAACTGTCGCAATGACCTCAGACTTTTCCAGGTGTGCGCACGCGGGAGTACGGGAATAAATGTCAACCAGGGTAGAGGATGTCCTTTGTAGTGGTGGCTGTTAAAAAAGTTGTTTTTTTTATTTTTTAAAACAGCTTCCACAGTAACAAATCTTTTTTTGGGCTTTTATAATTGTTTTTATTTGTTGTACTGCGCCTCACATTCTTTCAATAGCATCTTCAGTGCAGCCTGTAGATTGGAAAACCAAATGTCATTGCCACTGGGCGACAATGAAATGCCTTTTCCGTTGAGAAGGTGCAGATATCGATAACCAGTGTTGTCATTCTCACAGGAGTACCTCCCAGCAGCACGCAAAAAGTTACACATGCTTCTGTTGGTAAGACGCGTTCCCACCTCTGGCTGCCGACAACATTCATTGGAATAGTTACATACAGGATTGGTAGTATACATGAGAAAGCACCTTCGCAGTGGCAAAAAAAATGCACTGCAATTCTTTCATCATCTTTTTCAGTTGACAGTACACACTTGCACAAGCTATGAAACCCAAAAGGAATGCTCCATAGTGCACTTCCACAACGTGTAAAGTACCTAAAGTGGCCACTCGTCGACATTCTGCAAGCAAATGGTCAAAAGTACATACAGCGACACTGCATCACAAAGTGTCCACTTCATCCAAATTCAAATTGCCATTAAGGCCTCTTTCCACGGCATACTGGATCAGATCTAGCACAAAGCGATCACCCATTATAAAAACTGTGCGTCTCACCATCTCTGCCAGCCGTACGACACAGAGTAATGAAACAAAATATGGCTGCCCTTTCCTGTGATGCACACTCTAACCACCTGATTGGACAATTGCAACAATCACATTTCTATTGGCCAGCATGTTCAAAAGCGCAGAATCTAGCACGTGCGTCTCGCAAAGTATCGTGAGGGTTGTGCCCCAGCAAATCATGAACAGTTATTCTTCCCTTTCCACTATCCTCTTCCCACCATGCCCTTATTAAGTATTGCTAAGTACTCACACACTCATCCACCAATGCCCTTCAAGACCTCAGCATCTTACAATGTCAGTTCTCCACAAGACTCCATATGTACCGTTACAAAATCAGCCTACACGTGTGCTGTTATTGGAAAGCACATCCAGTGGAAAGTTCAGTGAAACATTGCAGGAGTTATACATGCACATTCATCCACATAAGCACCCATCATCACAAAAGAAAGGTATGAACATTTTTTTAGCAGTATGTTCACAACTCTGTTATAAGTGCCTCTCCGTACAATATCTAAGCGTCCACTAGGTGTTTAAAAAGCATACTGATGTTCCTGTCATCTCCTACCATGAAGTGGCAATTTGTTGGTATGTGCTTGCAATGTTTTCATTTACCCATATCATACACTATGTCAGCAAAACAGGAACACTGTTCTTTCATTCCGACAATTCTATGAAAATTGTTCACCACTAACCCACCTACTACATGACTCGTAAAAAGATGACACTAAAGCCACCACTGAATTTATTTTAGCAACCTACAGTCACTTTCCAAAAGGTCAGTGTCTGCATGGCTGTGGTGCTTAGTATGCTACACTGTTGCCACAGGCTCCTTTCAAATCTGCCAGCTTCCATTCTGCGCCCTCAGGACCTCATCCATAAGAGGAGTGCACAACTTGAGACTCTATTTTTAGCCCACACTGCATGACTTTTCATTGCACCATCTCCAATCACACACCCAAACATTTACCATGTTTTAACAGCGACCTCACCTGCGGAACCAAACATACACACCTGCCAGCTCACTTCTGCTGCTCTATGGCATCTGAAATGTACTCCACAACCATTCTTTACAGGTCACCACCCTTTACCAGATGCACAGTCAAAAGTGCATTAGTGGCGTGGGTTTCCTCAAGTCCTAGGCTCTTCAGTGCATTGCCTTTGGCCCACGGCCTTTGGCCAAGCACCCAATAGGCTGGGCCTTGAACACAGGCACTGCAAAGTAATGCCACCATGCATGTGACTTCATCTCCAACTACGCCAATCCACATACACACCACTGGCACAAGCACTCCTACCCAACCTGCACACGCAGTCACCAATCACATAGTGAATCTCTGCATTGCACCCATTCATGAAAACAAGTCGCTATCAGCAGAATCCACAAACATACCAGAGCCTCCACCAACCTTACCCACACCCATTCAAAAAATATTGTGTCACTACCAACTTACCCACAACCTTTTCACACCATTGGCCCTACTTCAACAAATCAGCACACAGCCTAGTAACCAAGCACATTTAAGGTGCACTTCTACCATATCCTCTTCCATAATTACTGTATGTAAACCCAGCACCCAGTGCCCACACTGCATGACTTTTCACATCACCATCGCCAAATACACATCAAAAACTTTACCATCTTGTAACAGTGTCCTCCGCTGAGAAACCAAACATGCATACATGGCAACTTCTGCTGCTGTATTGCACCCAATAGGCTAGACCTTGAACGCCTGCACTGCAAGGTAATGGCACCATGCATTTCACCATATCACCAACTACGTCAATCCACATACACACCACTGCCACCAGCACTCCAACCCAACCTGCACACACATCCACCAATCACATACTGAACCTCTGCATTGCACCTATTTACGAAAACAGGTTGCTATGAGCAGAACCCGCAAACATACCACAGCCTCCACCACCCCTACACACACCCATTCACAAAGTACTGTGTCACTACCAACCTAACTACAACCGTTTCACAACATTGGCCTTACTTCAACAATTCAGAACACAGCATAGTAACCAAGAACAATTAAGGTGCACTTCTACCATATCCTCTTCCATACTGACAGTATGCAAATCCAGCACCCACTGCCTACACTGCATGACTTTTCACAGCACCATTTCCAAGTACACATCAAAAACCTTAACATATTGTAACAGTGTCCTCACCTGCAAAACCAAACATGCACGCATGGCAGCTCACTTCTCCTGCTCTTTTGTGTCTGAAATTTGCTAAACACCCATTCTTTATAGGTCACCACCCTCTAACTGCTGCAGAATCCAAAATGCATTACTGCCGTGTGTGTCCTAAAGTCCTAGCCTCTTGAGTGCATGGCCTACGGCCTACGGCCTCAGCCATGAGCCCAACTGTCTAGGCCTTCAACACTCTCACTGCTACACAATGGCACCATCCATTTCACCATGTCAACAACTTCGACTATCCACATACACAGCACTACCACCAGCACTCCTACCCAACCTGCGGACTGCCATTGAACTATGTAGCAACAAAGTGCACCAGTTACCATAATGTAGAAAGAAAACCCTCTCGGCTGCACCCCTGTGCACTTTCATGCACATACTATGGCTGTCTCCACTTCCATTCCCAAACTATTGTGTCACTGCCAAACTACCCACAACGTAATGGCACCATGCATTTCACCATATGACCAACTACACCAATCCACATACACACCACTGCCACCAGCACTCCTACCCAACCTACACACGCATCCACCAATCACATACTGAACCTCTGCATTTCACCCATTCACGAAAACAGGTCACTATCAGCAGAATCCACAAACATACCACAGCCTCCACCACCCCTACACACACCCATTCACAAAGTATTGTGTCACTACCAACCTAACCACAACTTTTTCACAACATTGGCCCTACTTCAACAATTCAGCACACAGCATTTTAACCAAGCACAATCAGGGTACACTTCTACCATATCCTCTTCCATACTAACAGTATTCAAACCCAGCACCTAGTGTCCACTCCCTGTATCCACTTCCCTGTTCGCTCCATGGAGAAAAGTCTCATTGGCCTGTGGGACGACGTGATGTCGGCGAACATTGGACACGGCCGGTGGTTGGCTGGAAGGAAGCGTGCCGTGCATGAACGTTTTTGGGAAACGGCACAATGGTGTATTGGCGGATAGTGGCGCACCAAAAGGCATTGGAAAACATGGTTTGCATGATCGGCTAGGTGAAAGAGGGCGAAATTAAGATATTGGTAAATATTTTCTGCTGTAGCACGCGGCTGCCGGTGGTTACTTTGACTTAGTGTGTTTACATTGTTTTGCGGCAGTGGGTTTGTGGCGAAATGTTTGCTTGCTTGTCTGGCTTGGCTTGTAGTGGTTGTGGATAAGGCATAGCCTTTTTAATGCATGGGCATGGCATGTAGAAAGAGCCTAGGGCTTAGCCACCACCCTCGCAATGTAGTGCCTCCATGCATTGGAGTGTAGTGAGGCGCTTTGCGGTTAGGTACGTGGCAGAGTCTTGGCACACCGTTGCTGCAAGGGAGGCCATAACGACATGGAGAAATGGAAGGATTGTGTGGCAGCACACTGCTGTGATGTGGAGCATTCCTGCAGTTGCTGACATACACTGCATTGGTGGTTAGGTGAACAGGGGACTATCATATGTTGGTCAGTGTAGGCAGACTGTATAGGGGATGGGGAATGCATTGCAGATAATATGAGAATATTGGCAGTCGGTGTACTATGTTGTGTTGTGCCTGAAAAGGCCCTACTGCCTTGTGGGCATGGCTACGGCCCTATGCCGTAACAGTGTGGGCACTGGTTGGAAGTAGGTGTGAGAATGTTGCCTTGTTTGGGTCTATTAGTGTAGCTATACGTATTTGTAGGTAGGAAAGCACTGTGGGAAATGTTACAATCCATGCCTCTATTGCCTTCCAGTGGGTGTGTAGTAGGACTAGGCAATTGGGTGCCTATGTACCGAAGAGCCTAGGGCTTGGGCACTGCCTTGCTTTAGGAAGGGCATTCAGAAATTGGCACATGGAAAGAATTTGTACGCTGGTAGTCACATATACTTTATTGGTGGGCAGTTGTGGAGGCGACTATCCTTTTTTGGTGAGTGCAGGGAGACTCCATTGGAGATGGGGAGTGCATTGGAGACAATATGAGGATATTTGCAGCCAGAGTGCTATGTTGTATTGTGCCTGCGAAACCCATACTGACTTGTGTGCATGGCTGGGGCCCTTGGACATAACAGGGTGGGCACTGGTTGGAAGTAGGTTACAGAATGTTGCCTTGGGCCCTTGGACATAACAGAGTGGCCACTGGTTGGAAGTAGGTTATAGAATGTTGCTTTGATTGGGATCATTACTGAACCAATATGTACCTGGGGACAGGAAAGATAAGTGGTCACAGGTTTCCATGAATGGCTCCATTGCTTTGCAGTGGGTGTGGCGAAGGAATAGGCTATTGGCAATACAACCGCAACGAAATGCTGCAATGTAAGGGAGTATTGTTATATTGGTATGTGGATTTGCATATATGTACAAAGAGCAGCACATACCTGAAATGCAATGTAGGCATGCATGGGAGGACTGTGATAATGGTGTGTGAATTGCACACATTCATAGAAAGAGTGCATTGAGTCTAGGTAGAGTGCATTGGGGATGGGGAGTGAATTGTAGGTAATATGAGGTTATTTGCAGTTGATGTATGATGGTGTGTTGTGCCTGTAAGGGTGTTCTGGATTGTATGCATGGCTAGGGCTATTGGTTTTTCCAGTCGATAAGGACGGGACCAGCAAAGGGACTCTGGAGCTAAAAACAGTACAGCAATTTGCGGTACCATTATTAGCGCCTTCCCATTCACATTGAGCCCTATGGGGGCTCAAATGGGAATGGGGATGGACCATGGTGAATGGGGAATTACTGGTCCCGCCAACCTTGGAATGGACCGGTAATTGATCCATTCACCAGGGCAGAGTCGGAACGAGTTTGGAGGCAGCCATGGCGCTAATAGCGTCATGGCCACCTCCAACCTCGTCATGAGGCCCATGGTATACAGTACATTTTCCAGACCCTTCCGCCACCGCACTGTCCTCTGATACACCATGGCAGCGTTCCCCAAAAATGTTGACGCACAGCACGTTTCCCCCCAGCCAACCACCGGACAGTCCAACGTTCGCCAGATATCACTAATTTTTTGGGATGTACATTTCAGTGTTTTGTGAAAAAAGAACTGGCCCGATTTCCACCGAACACACAAAAGCACGCTTTCTGATCCAAACCCCCACTCTGGCCACAACTTTGGTGAAAATCCGTCCAGCCATTCGGGCTGCAGCCGTGCGCAAAGTTTTTCCCCATTCAGTCTAACTTTGCCCCCCGTACGCGAAACCTCACCCAACTTGGCGAAATAATTCTAGGCTGCCAATATACACGGTAGCGCCGTGTAGTTATGGTTAAGTTGCCAAACTTGTAGGATGACCACTTTT
Source organism: Ambystoma mexicanum (assembly GCF_040938575.1). Taxonomy (NCBI): domain Eukaryota; kingdom Metazoa; phylum Chordata; class Amphibia; order Caudata; family Ambystomatidae; genus Ambystoma; species Ambystoma mexicanum. The sequence continues at coordinate 400,444,143 of NC_090937.1, read as the reverse complement.
TCGGCAGCTTATAACTTCGCTCCTCCTGGACGAATCCTCACTAAACTTGCAAAAAAACTATATGGCCGGCTCTGAATTTTTTCACCAAGTTGGGAGAGGTTTTGTGCGGGCAGTGCAAAGTTATAGGGGGGTGTTAAACATTTCTTTTTTTATAGACTGAATAGGGAAAAACTTTGCGTATGGCTACAGCCCGAACAGCTGGATGGATTTTCACCAAATTTGTGACAGGAGCAGGGGCTTGGGTCAGAAAGCATGCTTTTGTGTGTTTGGTGAAAATCGTACTAGTACTTTTTTTACTCTCTTGTAGCCTTGCACTCTGCCTCTTTCCTGCATTGTGGCAATCTTACCCGCTCCAGTTAATATAAAATGTCCTGCAAAAATGCAGTAATAAAAAATGGTTTGTGCTGCAAAATTTGCCATTTCATGCCGCAAAATCCTGGAAGGTCTGATTAAAATCCTGCACAAGGGATTCTCAATGTAATGTTTGCAGAAAACTATCAGCGGCCATTCAGAGAATTATCATAAGATAGATAATTCATTGCACAATCCATTGCTACCATTGCATTACAGAATTCTTTCCAGTGTAGAAGACAACTCATGCAGAAACGTGCACATTGTCTGCAGCATGCACCATAGAGGATCAATATTGATATTTTTGACACGTTGGATAGTAAAATGCAGAATGCTTTTGTGTCACAGTTTTGCATACTGTGAAACATGTAATAAGCAGCTAATAGCGCCTTACTTACAACATATTTCTATTACTACAAACAAAACACAAAGAAACCACAACGCACACAAATACGCCCATATACAGGGAAAATACAGTAGGCAACAAAGCAGGAGTAGTACCAGAAAGTGTTCTTAACCTAACTTGTTATCTTTATGCACACAAATGATTGCTCTGTTGCAGGCCTATTCTTCCCTTATGTACAAGTATCACATGCTGTCACTGAACCCTTACAACGTTAGTGTAAGAACATATGACAAGGGTAAGGTCTGCATACATAGTATCTTTTCAATGTTTACTTTGTGACTCTCTGTGAAGAAAGCCACCTGCCCTACATATGTCAGTGATCAAAAGAAGAGGGAGCCAGACATGTGATATCATCAGTGATGTCATCAATGACATTTGTGATGTCATCTTCGATGTCATGGGAGTTAGTCTTAGCAGAGCACAGTGCTGGCGTGAGTTATGGTTGCTTAGCTTGCCATAACTGGTGAAATTGTGGGGTGTTTCGGTTTGACCTGTAACCATAACGCCCTTGTAAGAACGTTTTTCCATTGATTTTCATAGGTTTTTGCTAGTGTAACTTAACCATAACATCCCTTTAACAACGATTTTTATTAGTGAATTTCATATGCTTTTATTAGGGCACTGCAAAAATAATGTTGCTTTAGCATAGTGTACTTAGAAATGATGCTATGTTTGTAGTACCGCACCTTCACCATAACGTCCTTTTAGCAATATATGTTGTGGCTGAATTATGATATAAAGCTCCTTTCAGAGTGTCACAATGTAAGTGGAAATTAAGGGAGGCAGTGCGACGTGCATCGTATACCCTCCATACAATTGTCTGCTAAATGGAAGGAACCGTGGTACTGTGGAAAACACTGCAGTGGAAACAGTTAGAAATGGGTGGCTGTTGAAACAGATGGTTGTGCGTGTTGCAGTGCGTTTTCAAGAGCGCAAGTGCGCAACAGCAAGCACAAGCATTATTCATATACTTCCAAAACGGACAGCAAGGCAATTTGTGTAGAGCGTACAGAATTCAGAAATGCAGTAATATCAACAGGAATGCTATTTGTAGGGAAAACTGTTTGTGCTGTAAATGATAGATTCCCATTTGTACAGTACGACAATGGCACAAGTTGTAAAAAAACACAAATACACTTCTTCACAATGTACTGCGCTTTCTCCTTTGCCAGACTAAATAAAAAATAACGTGCCCACATGGGTGTCTGCATAATGAGATACAAAATTATGCAGGAGATCGGAAACAGAAGTATTACCTGGCACACTGCCTCCCTCAACACAAACGGCACTGAAAATCGTGTTACATGGTGTGCATTTGTCCCTCCACAATCAACAACAATAATATCATTGTGATCGAGCGTCACCAAAGTCTCACACAGACAAACCAAAAGCAATCACTTTATTGTAGGTGCTCCATATGCATACAAACCCACATGATACACTCCCCACATAACTCCCACCAGACTCTGTTTTATATTCACTGTCAAGTAATGTATGTGCAATTCACCCACAAAGCATATGCTGTGGCTCGTACAACACACATCCATAAGCTCACCCTGTGCATTTAGGTTGACAAATATACCATATACCACTGTCTGTGAGTGCACTCCACACCCAGAAAGCTTATTGTGCAATCCTGTGTCCTCCACAGTCCCAAATATAAGATAGCCATGTGAAAAAGTGGCGTATGTTACACGTACAACCCTGCAACTGTCGCAATGACCTCAGACTTTTCCAGGTGTGCGCACGCGGGAGTACGGGAATAAATGTCAACCAGGTTAGAGGATGTCCTTTGTAGTGGTGGCTGTTAAAAAAGTTGTTTTTTTATTTTTTAAAACAGCTTCCACAGTAACAAATCTTTTTTTGGGCTTTTATAATTGTTTTTATTTGTTGTACTGCGCCTCACATTCTTTCAATAGCATCTTCAGTGCAGCCTGTAGATTGGAAAACCAAATGTCATTGCCACTGGGCGACAATGAAATGCCATTTCCATTGAGAAGGTGCAGATATCGATAACCAGTGTTGTCATTCTCACAGGAGTACCTCCCAGCAGCACGCAAAAAGTTACACATGCTTCTGTTGGTAAGACGCGTTCCCACCTCTGGCTGCCGACAACATTCATTGGAATAGTTATATACAGGATTGGTAGTATACATGAGAAAGCACCTTCGCAGTGGCAAAAAAAATGCACTGCAATTCTTTCATCATCTTTTTCAGTTGACAGTACACACTTGCACAAGCTATGAAACCCAAAAGGAATGCTCCATAGTGCACTTCCACAACGTGTACAGTACCTAAAGTGGCCACTCGTCGACATTCTGCAAGCAAATGGTCAAAAGTACATACAGCGACACTGCACCACAAAGTGTCCACTTCATCCAAATTCAAATTGCCATTAAGGCCTCTTTCCACGGCATACTGGATCAGATCTAGCACAAAGCGATCACCCATTATAACAACTGCGTCTCACCATCTCTGCCAGCCGTACGACACAGAGTAATGAAACAAAATATGGCTGCCCTTTCCTGTGATGCACACTCTAACCACCTGATTGGACAATTGCAACAATCACATTTCTATTGGCCAGCATGTTCAAAAGCGCAGAATCTAGCAAGTGCGTCTCGCAAAGTATCGTGAGGGTTGCGCCCCAGCAAATCATGAACAGTTATTCTTCCCTTTCCACTATCTTCTTCCCACCATGCCCTTATTAAGTATTGCTAAGTACTCACACACTCATCCACCAATGCCCTTCAAGACCTCAGCATCTTACAATGTCAGTTCTCCACAAGACTCCATATGTACCGTTACAAAATCAGCCTACACGTGTGCTGTTATTGGAAAGCACATCCAGTGGAAAGTTCAGTGAAACATTGCAGGAGTTATACATGCACATTCATCCACATAAGCACCCATCATCACAAAAGAAAGGTATGAACATTTTTTAGCAGTATGTTCACAACTCTGTTATAAGTGCCTCTGCGTACAATATCTAAGCGTCCACTAGGTGTTTAAAAAGCATAATGATGTTCCTGCCATCTCCTACCATGAAGTGGCAATTTGTTGGTATGTGCTTGCAATGTTTTCATTTACCCATATCATACACTATGTCAGCAAAACAGGAACACTGTTCTTTCATTCCGACAATGCGATGAAAATTGTTCACCACTAACCCACCTACTACATGACTCGTAAAAAGAAGACACTAAGGCCACCACTGAATGTATCTTAGCAACCTACAGTCACTTTCCAAAAGGTCAGTGTCTGCATGGCTGTGGTGCTTATTATGCTACACTGTTGCCACAGGCTCCTTTTAAATCTGCCAGCTTCCATTCTGCGCCCTCAGGAACTCATCCATAAGAGGAGTGCACAACTTGAGACTCTATTTTTTAGCCCACACTGCATGACTTTTCATTGCACCATCTCCAATCACACACCCAAACATTTACCATGTTTTAACAGCGACCTCACCTGCAGAACCAAACATACACACCTGCCAGCTCACTTCTGCTGCTCTATGGCATCTGAAATGTACTCCACAACCATTCTTTACAGGTCACCACCCTTTACCAGATGCACAGTCAAAAGTGCATTAGTGGCGTGGGTTTCCTCAAGTCCTAGGCTCTTCAGTGCATTGCCTTTGGCCCACGGCCTTTGGCCAAGCACCCAATAGGCTGGGCCTTGAACACAGGCACTGCAAAGTAATGCCACCATGCATGTGACCATATCTCCAACTACGCCAATCCACATACACATCACTGGCACCAGCACTCCTACCCAACCTGCACACGCAGTCACCAATCACATAGTGAACCTCTGCATTGCACCCATTCATGAAAACAAGTCGCTATCAGCCGAATCCACAAACATACCAGAGCCTCCACCAACCTTACCCACACCCATTCAAAAAATATTGTGTCACTACCAACTTACCCACAACCTTTTCACACCATTGGCCCTACTTCAACAAATCAGCACACAGCCTAGTAACCAAGCACGTTTAAGGTGCACTTCTACCATATCCTCTTCCATAATTACTGTATGTAAACCCAGCACCCAGTGCCCACACTGCATGACTTTTCACATCACCATCGCCAAGTACACATCAAAAACTTTACCATCTTGTAACAGTGTCCTCCGCTGAGAAACCAAACATGCATACATGGCAACTTCTGCTGCTGTATTGCACCCAATAGGCTAGACCTTGAACGCATGCACTGCAACGTAATGGCACCATGCATTTCACCATATCACCAACTACGTCAATCCACATACACACCACTGCCACCAGCACTCCAACCCAACCTGCACACACATCCACCAATCACATACTGAACCTCTGCATTGCACCTATTCACGAAAACAGGTTGCTATGAGCAGAACCCGCAAACATACCACAGCCTCCACCACCCCTGCCCACACTCATTCACAAAGTAACGTGTCACTACCAACCTAACTACAACCGTTTCACAACATTGGCCTTACTTCAACAATTCAGAACACAGCATAGTAACCAAGAACAATTAAGGTGCACTTCTACCATATCCTCTTCCATACTGACAGTATGCAAATCCAGCACCCACTGCCTACACTGCATGACTTTTCACAGCACCATTTCCAAGTACACATCAAAAACCTTAACATATTGTAACAGTGTCCTCACCTGCAAAACCAAACATGCACGCATGGCAGCTCACTTCTCCTGCTCTATTGTGTCTGAAATTTGCTAAACACCCATTCTTTATAGGTCACCACCCTCTAACTGCTGCAGAATCCAAAATGCATTACTGCCGTGTGTGTCCTAAAGTCCTAGCCTCTTGAGTGCATGGCCTACGGCCTACGGCCTCAGCCATGAGCCCAACTGTCTAGGCCTTCAACACTCTCACTGCTACACAATGGCACCATCCATTTCACCATGTCACCAACTTCGACTATCCACATACACAGCACTACCACCAGCACTCCTACCCAACCTGCGGACTGCCATTGAACTATGTAGCAACAAAGTGCACCAGTTACCATAATGTAGAAAGAAAACCCTCTCTGCTGCACCCCTGTGCACTTTCATGCACATACTATGGCTGTCTCCACTTCCATTCCCAAACTATTGTGTCACTGCCAAACTACCCACAACGTAATGGCACCATGCATTTCACCATATGACCAACTACACCCATCCACATACACACCACTGCCACCAGCACTCCTACCCAACCTACACACGCATCCACCAATCACATACTGAACCTCTGCATTTCACCCATTCACGAAAACAGGTCACTATCAGCAGAATCCACAAACATACCACAGCCTCCACCACCCCTACACACACCCATTCACAAAGTATTGTGTCACTACCAACCTAACCACAACTTTTTCACAACATTGGCCCTACTTCAACAATTCAGCACACAGCATTTTAACCAAGCACAATCAGGGTACACTTCTACCATATCCTCTTCCATACTAACAGTATTCAAACCCAGCACCTAGTGTCCACTCCCTGTATCCACTTCCCTGTTCGCTCCATGGAGAAAAGTCTCATTGGCCTGTGGGACGACGTGATGTCGGCGAACATTGGACACGGCCGGTGGTTGGCTGGAAGGAAGCGTGCCGTGCATGAACGTTTTTGGGAAACGGCACCATGGTGTATTGGCGGATAGTGGCGCACCAAAAGGCATTGGAAAACATGGTTTGCATGATCGGCTAGGTGAAAGAGGGCGAAATTAAGATATTGGTAAATATTTTCTGCTGTAGCACACGGCTGCCGGTGGTTACGTTGACTTAGTGTGTTTGCATTGTTTTGCGGCAGTGGGTTTGTGGCGAAATGTTTGCTTGCTTGCCTGGCTTGGCTTGTAGTGGTTGTGGGTAAGGCATAGCCTTTTTAATGCATGGGCATGGCATGTAGAAAGAGCCTAGGGCTTAGCCACCACCCTCGCAATGTAATGCCTCCATGCATTGGAGTGTAGTGAGGCGCTTTGCGGTTAGGTACGTGGCAGAGTCTTGGCACACCGTTGCTGCAAGGGAGGCCATAACGACATGGAGAAATGGAAGGATTGTGTGGCAGCACACTGTTGTGATGTGGAGCATTCCTGCAATTGCTGACATACACTGCATTGGTGGTTAGGTGAACAGGGGACTATCATATGTTGGTCAGTGTAGGCAGACTGTATAGGGGATGGGGAATGCATTGCAGATAATATGAGAATATTGGCAGTCGGTGTACTATGTTGTGTTGTGCCTGAAAAGGCCCTACTGCCTTGTGGGCATGGCTACGGCCCTATGCCGTAACAGTGTGGGCACTAGTTGGAAGTAGGTGTGAGAATGTTGCCTTGTTTGGGTCTATTAGTGTAGCTATACGTATTTGTAGGTAGGAAAGCACTGTGGGAAATGTTACCATGCATGCCTCTATTGCCTTCCAGTGGGTGTGTAGTAGGACTAGGCAATTGGGTGCCTATGTACCGAAGAGCCTAGGGCTTGGGCACAGCCTTGCTTTAGGAAGGGCAGTCAGAAATTGGCACATGGAAGGAATTTGTACGCTGGTAGTCACATATACTTTATTGGTGGGCAGTTGTGGAGGCGACTATCCTTTTTTGGTGAGTGCAGGGAGGCTCCATTGGAGATGGGGAGTGCATTGGAGACAATATGAGGATATTTGCAGCCAGAGTGCTATGTTGTATTGTGCCTGCGAAACCCATACTGACTTGTGTGCATGGCTGGGGCCCTTGGACATAACAGGGTGGGCACTGGTTGGAAGTAGGTTACAGAATGTTGCCTTGGGCCCTTGGACATAACAGAGTGGCCACTGGTTGGAAGTAGGTTATAGAATGTTGCTTTGATTGGGATCATTACTGTACCAATATGTACCTGGGGACAGGAAAGATAAGTGGTCACAGGTTTCCATGAATGGCTCCATTGCTTTGCAGTGGGTGTGGCGAAGGAATAGGCTATTGGCAATACAACCGCAACGAAATGCTGCAATGTAAGGGTATTGTTATATTGGTATGTGGATTCGCATATATGTACAAAGAGCAGCACATACCTGAAATGCAATGTAGGCATGCATGGGAGGACTGTGATAATGGTGTGTGAATTGCACACATTCATAGAAAGAGTGCATTGAGTCCTGGTAGAGTGCATTGGGGATGGGGAGTGAATTGTAGGTAATATGAGGTTATTTGCAGTTGATGTATGATGGTGTGTTGTGCCTGTAAGGGTGTTCTGGATTGTATGCATGGCTAGGGCTATTGGTTTTTCCAGTCGATAAGGACAGGACCAGCAAAGGGACTCTGGAGCTAAAAACAGTACAGCAATTTGCGGTACCATTATTAGCGCCTTCCCATTCACATTGAGCCCTATGGGGGCTCAAATGGGAATGGGGAAGGACCATGGTGAATGGGGAATTACTGGTCCCGCCAACCTTGGAATGGACCGGTAATTGATCCATTCACCAGGGCAGAGTCGGAACGAGTTTGGAGGCAGCCATGGCGCTAATAGCGTCATGGCCACCTCCAACCTCGTCATGAGGCCCATGGTATACAGTACATTTTCCAGACCCTTCCGCCGCCGCACTGTCCTCTGATACACCATGGCAGCGTTCCCCAAAAATGTTGGCGCACAGCACGTTTCCCCCAGCCAACCACCGGACAGTCCAACGTTTGCCAGATATCACTTTTTTTTGGGATGTACAGTTCAGTGTTTTGTGAAAAAAGAACTGGCCCGATTTCCACCGAGCACACAAAAGCACGCTTTCTGATCCAAACCCCCACTCTGGCCACAACTTTGGTGAAAATCCATCCAGCCATTTGGGCTGCAGCCGTGCGCAAAGTTTTTCCCCATTCAGTCTAACTTTGCCCCCCGTACGCGAAACCTCACCCAACTTGGCGAAATAATTCTAGGCTGCCAATATACACGGTAGCGGCCGTGTAGTTATGGTTAAGTTGCTAAACTTGTAGGATGACCACTTTTTCGGCAGCTTATAACTTCGCTCCTCCTGGACGAATCCTCACTAAACTTGCAAAAAAACTATATGGCCGGCTCTGAATTTTTTCACCAAGTTGGGAGAGGTTTTGTGCGGGGCAGTGCAAAGTTATAGGGGTGTGTTAAACATTTCTTTTTTCATAGACTGAATAGGGAAAAACATTGCGTATGGCTACAGCCCGAACAGCTGGATGGATTTTCACCAAATGTGTGGCAGGAGCAGGGGCTTGGGTCAGAAAGCATGCTTTTGTGTGTTTGGTGAAAATCGTACTAGTACTTTTTTTGCAAAACACTGAAATGTGCATCCCAAAAAATGTGTGAGAAATGGGTCTGCTCTGCAGACCCATTTCCCTGTTCGCTCCACGGACTGAAGTCTCATTGGCCTGTGGGACGACGTGATGTCGGCGAATATTGAACACGGCCGGTGGTTGGCTGGAAGGAAGCGTGCTGTGCATGAATGTTTTTGGGAAACGGCGCCATGGTGTATTGGAGGATAGTGGCGCGCCAAAAGGCATTGGAAAACATGGTTTGCATGATTGGCTAGGTGAAAGAGGGCGAAATTAAGATATTGGCAATGTTTTCTGCTGTAGCACACGGCTGCCGGTGGTTACGTTGACTTAGTGTGTTTGCGTTGTTTTGCGGCGGTGGGTTTGTGGCGAAATGTTCGCTTGCTTGTCTGACTTGGCTTGTAGTGGTTGTGGGTAAGGCATAGCCTTTTTAATGCATGGGCATGGCATGTAGAAAGAGCCTAGGGCTTAGCCACCACCCTCGCAATGTAATGCCTCCATGCATGGGAGTGTAGTGAGGCGCTTTGCGGTTAGGTACGCGGCAGAGTCTTGGCACACCGTTGCTGCAAGGGAGGCCATAACGACATGGAGAAATGGAAGGATTGTGTGGCAGCACACTGTTGTGATGTGGAGCATTCCTGCAGTTGCTGACATACACTGCATTGGTGGTTAGGTGAACTGGGGACTATCATATGTTGGTCAGTGTAGGCAGACTGTATAGGGGATGGGGAATGCATTGCAGATAATATGAGAATATTGGCAGTCGGTGTACTATGTTTTGTTGTGCCTGAAAAGGCCCTACTGCCTTGTGGGCATGGCTACGGCCCTATGCCGTAACAGTGTGGGCACTGGTTGGAAGTAGGTGTGAGAATGTTGCCTTGTTTGGGTCCATTAGGGTAACTATACATATTTGTAGGTAGGAAAGCACTGTGGGAAATGTTACCATGCATGCCTCTATTGCCTTCCAGTGGGTGTGTAGTAGGACTAGGCAATTGGGTACAGGGGCACAGGCCGTAGGCCTCTGCCTATGTACCGAAGAGCCTAGGGCTTGGGCACAGCCTTGCTTTAGCGAGGGCAGTCGGACATTGGCACATGGAAGGAATGTGTACGCTGGTACTCACATATACTTTATTGGATGGCAGTTGTGGAGGCCACTATGCTTTTTTGGTGAGTGCAGGGAGAATCCATTGGGGATGGGGAGTGCATTGGAGACAATATGAGGATATTTGCAGCCGGATTGCTATGTTGTATTGTGCCTGCGAAACCCATACTGGCGTGTGTGCATGGCTGGGGCCCTTGGACATAACAGATTGGGCACTGGTTGGAAGTAGGTTATAGAATGTTGCCTTGGGCCCTTAGACATAACAGGGTGGCCACTGGTTGGAAGTAGGTTATAGAATGTTGCCTTGATTGGGGTCATTACTGTACCAAAACGTACCTGTGGACAGGAAAGATAAGTGGTCACAGGTTTACATGAATGGCTCGATTGCTTTGCAGTGGGTGTGGCGAAAGAGTAGACTGTTGGCCATAAAACTGCAACGAAATGCTGCAATGTATGGGAGTATTGTGACATTGGTATGTGGATTGCACACATATGTACAAAGAATAGCACAGGTGTTTGGCACAATACCTGAAACGCAATGTAGGCATGTATGGGAGGATTGTGATAATGGTGTGTGAATTGCACACATACGTAGAAAGAGTGCATTGAGTCCAGGTAGAGTGCATTAGGGATGGGGAGTGATTTGGAGGAAATATGAGGTTATTTGCAGTTGATGTATGATGGTGTGTTGTACCTGTAAAGGTGTTTTGGATTGTGTGCATAACTAGGGCTATTGCATGTAACAGTTTGGCCTCTGGTTGGAAGTAGGTTGGAGAATGTAGCGTTGTGCAAGTTTGTTAGTGTACCCATACGTACTGGTAGTCAGGAAAGGTATGTGGCCACATGGTAGCATGCAATACCTATATTGCATTTTAGCGGGTGTGTTGAAGGAGTAGGCCTATGTACATAAGAGTGTGGGGCTTGGGCAAAGGCTTGTTTTAGGCAGGGCAGTCAGACATTAGCACATGGAAGGAATTAGTACGCAGGTACTCACATATACTTTATCAGTGGGTACTTGTAGAGGCGACTATAATTTTTTTGGTGAGTGCAGGCAGACTCCATTGGGGCTGGGGAGTGCATTGGAGACAATATGAGGATATTTGCAGTGGAAGTGCTATGTTGTATTTTGCCTGCAAAACCCATACTGGCTTGTGTGCATGGCTGGGGCCCTTGGACATAACAGGGAGGGCACTGGTTGGAAGTAGGTAACAGAAAGTTGCCTTGATTGGGTTAATAACTGAATCGTTATGTACATGTGAACAGAAGAGGTAAGTGGTGATGTGTTTCCATGCATGGGTCTATTGCTTTGCAGTGGGTGTAGCAAAGGAGTAGCCTGTTGTTAACAAACTGGCAACGCAATGCTGCTATGTATGGCAGTACTGTGATATTTGTATGTGTATTGCAGACATATGTACAAAGAGTACTTTCACTTTGCCTTAGGTCATTTGCATAAGTTATTATAAGCATACCTTGTGCCATACAGTACACTTGTACATATGTAAGTGTCGTAAGGTTACAGAATCACTGTGGAGGACATGGTCTAGTTCGTAAAGGAGCTTGGGTGAGATAAGACACCATTTGCATTAGGAGTGGTGTGGACATGAACAGAGCTTCGCATCAAGGTTTGTAGTAAGTAAGTGGTACATGAAAGGATTGTTTCACTGAATAACGTTTGCGACATGGCCCATGTACACAGATACTAACATATAAAGAGTTGTGCTGTAGGCAGGTACGCAGGCGACAACCTTCAGAGGCTATTGGGGGTGGGGGTGCATTGGAGATGATATAGGGATTTTTGTAATCGGTGTACCATGTTGTGTTGGGAGTGGCAAGTGCCTACTGCCATGTATGGATGGCTACGGGCATTTGAAGTAACAATGTGAACATTGTTTGGAAGTAGGTTTCAGAATGTTGCCTTCTTTGGGTCAGTTCTTATACTGATATGTAACTGCAGTGAACACGGTTTGAAATATGTATGTGTCGTGTGGGTGCTCACTGTGTCAGCATGGGTGTGGAGGAAATTTTGCAGTTGGCACACCAGTAGAGGTGGCGTGAAGTGACTGCACTTGAATATGGTGAACGTCATTGGCCTTTTTCCATTCACAAACTGAGATGCCACAATGAATGTGCAGTATGGTATACCTCTCGTAATACCCTGTACTTTGAGAGCGAAGGATGGTAGTGTGACATGACACGAGTTAAGAAGCATTACACATGTAAAGTATGGATATAATACATTTGCAGCGGATAACATCATGAATGCCGTTAAGTCCAGCTATATACAGGATGGCAGGCCATCAGACTGTTACCTTTGTTTGGCGTACTTGTTCAGATGGGCAACGGAAGCGGGTGGAGCTGTTAGTGTGTGCAATTTTAATGCGTGCATCGCTTCTGTTAGCTATGTCTGTGTGCCGTATACACCATCGCAGCAGCAATGACTTCACTTGTGGACAGTCGTTCCTCACGGCGTGCAGTCTAGGTATTTATTTAATACGCGTGCCAAGCATAGCGCACGCTGTCATGTGAGCACGTAGCTCTGGAAAGGAACAACATACACAAAAGCAAAAGCGGACATGCGCACACAGAGTATACAGTTCCAGAACATTCCATACTTTACTAACAATACAGTGAGTGGTTAGAAGTGCTTTATTTTGCCACAGAATATAAACGACAACATGTCATTTGGTTCATTCACCGCTCTTTTATTTAGCAAACAAAATCCAGTGAGAAATGCCGTCTGTGCAATTCTGTACTTCTGTTCTCGTCTAGCAAAGTGGCAAAAGGAGTATGTACTAGTGCTTATTTTGTTTGAAAGGTAGCAAGGTTAGCATCTGGGGCCTCTGGGATGGCTTACAGGGTAAAAGTTTTCAGGTTGGTTCGTATAGCAGGAACCACCCAAGTGGACTTACCGGGCCATAAGGGACGGCTCAGATAATAAAGATGGAAAATAAATTGCTTATGGTAATCTTCCAATGGTTGGTCCACCAGCCATCTATTGGAATGTGGAAGGTGTGGCACGCACAGTAAGATGCTAGTTATCCGAGAGGAATAAGAGTAGCGGGTATTAGTTGCAGCGTACAGGACAAAACTTTGCAAGAAGGATAATGTAGTAATAGCTGCATTCCTGCTGGACCATGAACTGTATGTCAGTGCGTAGCGTCATATGTTAACCCACTGCCTTGGTCTCTGGTTTGTAGGTAATACTGTGATTGTACGGCTGCACACAAGAAAATGTGTTCGAACCGTTGGGAATAGATGCTGTTTTCATGTGTTTCCTTTTTACAAAAGTTGACAGTGGTAGCAAGTGTAGTTGGACTCACGGCACAATGTGTCTGTGTGTCTGCAAAGAAAGTAATACAATAAGAAATGTAATGGGGGTCACCTCGGATTTCTGGAGAATGGAGGAGCGGCTTTGGTATGAAGTGCGTCAATGAAATGTGAGCTGTAGATGTTTTTGTGCCGGGTGACTGCTGTGTGCACCTGTGGCCGTTATAACGTACAGTACACTGAGGGTGCATAAACGTAGTATTTGTGTGATAGGGCATACAAAGGGCAGAACAGGGAAAGCAGCAGTGTACAAGTGTGCAGAAGGGTTGGCGCTTTACTGTACGACTTGCACTCCATGTTCTTCTTACATTGTATGTGTGCATCGGGAGGGGGTGGGGAAGAATGGCAGCAAAAGAAAGTACAATGACAGTTGTAATTTACTGGGAATGGTGGAGACATGTCAATGTAACAGCGTTTTTTTTACTGCCGTCACAAAGGTCCATGTAAGGTAGAGAGAGGAAGGGAGCGGAAGAGTAGATTGTTAAATATACATACTGAGGAGCATGTTAATAAATGTTAATCATAATATACATCTGATGTAAAGGTGTACTTACATCATTTCGGCAAATTACATGCTTGTATTGGGCAAGCGTGAAATTCCAGTGTACGCCGTATGGGATCGTTGCAGACTGCCTTTGGGGCACATGGACAGAGAAACTGCAGTTTAAGTTCTGTATCTTTTTTTGCTACACTTCTAAACAATATCTGAGCTTGGAGCTAAGCATGCTTCCCCCTCAAGGCAGTTTTATAATGAGAGTGTGTTCTGTTGAAGGTGAGGTATGTTCGGTTTCAATTTTTCTGGAAATGATGCAGGAAATGTATGTATTTACGAATGTTGGTAGTGTCATTAAGGTGAAGGTAGTGCAATGTACAAGTTGAAATGATGGTGCTGTACAAATCATCCCGTGAATGCACAGATGGCAAAATACATAAAATGTGCTTTTACATTGGATAAGGACCAGTTATATGTGCAGAGTGTTAACAGGCAATGGTGGGTGATGTGAGACTGTGTTCGCTGTTTCAGAAGATGTGGGTGAGTGTTCCATCGTATGCACTTTGCTGTCGTGCTGCATGACTTTGTTTGGGATTACTTTTCAGGAAAGGAAAGCAGTTAGTGTGAACGTTTGTCTAACATTGTAAGGTGGTTATGGGCTTTAAATGAAAAAGGGAAACAGAAGTTTTAAAAGTTAAGCAGTAAGGCAGTGGTTGCAATATGGCTGGGGATCTATGCTGTATGAGCTGCAGTGAAATATGGGTTGGATATGTTTCTTGGAAATGGTGTTCATAACAATAAAATGACCTAATGGCCTACCAGGTGCCAGTGGAAAGCAAGGAGACAAATGTTGCAGCAGTTAGAAAAGTTATGTAAGATGTATTGATGCATGCATGAAATTGCATTGTTGTGATTGTGCAGATTGTAGAGTAGCTTCCTGTAGGGTCGTTTATTCAGTGTGTGCACTTACGATACGCTTAGGTGACCAGCGTATGTAGGAAACAGTTTATGTATTTTGTAGAAGAAATAGCAGCCAATGTCACCTATACTGGCTAAGGGTTAGGTGGCTGTGTTATGTGTGGGGTTAGTGTCACATGGATAGATGTTTGTATGTATAGTTCTGCAGTGCAGCGGCAATAGTGGGCAGGGTGTACAATGTTTAGTGTATGGCTGGAGGCCCTACAATGTACATGGTGTAGTGAAGCGTGTAGGGCGTAGGCATAAGCTGCATAGTGTAATATAGGTGTGCATTGTAAATGGTGGTATTGGTATGTGTATAGCAGAAATAAGTGCACTTATTGCACTGTGGATATTGCACAAAAGTATAATAGCAATCGTTGAAGACTTACTGTTTGAATTGAGGAAGGCCTGCACTGTGTTTTGTGTAAAGTGTTGTGGTACTGGTTGCTCCATTATCTGTGGGAAAAGAGAACAGAATATGTTAGCACAAATGTGTACTGTGCAAGCAGCGCAGTTCCTGTGGTTCTTTGCATAATCATTGGGTCTGTGGGGAAAGAAAATCCATGCTGGATTTAAAAAAAAACCTTCCACATTTCGTTGCTACTATGGTGCACAATGAATGATAGCGACGTTTGAAGTGGTTAGAGCACTTTGTAAGGTGTACTCTTAAAGTAGGAGACAATGTAAGGGCGTATGATATCTGGACTATACATGTTGGTGGGATGGGTAGGATGTGTGGCGTTGTATAGCAGGTGGTGATTTGTAAATGTTTTGTACCATTGTTTGTTAATGCGTTTGGGTGCGTTTGACGCCATGTTTGTAGCACAGTAGTTGTTGAAGGTTGACTTGGGTAGTTGTGATGCTGCAAATAACATTGTTGTATTCAGGTTGCAGTTATATACCAGGTGGCGTATTCTAACTGTTTACAGTGTCCCGTTTGTAAAGGGTATGTAGAGAAGCTTGTGCATTCCTGTGGTTACTTGGACATCTGTGTAAATTTTGAAGTGGTACTGTCCAATTATGGATTTCCGTGGTGGTACGGTCATACGTGTTGGAGTTGTATGACTATTCTCTGAGAGCGGGTGACTCATTTGCGTAAGTGGCGATTTTAGAGGTTACTGAGCATGGTTTTGAACCCTCATACTTAGCACTGCCCTTGAACATATTCAGTGGTGGAAAATACTGGTACTGTGTTTTGTGCACACATACTGTTTGTGTGACTGTATTCCTTGGGTTCATTGGGGATAAAATTGTCCAACACACAATGTAGTGCATTTTGTCAATGCTTCTAGTATGGTACGTTGATTTAGGTCAGTAGTGTGGAAGGAAAAAAAAATTCTGTCCACTTACAAAGGTACTGGTTGGTGCTGGGGAGTAATGTATAGTACTTTTGTACGCCAATGAGCACATTTTAGCTTCACGAAGATTAAGTAGGCATTTGCAAGATTTGCAGGTAGTCTGTGCTTTGGACTGATGGAAATATCAATGTATTCCCACCATGACGATTGCTTTCTAATATATGCAGTATAGTGGCCTCCATTGGCAGAGTCCGTGCTAGTGCAGAATTCTGATGGTAGTTACGTACCTTTTGGTGTACTGTAACTGCTCGTACTTTGGAAGTGTTTGATGCTATGTTTGTAGCACTGTAGTTGTTGAAGGTTGAGTTGGGTAGTTCTGATGCTGCAAATAACATTGTCGTATTTAGGTTGCAGTTAGATACCAGGTGGCATATTCTAGCTGTTTACAGTGTCCCGTTTGTAAAGGGTACGTAGAGAAGCTTGTGCATTCCTGTGGTTACTTGGACCTCTGTGTACATTTTGAAGTGGTACTGTCCAATTGAGGCTTTACATGGTGATACGTCCATATGTGTTGGAGTTGAATTGCTATTCTTGGAGAGCTGTTGACTGATTTGCGTAAGTGGTGATTTTAGAGGTTACTGAGGATAGTTTTGAACCCTCATACTTAGCACTTTCCCTTCCCCGTATGCAGTGGAAAATACTGATGCTGTGCTTTGTGTGCATGCACTGTTTGTGTGACTCTACTCCTTGGGTTCATTGGGGATAAAATTGTCCAACACACACTGTCCTGCATTTCGTCAATGCTTCTAGTATGGTACATTGCTTTAGGTCGATAGTGTGGAAGGAGAAACATTTTTTGTCCACTTACGAAGGTACGGGTTGCTGCTTGGGAGTAAGGTACAGTAGGTTTGTGTATATGTAGCGTCGAACGAATATCAGAATTGCACGACGTACACCACATGCTGTGGTTTGCATTTTACACCAGTTGCTGAAATGGAATGGAGTCACAGGTATTGATACATACACAAAGAATGTGTTACGGACTTGCTCCTCAATTGCATAGTTGCAAAGAGTGCATGTATGTTTCCACATGAAGAAAATGTGAAAAATGTCATTTGTAAGTATGTTTTTTCTTAACAGTATTTGTAGTAAGTACATTATAAATTCTTGTGGATCTTCTTGTCAGTTTAAAGTCAATTTCATCATTCCAGCGCTGTAGTCCAATTCTTGCCTTATTGCTGAGACACTGTAAATGGTGTCAGGATTACTTACTGCAACACAAGGAGCATGCCTATCAGCCCTCTTGTTCAACCTCTATATGTCCACCCTCCCACGAATAATCCTCTCACACAATATCCTGTGCTACAACTACGCCGATGACACCCAACTAATCCTAAAACTGCTTAATTCAAAACCCAACTGCCAACCCGACCTCGCTGCCTGCCTCCTTGACATTGATCATTGGATGACCACAAACCACATCCTACTAAACCCCTCCAAAACTGAAATCATGGTGTGTGGCAACACCGAACTTCTTCCGCACCCCCTACCCTGGCCATCAGCCATGGCCAATTCCCCGGCAACCTCAAACTCAGTAAAAAACCTTGGATGCACTCTCGACTGTAACCTAACCCTCTCGCTCCAAGTCAACAACATCTCTAAGTCCTGCCACTACCACCTCAAAATTCTTAGGTGCATTTTTCCATACCTCTCCTTCCCCAACAGACTCTCCCCGGTCCAAACAATTGTTATGTCAAGACTGGACTATGCTAAACCCCTCTACCTCTGAATCCATGCCTACCACCTGGCCAAACTTCAAAGAGCACAAAATGCCGCAGCCAAAATGCTACTAGCACTTGGCCCAAGAGACCACATCTCCCCAGCTCTCAAAACTCTGCCCTGGCTTCCGGTTGCCCGAAGGGTGACCTTCAAAACCTTATGCATCTCGCACCGAGCAATGCATAAAACCGGACCTCAATATCTTCAAGACAAACTAAAACCCTACCATCCACTGCGCACTCTAAGATCAAGCTCTGCCCGCCTCCTAGTGATACTAAAAACCAACTGAGTCAGGTTAGGTGGATCATCATTCTCAGCCCTTGCCCCATTTTGTGGAACTCACTTCCACCCCACATCCGACTCACGAAGACCTCATGTCTTTCCGAAAACTACTGAAAATGTGTCTCTTCCCCTAAAAATCGACTGTAAACACACAGCGTAACAGCAACAATAAACAGTAGCCAATGGTTACTGCATCAAATATAACAATCCAGCATCGAGCAATCGAGAAAATGGAAAACTAAAAACTGCTAAGGTAAATAATAACGGATAAACTGAATAGAACGAATGAAGCAGATGAAAGGAATGAAGTGGATGAAAGGAATGAAGTGGATACAGTGGGTGAAACAAATGCAGTGAATAAAAAAATGGATGAAATGGATGCAGCAGATAAAACATAAAACGGATGAATCAGATGCAATAGGTGTAACGTACGAAGCGGATGTAAGGGATGAAGCGGATGGAACAGATGAAGCGGATGGAACGGACAACATGGATAGATCAAATGAAATGTATGGAACCAATGAACTGGATGGAACAAATGAAGTGAGTAAAAGGAGGAAATAGATGGATGGATGGAACGAATGAAGTGAATGGAAGGAGGAAATAGATGGAACGTATGAAGTGCATGGAACGAATAGAACAGAAGAATTGTATGGAATGAACTGAACGGATGAAATGGATGGAACGGACAAAGTAGATTGAACAGACAAAGTGGATGTGAACAAGTGAAGTGGATGTGAACGGATGAAGTGGATGTGAACGGATGAGGTGGATGTGAACGGACGGAGTGGATGGCTTGGATGAAGTGGATGGAACGGATGAAGTAGATGGAACAGATGAAGTGGATGGAGCGGATGAAGTGGATGGAACGGATGAAGTGGATGGAACGAATGAAGTGGATGGAACGGACAAAGTTAGATGGATCGGATAAAGTGGATGGATCAGATGAAGTGGGCGGAGTCGATAGAACTGATAGACCAGATGGAATGAATAGAGTGGATGGAGCAAACCAAGTGGATGGAATAGATAGAACAGATGGAGTGAACGTGAAGAGATGGTGTGGAGGGAACGGATGGAGTGGCCGGAACGGATGGAGTGGATGTAGTGAATGGATCGGATGGAGTGAATGGACCGGATGAAGTGGACGGACCAGATGGAGTGGACGGATAGGATAGAGTGGATGGTTTGTATCGAATGACGGATTGGGTGGAGTGGACGGATCGGATAGAGTGGTTGAAACGGATGGTGCGGATGTAACGGTTAGAGTGGGTAGAACGCATGGAGTGGATAAAACGCATGTAGTGGATGGAACCCATGGAGGGGAGGGAATGCATGGAGGAGATGGAACGCATGGAGAGGATGGAACGCATGGAAGGGATGGAAAAGATGGAGTGGATAGCATCGATGGAACGGACAGAGTAGATGGAACGGACCGAGTCGATGGAACGGACCAAGTGAATGAAACGGATAGAGTGGAAGGAACAGATAGAGTGGAAGGAACGGAAAGAGTGGAAGGAACGAATAGAGTAGAAAGAACAGATAGAGTGGAAGGAATGGATAGAGTGGATGGAATGGATAGACTGGATGGAATGGATAGACTGGATGGACCGGATCAAGTGGATGGAACGAATAGAGTGGATTGAACGGATGGAATGAATGAAACGGTTGCACTGCACGGTGTCCATAGAGCCATTGCACTACACGGTAAGGATGAAGCGAATGGAAATGATGAGTGCATAGAATAGAGGGAATGCATGGAACAGAGGGATTGCACAGAATGGGTAGAGTGCACGGAATGGATAGAGTGCAGGGAAACAATGTAGTGGATAGAACCGATGAATGGATGGAACGGATAGAGTGGATGGAACGGGCAGAATGGATGGAACGGATAGAATGGACGGAACAGATTGAGTGAAGGGAACGAATAGAGTGGAGTGAACGGATACAGTGGACAGAACGAATAGACTGGATGCAACAGATGGAATGGATGGAATGGTCGGAGTGCCTGAAACGGTTTTGAGTGCTTGGTAGGGATGAAGTACATGGAATAAATGCAGCGCTTGGACCAGATAGAACGGAGGGAGTGCATAGAATAGAGGGAGTGCATGGAATGGAGGGAGTGCATGAAACTGATAGAGTGCATGGAATGGATAGAGTGCATGGAACCAATGAAGTGGAAACAACCGATGAGTGGATTGAACGGATAGAGTGGATGGAATGGATGGAGTGGTTGGAACGGATGGAGTGGATAGAACGGATGGAGTGGATGGAACGGATAGAGTGAATGGAACTGATAGAGTGGATGGAATGGTTGGAGTGTATGGAACGGTTGAAGTGTATGGAATGGTTTGAGTGCATGGTATTGATGAAGTACATATAACAGATGGAGTGCATGGAACGGATAGAAATGAGGAGTGCATAGAATGGAGGGAGTGTCTGGAATGTAGGCTGAGCATGAAACAGAGAGTGCATAGAATGGATAGAATGCATGGAACTAATGAAGTAGATAAAACCAATGGAATGATGCAACGGATAGAGTGGACTGAACTGACAGAGTGGATGGAGTGGATGGAATGGATGGGACTGATGGAGTGGATGGAACTAATAGAGTGGATAAAACGGATGGAATGGATGGATCGGTTGGAGTGCATGAACGGTTGGAGTACAGGGTATGGATGAAGTATAAGAAACAGATGGAGTGCATGGAACGGATAGAACGGAAAGAGTACATGGATCAGAGGGAGTGCACGGAACGGAAGAGGGAATGGATCAATCGGTCGGACTGCTTAGAACTGTTGGAATGTATGGTATGGATGAAGTACATAGAATCAGATGAAGTTCATGGAATGGTAGGACGAAAGGAGTGCATGGAATGGAGGGAGTGCATGGAATGGACGGAATGCATGGAACTGACAGAGTGCTTGAAATGGATAGAGTACATGGAAACGATGAAGTGGATAAAACCAATGGGGTGGATGAAACGGATGGAGTGATTGAAACGGATGGACTGGATAGAACGGATGGCGTGGATGAAACTGATGCCGTGGATAGAACGGATGCAGCAGATAGTACTGATGAAGTGCGTAAAACATATGGAACAGATTGAACGAATAAAAAATGATGAAACAGAGCATCACACTGAAGAGATGGGAAGGATCGAATGATGCAATGAATGGAAAGATCAGTAAACTAAATGACGAACCAGATGAAATGTATGAACAGGCAAAGCTGAATGAACGGACAGAGTGAATAAAACGGATAGAATTGTTGGTACAGACGAGCGCTCGATCTCAAGTGCCCTACCGAAACCCACCATATCACACCACCACGCTTACCCTCTCCTATACACCACCACCCAACTAGAATACAGCGATACTATGACACATTCGGTACAGCTGTTCTCATACTAACTCCCGCCACATACTTCCCATCATCCTAATTAAACTCACCCAGCTGAGCACACACCGCCAGCCTAACCGTCTCCTCAGGCCTAACGCAGCCAGAAATCACTCTGGCTATCAGCCCACCAGAATTAACACATATTCCTGACCTCCCAACCACCACGTCTACCGCTAATAAGCAGCTATCACGCAAATACCACTCCAGCTGCACACTTATCCGGTGCACCCACTCACCTTATGACTCTCTCTCGCTCCTTCTCTCTCTACTGACTCGAACTACAGTTCCTGAGGGCGTTCAACGTACCAGCGCTTTGAGATCATACCAATGATACTTAAGGCGCTATATAAATGCAAAGTAACATAACGTAACATAACATTTTTGTGAAGGTCGAGCATTTGCAAACACAACTGGTCTGCGCCATTTAAATAAATGTTTTAACCACTGCTAATATTTGGGATAGCACATTGATTGTTACATTTGCATAGCAATTAACACCTGTTGTATTGGAAAATTTGAATGGTCCAGGTACTTCTGCATCTGAGTCCTTTGATAGAAGGGTACGTGGTTTCTTTGCACCAGAATTTTTTTTTGTGTGTGGAGGTGGGTATGGTTTGTCTATTTTACTCCTTTTGTATGTGCTTTTGGTCGTTGCTGTAGTATGAGTTTTCTTTGATGGTAGTGTGGCAAAATCATTTAAGACTTCTAATGGAAATAGCCTACTTTTCAAACCTTTTGGTTTTTGAGGAACAAGGTACATTTTTAGAGGGGGTGTGTACACTGCATGTAGTCTAATGTACTATATGATGCAAGGAGTTTCTGCACTGACTGCAGTTGCATAACAATGTACTAGATACCGTCCTTCCAGTGTACATAGCTATGACAGTGCTTTTTTGAAGACTGTGTTGCCAATAACAATCAATGCTTCATCTAAGGTTAGACCTTGCGATTTATGAATAGTTACTGTATAAGCTAGCAAGAGATAAAATTGTTCCTCTGCGTACATATATGTCTTTGAAAAGAAGGAATCTCACAGTTGTGTGTCCTATATTTTTGATTTATGAAAGTTTATCAAACTTGATGTTTACAAACGGAATTCCGTTGTCCCGTGGGTATGTCTGGAAGCTAACAACTGTACCAAGTGCTCCATTAACTAATTACTCTACGTCAATGTTATACTTTAGCATACCTCTACAGTTGACACATAAAGTTAACATTTTCTCCAAGTTCTCCAAGGCTTGTAGTCGTGCTATGCCTTGTTGACACATAGGTATTGTCATACCGTGTACATCCTGATTGTCTGTGGCATGAATTTGCACTAGCGGTTGTATTTTCTTTTTGCAGCATTGTTGCATTAAATTGTGCACAGCTTGCTAGAGTTAGCATTGAGGCCATACAGCTGACATTTTTCTGAGCTAATTGTTCCATGATATCTGTAGCACATGTGTTTCGCCCGTACAGCTCCTGGATGTGTCTTCTATTGAGGGTAGACTGCGCCTCCTTTGATAGTACACCAATCTGTATGTTTTTTTAAATATTGGCATAGGTGAGGTCTGCAGACTGACGCATTTTTTTGAGTTAGTTCTCTGTATTAGAAATGTTGCCAAAGATTTACATTCCCGATGCTTCCAAGACTTTTACGGTACTGTTTGTGTCCTAAGGTTTTGAAGATAGGTTCACCTTTGACTGGTGTCAATTGAAGGAGATCTCCGAAAACAATTACATGTTTTCCTCTCCTTCATAGTCTGTTTTGTGTACCTCTTGCAATCTGAGGTGACTCATAGCCAACATTAGGTTGGAGACCATGCTCACCTAATCTATTAGGAGCATTTTCATTTGTTTCAAAACTCAGCGTAGCTCCATAGCAGATTCTGCTGAAAGTTTATAGTACTCTAATTTGTTCTGGTGATCTATTGGAAGGAGTAGCAATCGGTGTAGAGTGACTCCACCTATGTTGTAGGTAGCCAAACTTGTAGGGGCGGTTATAACCGCAGAAAGGTTGTTGTTTGTTAATTGTTGGAGGTATTTACTGATAATTTGTATTAAGAATGTTTTACCTGACCCAGCTCACCACTTACATACAGCAGTACAGGTTTGTAGTTGTCACAGGTGCAAGTTTTATTTCGTGTTGTATACCATGTTAATGGTTTTACTTACTTCTACAAAAATGGTACGCTGCTCATCATTTAGTTGGGATTTAAGTACTTACAACTCTTCTGTAGAGTGCTCATACTGAAGCACAGTTGTGGTTACCTCCGCCATGGCTAATTCTGCCTCATTTGCTATGAGTGGCTCTCCAAGTGGTTCTTGGCTGCCGGTTTGCGAAGGTTCACTGCTCTCAGAAGTGTCTACAGTTAGTTGTACTTGAAGTTGTCCTTCTTGTTGGCGTTCACTGTCCAATACGGTTTTGTACCATGTCAGGTTTTCATCTGTAATTGTATTTCAGTGGCTTTGAAAGCATCTTCATAGGAGGTGTAGGTGGCTAATACATATTCTTCTTTTCTCCATGGTTTAAAAAGTTGCAGCAGAGCCATGTAGTACAGTTGCTTGTGTTGAGTAGTGTTTAAGGACCGCTTCACATGATTAATTAGGCTGCATTTGGTAAGTCTCACCAGGCTGCCTTCACAATGTTCCACTCTGTATCTACCTTTTTCCTTTGGTGTAATGTTGTTTTTGTATGAGAAGTTCTGGACTACCTGGTACAAGCACAATACTTCTAAAGTACTACTTTTGTTTGGGTAGTATGTGTTCAATAATTTGTTCTTCAAAATGTCCTGGCTGTTGGGATCGCTTTTGGCTTTTAAGTACTCTTCTTCTGAATGCAGAAGGCTCAAGGTTTAGCCACACTATGTTGTCTGATTTTCCATATAAGGCTGTGCCGGTTAAGCGGTCAGCGGCTTCGCAGCTGCCACATTCTCTATGGGACAGCATTTTAATGCCAAAGCTGTACAATTTTTGTGTCAGTGTTTTGTCAGAGGATATGTCATCCCAAAGGTCTTTGAGCTCTGTTTTCTCTGCTTTGGTTAAGTAGGTGGTGACATATCATGCAACAGCAGTGGAATTGTCTGCAATGTACCGTACATCAAAATTGGCATTCAATAAGTGGGCAATAATTACATTGTAATCATTGATGTACTTTGATGCTTCACTCCTTTTTATGCAGTATGTGTTTTTAGGAGATTTTCCTTTCACACTGTCGAACTGAAGACATGAAGCTGTTTACTTGGCCTGTTGTTGAAACTGGTCTGGGGAACCCAAAGTGACGTTTGGTGTAGTATTTGCCTCTGTTCTTATATTTGCGTCGATAATACGTGCCACACTTGTGTCTTTGGAATTACAATATTTGTGCTTGAGGGTCACTATGGGTACTTTCCGAAGGGATTTCGCAAGTGACATATTTGTGAATGAACTGCAAAACAGTTTCATCACTTTACTCACCAAATTTAGGAGCATTTTTAATCCACAAAAGCATGCAGATGTGTGGTGCTCCTCTGGCTTGATATTCTTTAATCCAAAAGAAGTGTTCCACTTCTCCAAGTGGAGGAAGTGCGTTATTGCAAATGAAGTGCAGCATGGCAAGGAAGCGATGATGAAAATAGTGTGAAACATTTACTGTATCGAGAGAGCACAGCTCTCCTGGTGTTTTCATGTCTACACCTTTTTAGTTTTTGTTTGCTATGCGTAGGAAAGTGTGCAAGTCTTCCCATGCATACTCAGCACAACTTAAAGTTACAAACCATGCGGGAGGGCCATGGGTGCGTAGCATACACTGTACATCTGCGTGCCGTCGGAAACAGTACTCTTCGTACCATGCATGTTTGCCAAGAGATTTGTAACACTTGACAGCAAAACTTTGTCTTTCTCTTGTACCTTTTGAAGTAGTTGTGTAGCAGACATGTTTTGGAAATGGGAACCTGTTTTTAATTAGTAGGCAACTCCATAACATAGCGTTGCTAGTTCACTTTCATGGAGCAGGTGGAATATGTACTGCACGTTCTGTCTAAATCTAGGGTCTTCAGAATACATTCGTAAACAGCGGTATTCTGCTGCTGGTATTTGTGTATTTGTGTACTTCTTTCATTATATCTTCCACCTTTTCCAGTGAGGAAGAGTAGAGGAAAGGTGTGTGCTTCTACACTTTTTTCCCTTATACTGATTGGTGCTCCTTTTGCTTGCCGCATTTGATATGTTTCTAGTGCATCATCTATGGTGTTATTGGAGTGCACTGGGTGAATTGTATATTGGTCTAAAATACTGGAGGCTGCACTAGGATCCAGAGCCTCAAATTGGCCACTTATTGAGGAGTCCTGAATTATTTTGGTTGTTTCTCTCAGGTTTTCTTGAACATTTATTTCCTTGTAGTATTCACTGTTTTCTTTAAGGTACTGCAACGCCTCTCTCACTTTGGTTAAGTGAACTAGGTGTTGCCAATTTTGTTTTCTTTTGTAGGTACACCATTCACCAGGATAATTAAAGATTCATGTATTGGCTTTTGCACTCGTAGAGTGTCTACATTTTATTTGAGATCAAATGGTAAATAATGCTCTCATACAAATTAAGCTGCTGCTGCAGTCCGTTTGGCAGTGGAAATAGTTCCAAATGATTACTAATTGCCTGTGAAGGCCTTTGGTTATTGTCAAGTTTTGCAGTGCAGTATGTGCACAGTATGGCGGTGTTGGTAATGTCGTACTTGTTTTCTGCTAGTTACAGAGCTAATTGAAACCATTAGGATTCTTCGTTGTCTTCTATTTTCTGCATTATATCTACAGTTTTGATGCTCTTTTTATAGAAAGTTCTACGACAACACACACATACTTGGTTTGGCATTTCATCAGAAGTGCTTTTGAACTTTTGTATTTCTTTTCTGTATGTGTGATATAAAAAGTTGATAGCTGCACTGTTGTCAGTACTTTTGCCTGAAAATGTTGGCGTGTGTAACTGCTCTTCAGTTCCACGGTATTTCCTTTGGATATGCTGAATTTCATTGAGCACTTGTTTCGTTGTACAATACAGGAGAATATAATTTAAATGTTGGAGGGCTAAAGCTGGAGTTTTTGCACAGTACAGTTTGTACAGTAGATTTCTGACTGTTGAATGGTGGGTTGCTAACATTTTAATACAGTGGAAGGTGCTTTTGCAAGCTGGTCCAGAAATACAGGCTAAGGAATGTCCTCGTAATCCAGTGTAGTTGCGCACTGGACAGGAGTCCATAGTTTGGAGTATTTTCATTCTTCTTTTGTTGTTGCCTTTGACATAGTGATTGAGGAATTGCTGCAAATTTTTTGATTAGGCTTTGGCGAATGTTGCACATTGATGTGCAAGGCTATTTTTAGGTGAGGCGTGTTGGTTTGGTGGATTGGAGAGTGACATCTAAGTTTGATGGGGATATTTCTGAAAGCAGTGTTTCCTCTTCCATTATGGTATTGTGTATTTTCTCATACCCTTGTCCACTCTGATGTAAGGCAATTTGGTTAGTTTGTTGTTGTTTGTATGATTCTTCATTGAAGTATGGCTCTGAGTTGGTGGTGTGACTCCACTCACCTGTACAGATGTGGCCAAAGGTATCTATCATCACATTGTGTTTGTTTCGAAGTTGTGCTTGCAATTTACTAATTAATCTTGTTAGTGGTTTCATTCTCTTCAAAATTACTGAAAACAATTTCTGCTTCACGCTTATAGCACTGTCTACAAGAGCTTCTATGATGACTTTTCTGCAGTAGGTTTTGAGGGTTGAGCGTGATTTCTGTCCTCTACTTGTAAGTTTCTGAAGGACTCTGTGGTGAAACAGTTTTTGTAAAATTACTTTTTTAGAATGCTTGCTTGTGATTACGTTACCATTTGTACGTGCTCTATTAGCATTATTGTGTGTCCCACTGTATGTAGTGGTTTCTTGACATTCTCACATTTTGCCAAATCGCCTACACTGTCTTTACTGGTAGATGCATCTGTTTTCCTTAATGACTGAATTACCCCTTGTCCTTCACCTTTCTGTTCATGTTGAACTGGCAGTTGATGGCTACTTTCTGTGTTTGTAGTTTGCGTGGCTCTCTTTCTGCGTTGCTGTCTACAGAATTGCCGTTTGGTAGGCATTGTGTAGTAGCTGTTGGCGAAGAAAGGGAAGTGTGGGTGTGGACATTTTCACATGCATATGTTTGTAATGTGCGTCAGTGGGTAAATGGGAGGGTAGGCAGCTATTTAATTGCAAGTGTGTGGCTGTGCAGTGATGTGTAAGGTTAGGATGGGGACACTATGTTAGTATGTGGGCATTACTCTAATGGTGACGACATAACAAACAGCACCTGTAGAGGTGTGAGAAGTAACAATGAATTACATATTGCTGGATGGGCACACATTTATATGCTGCAATACAACAAGAGTGCACTTGTTTAGTAAGACATACAAGAGTATGCTTGTATTGTACTTACTTTGTTGATTGCAGAGAGTAGGTTTATTGTAGGCTGTATTTTGAAGTGCACACTTCAGTGGCTTTCCAGAGACAGGTGGGTACTGCTCCTGCATAAGAAGATAGTAAGAAAATATGTTGGCTAATGACATAGTGCTTACATTTTTAAATTACATTTTTCAAAACTATAGGGGGATGTCTTGGCAGGAAGACAAAGTGTGCGTGTATGAAAGGAAGGTGTACAATATGGAGGGTGCTTGGGAGCATAAGCATGTTTGTTAAGGGAGTAGGCAGGCTATTTGGGAGTTTAGTGTATCACTTGTTATGAAACATGTGTGTGTATTACTGTAGGCCTATTTACTTCACAAATGCAGTAGTGTGCAATGTGGAGGGATGAGAGAAAAGGTGCAGAAAGATGTATAGAGTGCAAAGCACAATGTTTTCGGGCGTCCATTTGCATGCAGTTATTTGCATATGTATGCTTAGTACAGGAGTGCAGGCATTGCTTTTGGGTTTTAATTTGATTATGCACATTTATGACTGTTACTGTTGTGAATGTGGTGATAACTTTTCTTATTGCTTAACTACTGTTGTTATGCATAACGTGCAGGTGGAAACTGTCATTATGCCTGAAATGTATGCACTTTGTACAGTTTGGTCGGAAAGGCTGCCTGATAGTTTTGTGTGCAATAATGTACAAATTTGGTAGGAGGTGTTTTAATGGCGGAAAGCATTGTAAAAATGACAGAAAAAAAGATCAGAGTCACCTTTTTCATATACCAATGCCTGTTGTGGGCATATGGAACCTTTGGAACCACCTACCACTGTAGGAGCGATTTAATGGTAGATGATGGGAGACTTAACAGTACACATTTTGAGCACGTTTTGGAGATTTACTCCTAGGTACACTGCTGTTATGCACATATAACACAGTTGGCACTGTACTGTACAAAAAATAATAATACCTACTGGGTGTGGTGATGGGTGCAGAATGCGTAGATCATTGTACAGTACTTTCTTGTGCAGATCCTTTTGATTTACAGGATATTTCACCGCTGTGTGTTTAACAGCTGTTACGCACTGTTCAATTGATGTGATAGCATTACATGCACAGTTCTTGGATAGAATTTGTGGATGCGTATGTAATACTTTAACAGTAGCCAATCAGGGAGTGCTGCTGAAAGAGTACTTGAAAGGGAAAAAGGACTGGCCTTGATTTACTGGGCCGCGGACCTCACGGTAGTTGGGGAAATCGCACGTGCTACATGCTGTCCTTTGTAATGTGCTTGCTATGGAAATGGGACTACGGTTTAGCGATTTGTGTGTGTGTCTGCTTTTGTGTTCCATGGCAGGATGTTCTTTTGTGCCCATAACAACGTTAGTGCATATAGTGTGACGTTTGTAAGTGGCAGTAGAATTTCTTTTCCCCCATTGCAACTAGTAATCTGTTGCAGGATGTGCAATGTATGCTGCAGACACAGGTGTACTAATGTACGGAGAACAAGTCGAGAGCAACCCTTAACAAGGAGCACATAAAAAGGTGTTTATTTACATGTCCCTTTTATAAAAATTACACAACTTCTATGAAGACGCCCACTTTTTATGATGCTTAAAATGTGTTTGTGCAGCCCCGTATACAGGGAAATATGTTGGCGAAAGCCGCGCCTTTTGGGGGGTCGCACGTGCTACAGCTGGGTCTTTTGAGGGTGGCTGCAATGGAGTTGGGATTGGTCGATATGAATTTGGGGGTGTGGTGTGTAGCAACAGATTGTGACAGAACGTCTGTTTGCCAATAGGAGCGGACATGGCTACAGGGACGGGTGTGCCATTAAGTAGGCAGACTATATGGCTGTTGGGTGACTTGTGGATACATTGGGTACACGTTTACGCAGAACGTTGTGAACTAGCAGCACACCTTGGTTTCCATAATATCGATGTGCCCTGGTACGGAATACGTGGGATGCAGTGGTTCCATGTGGGTCCTCTTTTTGCCAGTTTGGTGAAGCTTGCTCATCCAGACATTATTGTTGTTCATTGTGGAGGGAACAGTTTAGGGCGTGTTACTGGCATTTCATTGCAGTTTGCAATGAAGGAGACATTTCGGGAACTCATTCAAATGTTTCCACAATCACACATCATTTTTTCTCGCATTGCCCTGAGACAGATGTGGGTGTGTTCTTCCTTCTGTGGCCCACAAATGGAGAAAGCGCTGCCCAATGGGAACAAGGCTGTTTGAGCTTTTTTGCACAACATTGGCATGTTCTCCTTCCACAATGAAAACATTACATTTAGTAGGAGGAACCTTTTTTGTTCAGATGGAGTTCAGCTGACTAATGCCCGCAATGAGATCTTTCTGCGTAATATCCAAAATGGCGTGCAGCGCTTCCTGCAAGTGTAGGAAGCATTTTCCCTGTGGTTGTTCACTACGTTTACCGTTGACAATACAACCAGCACAAAAAGGCTCTTTTAATAGCCAAGAATTCTTTTATCAAATGCGTACAATGCTTTTGACAGCGTCCCACCGCCCATTATGGCCATCTATGTACGCTCCGCTTCTAGGCAGCGTCACCACCTGCATGCTTGCATTCAACTTCTATTTTTTAACAGTGGAAGGTGGCTTTGAAAAGAGCCTTTTTATTCCCCCCACCTTCTGGCTGTGTAGCATTTTTCCTGTTGTTATAAGACATGCCAGAAAAGCCAGCAGTGGAAGGGTGATTTGGCAAAGGGTACCAACCACAGGAATAAGAAATTGTACGTGGAGAGCAGAAGATGTGGGGTGGACCTTACTTGGGTATGGGGCAGTAAGTGCCATGCTCCAGGACA
Organism: Ambystoma mexicanum; assembly: GCF_040938575.1. Lineage (NCBI taxonomy): Eukaryota > Metazoa > Chordata > Amphibia > Caudata > Ambystomatidae > Ambystoma > Ambystoma mexicanum. The sequence continues at coordinate 400,413,256 of NC_090937.1, read as the reverse complement.
GAAGCCTCAAAAGCACTTCATAAATGTTCTCCCCTACACAGTACCGCGTCGCAGTATATGCACAATACAGTGACCTTTGAAAGATAGTAGTCTGTTGCACTGCGTATGTTGTCCAAGGCTGCTTGCAGAATGTGGTGGCCCACTGGTGTGTCCCTAGTGGTGGAAGGAGCAAATGCAGAGGATGCTGTAGGGGACAATAAACTACTGCCTGCTTGGAAGGGGACTACACTCCGAATAGCTGCCTGATGGTTAGCTTTCAGGTGCTGCCGCATGGAGGTGGCATCATAGCTGTACATGCCAGGTTTTCCGTGACTGAGTACTCAGTGCAGTGCACCTGGTTTGCATGAGATATTGGCATATCTCCAATAGTCCTAAATAGTTTCCACACCTAGGATTGATGCTGGCTGTAGGCAATGGGGATTCCTTCCACTTTATTCTCGTTTCCTTTTCGATGTCCCTCCACATTATGACACCTGTCCCCTTGCTCAGGACTTTCGGAAGGAGGTGTTGGGGGTGAGGGTGTGGGTGCTCCTGAGTTAGAGGTAGTAGCAGAAGCTCTGGTGGCCATTACTTGCAGAAGTATTTTGCAGGCGCACAATTGGTGAGAAAGCAATTTCTGCCTCAACCAATGTGAACCGGTACCTCTTCTGTAGAAAGCTAAACAGAGCACTTGTGGGGTGTGCCCTTTTATAGGGTTTATGTGGAGAATATGACACCACAAAGTGGCACTAACTCTTTCCCTACAATATCTACATGTAGAAGGAAGAGTGAAGGATATCTGTAAGGGTGCATTATTACTGTAACACTCCATACAGTGCAGACAAATGTCCTCTTTCGATGTGTATGGATCTGGGTCGTGCCCGCCAAATAAGGGACCACGCGCACTGTTGATCTGTTACCATGATGATTTCGCCAATGTTCTCCATTTTCAAGCTTGTCTGCCGGACGTACATTGCCCGTTATACTTTGTGGCCATGTGTATAGTTCCCCTGTCTATACTATTGCCATACCCAGACTACTTAAACATATGGCACACGCACATTGCACATGGGTGCACGCTTCCAGCTACTACAACTACACACGTTTATTTGCATATGTTCACCAGGGACAGTGTTACCAGGCATCACAGGACGATATATGCATGTGCGCATTTGTGGCACAGATAAACGGAGGCTCATGCAACTATTTACAAGCGATTGTGTGCATGCAAACATGCGGCCCGTAGTAGCGTCCTACGGATGGTTTAATTGTGATTGCGCATAGGGAACCCAGGTGTGGCGGTCATCCACCTCAATTTTTCTTACTTGCAATCATCCCTGCTGGTGCTGTGCCCTTCACATTTACAATGGCCTTGCTAAACGAAACAAAAGGGACATACACAATCAGTACAAATTAACATATCAATCTTTATTAGCACACATTCATAGCGAAATGGCACGGGAACAAGAAACAGATACATATATTAGAGATTTTCCCATTTCAACAAGCTGCTGGTGAGGGGAAGGAACGATTGAGGCCTCAACGAAGCATCTCTCATGACACTCAATTTGCGGGGAAGAGGGTCTGGGAAATAGAGAAGGCAGGCATGTGCAAGTTGGGCAGTGATATCTTATTTTCCCATTATATCTTCTTCTACAAACTTTCTCAAGGCGGCAAATTGGAGGAGCAACTGATCGATTTTGGTGCCCAGGTGGTCCACTTGTATATGCCCAGTGTTCACTTCAGTTTCCGTGGCCGTAAGTTCTTGTGGAAAAGGTGCCACTTATGGTGTAACGCTTTGCATTCCGGTATGTTCTGTTAAAAGACGACAAATGTGGTTAATTCACATGAAATATTTAATTGTGATTGTATTCATGTTGCTACCGCATTCCTTACCTATGGGGTTACTATGCTCACTCATTTGGTCATGCGGGAAATTTTCCTCCAGCCATTCCAGGGTGCTTGCCCTTGCGGTAACTCTTTCCCTTTTCACAGTGTGGCGGGTAACAATGGGCCTATCGTCATCACTCATTTCTTCATGCGGAGGATTCTCCTCCAGCCATTCTAGGGTGGAAGCCATTGCTGCGCACAAACAGAAAACATCATGCTTTCCTACTATTGTACACTACCGGACCTGTGCAATTACAATATAAACTTACGTGTACTTACCACGTTGCTCTGACGTTCTGTTCTCGGTAGTTGTCATCTGTTCGTCTGCCTCTTCATTCTTTGTTTGATTGTGGAGCAGGTGTGTGGTAACATTGATGAAGGCAAACGCCACTTCTCTTGTTGGTGCTTTCCATTATGCTGCATACCCTACGCCTTTGTGCAATATGTTGCAAAAGTACAGATTTTGTACAGCTACAGCATTTTCCCTTCTTATTCACGCACTTGCTGCTGTTTGTATATGTTTTTTGTGTTTGCTGCATGTTACTACTTTTTATGACTACCCCTCCCTTTCTGGGCACGATGGACTCCACCCGATCTCCACAAACAGATACTGTGTTGCCAACCTTTGTGCCTATTACTATAGAGTCACCTGCTTCAGTATGTTGTACAGTACATCTTCACAAACTAAGCATATCCTGTAAAAAATCGAATGCAATTCACTGAAAGACACATTATTACAGGGATGCTATGGTTCACTTGTGTAATTTAAACCCTATCACCTTTCATCAAAAAACTATAATATATGAACGTTATGGCTAAAGTGGTTAAAGTGTCCTACTAAAAACCTATGAAATACATTGTTAAAGGGATGTTATGTTTAAGTTGCGCTACTAAAAACATTTACCATTTATTGAAAAAACTAGCCTAAAGCAACGTTATGGTTAAAGTGCCCTAGTAAAAACCTATCAAATTCGCTAACAAAAACCGTTGTTAAAGGGACGTTATCGTTATGGTTAAGTTGAACTACTAAGAAACCTATGAAATTCAATGGAAAAACGTTGCTACAGGGACGTTATGGTTATAGGTAAAACTTAAAAAAAAACAGAAATTCACATGTTATGGTAAGGTGTGCAACCATAACTCGCGTTACCACTGTGCACTGCAAGGAATAAGACCCATGACACCATGACATCAAAGATGACACCAAAGATTTTGCAGATCACTCTGTGTATTTTCCCATATTTAGACCACCATTACATTTCTACAGATGTGAAATTAGCATTTTAGAATAGTTCATGAGTGCATTGTTTAAAACAGTAAACAGCTGCCCATGCATCATATCACTACTGGTGAAGCTTTCCTTTGTAGTATGTTGATTAAAGATGATATCTGAATTATAAATAGTACACGGCTCAGAATTATTTCATTATAATTATAATTGTTCTTTTATAAAGCGCGTAACACCAGTGAGTGGTTTCTAAGTGAGGGATCAGATTTTTAACCTTTGTTGCGCTGCATTGTCTTGCTTCCAAGAGAAACGAATTGCCACTGTTTGTGCAAAATATATCTAAGATATGTTCACTATAATATAATCTGTATACACATTTACAAAACAAATTAGTACAAATAAATAACAAGCGACACATATTGAAGCATAATTATTTAAAACGTTTTAAAATAAACATATGTAAATACTCAATTGTTTAATTGTGAGTATACATGTATCATTTTCTAAATGACATGAGAAGTGCTTTAAAACAAGGAACAACTAAGTATTAGGATATATTTTAAGAATGTTTATACATGGGTATTGAAAAGAAAGTGAGTATTACTCAAAATGTATATATGTATAGAAAAGAAAGGAAGTTTTAAAATAAAACAGTTGCTTTAAAACATGTACATAGATTAGTATTTCTTTCTGTGTGTCTTTTGTAAGTTATTAACATTGAAATAAAACACATACCCTACAAAGTAAAAGTAATCTTTAAATAGTATCCAATTTGTAATACATTGACATGTGCGTATGCCATAGATGATGTAATTAGTGATTTCATCAGTGATGTCATCAATGTGGTCATAATCTGTGCAACAGGGGGGAACAAAGTTAAGGTGACTTTAGTTGCATTTCAGGAGTTTTGCTGCGTTAAATTCTCACCTTAACGTCCCTGCAAATTAAGTGTTTTCCTTGAATTTCAAATGTTTTGTTACAATGTATTGTTTTGTTATTGAATAGATTTTTCCTGCACTTGGCCAATGGCCACCGCCTACGGCCATGATCAGTGTATATTTTAGAACACTACCATACCATGCCATGGCCATGCCCACTGTCCATTTTTAAACACTACCTGACCACTAGCCATGACCGTTGGTTGTCTTGCTACTAGACCACTAGCCATGGCTTTCCTCCATTTCTAGTGGGCACAGCCACTCTATATTTTAAAACACTTGCACTCATCACTCAAAAATGTTCATTAATCAAAAAAATATTTTTAACCTGTTTTGATAGTGGTATTGCAGACTTTGAGAACTCACAATGTTTTAGGCAATGTGCAGTGAGATTAAATTATTTCCTGAGGTTCTCTCACTTTGGTTAAACAGCGTTCTATAAGCCCCTTGTTTTATGGCCATCTCTTGGTGACTCTTGTGATACATCACACTACCCCAACTAACCACATTTAAGCAGCACGGAAAAGGGAAAAAATGACTGGCTGCAAGAATAACATATGCCCAGGTACTTTTGCCCCCATAGTGAAAAACAAAAGCTGACACCCCCATGAATATACGCACCGTAAGTGAACATATATCTTAAAGTGGAATATACAAATGATGTTCATTAGACCTTCTCCTTCGAAGAATGTGTGCAAGACAAAATAGCATTGGACTTTTAAATAAAGTAATGAACACCAGAAAAATAACCTAAGGGAGGAAATGTTCCAATAAATAGGCTGGCAATGTATAAAGTTGCTCACCTTTTAAACCCAGCAATCTGTCATGAAATATTCCCTAGAAAACAAAATCCCAATACGATACAAGTACTTGTGGTCTTGTGAGTAACTATTCCCTCTGGGGACATGACACCCTGAGTAAAATCCTGGAAGCCAAATACTTGAGGATCTTGCCAATCTAAAAAAAAAAAAAAAAGGGGTTGCACCCACCATGTGAAAACAAGTTACACTGTCCACCCACATGTGTCCATTACTTGTGCCCTGAAAAGCAGCCACAATCAGGGGAAAATAACTGCACCTGTGTCCAGGATTGCAATCTCTCATGCCACATCGTTGGCAAATACTCATGACTTACTTGCCCTCTCATCATTTCCCCTCCTAACACCAATCTGGCTTTCAACCATACCCTGATTTATGAAGATAACTTGAAAAGTACACATACCATAGTTTCACTCAAATATGTAACTCCTTATAGAACTATGTTAGGCGTAACAATTGTCCATTTGTGGCATTATTCCTCCCATCTTGACTGTGAGACTACAAATGCCAGAATGCAATTCAATTTACATAACATGTCCTTAGATGGCTCACACCTTCTTCACTTTGAAGCTAAGCAGGGTTGATCCCAGTTACTGCATGGATGGGAAACCCACTGTAGCTGTAAATATATGTTTTTTTAATTATTGACTCAGAGACTTCAAATAGCAGAATGCAATTCAGCAAAATGCAAAATAATGGTCTCTGAGCGTAAATCTGTCAAGGACTGATAGTAGCACAGTTTTTAAAAAACAATAATTTGGATGCCTATTCGATCACCCATCCATGCAATAACCAGGGATTGACCCTGCTTAGCTTCAAAGTGTGACTGGCCCGTCTTATCTTCAAAGCAAGGAAAGGGCTGGCCCATTTCTCTAAGTAGTCTTGTAAATTTCGACCATGTATCAGACAGCATGGCCCGAGGGGGCTGGCCCCTTTCTCACTTTGAAGCTAAGCAGGGTCTGTCCCAGTTATTGTATGGATGGGTGACCTGGAATATTGCTGTGTTTCACACCTGACGTTATGTAACTGCCTAAAATAGTATGATGCAGACTGCTATGCAATATCAGTTATTGGAGGATACAGAAAGTTTTGTGTTGCAAACTCGGTGTGTAGACCCCTCTAACTCCCAAATTTCACTTGGTGCCATCTAGCCTGATGGCATTTGTATCTTTTTGACATGAAAATAGATTTTTTCCTACGTTTCATTTCCCCATATCCTCGGCTATATCCACGGCTATCTCTCACATCGAGAGAAAAAGAAGATGGTGGCTGTTTCATTTCTAAAAACTCCTGGTTCTGATAATTTACCCGAGTTATAGCCAGGGCTGGACTGGGAACTAAAAGAGGCCCTGGAAATAATTACTGGGGACCAAAAGAGGCCCTGTAAATAAAGTTCAAAGTGGCCCCAAATGACACATTTTCAGCAAGCCCAATGCTTTTCCTATGAGAAAATTTGGAAATACCACAGAAAAGAGGCCCAGGATGCAGAGGCCCACCGGGAAATCTCCAGAGTTCCCTATAGGCCAGTCCACCCCTGGTTATAGCTATTTTTGAGAAGGGGCGCCCCCTTCTACGTCAAATATTATAGAAATTACTGGACGGAATAATATCAAACCACACATGGATCGCATGTCAATGCTTCATGCCCAAGTTGCTTCAGACCTGGTCCAAATCTGTCCAGCAGTTTGGGCTGTGCGCTTCAGCAAAAATCGACCTTGTTTGTCTATGGGAAAATGAATGGGAAGTAGGCCGGCCGCATCTTTGGATTTTTTTTCTTTTGTCTTCTTAATAACTTTTTTATTTTCTAACAAATCTTTACAAGACTTATCACCCGGGGAGTGGGGGTTTTGGGAGGGCCTGAATCCCTTATCACTTTCAAAATCTCACCCAAATGCTCAACTCGAATCAAAAGTCATTAACATTACAATTTTAAGGGCTTCCTATGGGAGTCCGACTCACCTTAGCTATATAGATGTATATATATGTTTGCCCTAATTTACATAGGAACGGAAATCATTGGAGTCCTGCACTTAAAAGGTCAAAACAGGCCATTGTGAGATCTGAACAGCGATTAAGACCTGGCTCTTCCCCCGTTAAGTCTCTGAGACAACTGTGCAGTGATTGTTTGAGGAAATCTCTCTATACATAGCGAAGAGCCATACCTTACCATTCCACATTGTACCCATTTATTTGTCAAAAAGGGTTTTGAAATGCAAAAATTCTTAAATGTTTTCAAAAATGCCTTATAGTAGCAAATTACTCCCTCATACATGAGTCTGCTGAAAGGGATCAGTATTTCATTAACTCATGCTGCATGATTGTTCATAACCTCAACATGGTCAGCATCCACTGAACATTGCTCCAGCACCATTGGGTACGGCTCAGTGTAATCGAGATTTAACGGTACGTTTTCTAGGGTTCCCTTTGCACCATCCGGGGGGCGCCTGCCCCTTAGTTTGAGGACCACTGTAAAATATGACTTCCCTGCTCTAGAGCCAATAGTAATAAGGCTCACAAATGTATTACTAAGTGGGGTTTGCACCTGACATACCTATGTTGAAATGCCTTGATAAGTGCGACCGCCTTGTCTTTTGCATAGTGAAAAGCTTTTTTGTGTAAGAGGAACATGGGGAAGGAGTGCTGGTGCAAGGCATGTAAGACGATGGAGCACAGTGAAAGCCAGGGACGACATTTCACCAAAATGCCAGGGGTAGCAGAAGTGACATCAAACGACCTTTGACCTCAGATGACATCACAGGAAGTGATTCCATTTAACCCCACCCAGAAGTGACATCACGGGTAGCAATGGAACCTAACCTTTCACCCCTTGACAAAACAGGAAGTGGCATCACATAGCATTGTTCCTAAGTACACTGCAATAAATATGGTTAAAATATCGCTGTATTGTGATGTACATTTCATACAAGAATGAATCATCGTATGTATCGTTAATATCAGTGTGTATAGGCCCATATTACGAATGCAAGCAGACGTCCAAGGCCAAATGATAATGATGTGTTATTATAAAGCACTAATGCTTGAGCACTTTATATAGAACAAAAATACATACAATATCACCCAACCTGTGTTGGTACTCATTTATAGACTTCAGACGGATGAAAGGCTGAGTTGGCCCTGCCTGGATTCGAACCTGTAACCTGCAGATCACACACACATTGCAGCAGGGTGTACTCAACCCACTGAGCTATCTTATCAGCTAGAGCAATTTCACTAGCTATAGTAAAATGAGCAATTACATGTCTGAATGTTCTCAAAGCCAGAAAGCAAATTACACTCTGTAGTGGATACTATTTAACTAGTAACTGAGATTTAACAGCAGGCCAGTTCATCTGCAGGTCTGGTGCAAAGTTGGCCACATGTCAATCCTGCATGGATCTAATTTTCAGGCTTCAGAGTTTGCCAAAATGCATACCACTGGGAGAGTTCATAACTATGTATTAAAGAATTTAGAGTAGCACAGGGAAAGCAGCACACTCACACGGCATCCCATACTCTGGGCACTCGTTACCCCATACATGCAAACAAACATCCTGAACAGCATGCCAGGGAGATAGGAAAGATAGTCACATTACAACAAAGCATTCATTGTGGCACAATGAAATCAAGGGCCACTTGATGGGTTCTATGTGATATTACCACATTTTAAAGACCAAACACAAAAAATACAGTATTTTTGTGCCCTTTTTTGAATCAGCGTTAAAATGTGGCAATATGACATGCTCCCGCCCCCACCCCCCCAAGGTGATCCCTTCGCCACCCTCACTCTCTCCCACCGGTTTTTATGTAAAACGGGTGGGTCATCCCCTTGATCCCCCCTTTCCCCACTCACCACCCCTTTCCCAGCACAATACACATAAAGTCCACACACGTCCATAAACGCAAACACACGCAGACAAACACTCACACAGACACACACAGACACTCAATTGTTAGCCCCTGCGTGCACTCGTCATTCTAAATTTGATCTTTTTAGTTTTCGGTCAAGTGAAAACTATGTTTTCACTTTGTACCACTTTGTGTGCTATCGTCAAACATTTCTACACTGTACACAAGCGTTTAGGCACAAGGATTTGGTCAAGTGACTTAGGACACCGAGATGAAATGTGTTGTGATGATCGTAATAGAGACAACAGAAAAAAACATGCTATACTGAAACTTGCGAAAAGCAAAATACATATAATTTTTGTCTGCATTGTGAATTTGAGTTGTTTGAGAACAGACTAAATCAGACTGAATCAGTGACTCACCCCCTGAAGTGTGCATAAATTAAACCTTTAATGAGTCTAGCAATTATTTTATAGAATTCCAGAAATATTATTTGTTATTCCTATTCTTTCTTATTTAGGGTCACTGATCAAAGAGTTACACTTGTGGAACCCCCTGTTTTTTAAGAGGCCTGAACAAGAAAGCCAGCCACTCCAGAAACAAAGAACTACATGGCGCTGGACACAGCCCAGGATGTCAATTTTTAAAAAAAGAATTTTTTACATTTTATTTTTTTAGCCGTAGCTAGGAAGACCACAGTGTTAGCAAGCAAGACCTCTGGGGTCACAGTTGCAACCCCCTGGTGACCCTCAAATGACGTCCTTGGTGAAAGAAACACTGAGCCGGCATAGGAGAACCACGGGAGGGGACAAGCATGAAGAAAGAACACGAGGGGCAAAGAAATGTCACATTCAAGAATGGCAAGGATAGAAGAGGGAAATGCTCTTGGGGAATTGGGGAAATAATATGGGGAAGGAATTATGGGCACAGGAGCAAAGTGTCGCATTTAGTGGCATCATATTTCCAAGTGTGATCTTATACTCATTTACAATTGTACACCAAAATGAGGACGTATAAGACCAGGAGTAGCCTTGTACGGCCAATTACTCTCATAGTATACAGTGCTTAGGTGAGGTGCCATGCTCAACAAGCAGAATGATAGATTTATGTCTGTCCTCAGATGCCAATGTACTGCCATCAGGGGCACAGGTACAACATACCTCAATATAGACTCCATTTCACGCACCAATTTCTGATTATTTCACAGATACACACAGGAACCATCGTTTATTGAACCTCAATTCGTTCCTCTTTTCCGTCCTGATGAACGCTGCCCAATTCTAAGCATCTTACAACTGCTACAAGTGGCCAAAACACAACCGTGTGGACGACTTTCTTACACAGTATTGATTGCCCATACTGTTCATACAGCTATTTGGTTCATCCAACAAAATGACTTATGGATCCCAATAGATGAAATGACACCCACATTCTCTTTGCAATATTGTATGTAAAATGTTTTGCTTTTACACGTACATTCGCATTTTTTGGTTCCAATATAGATGTGTCTCTGTTCTGGGAACACATCAAACTGATATTGTTTATGAACGTCTAACACTATCATGACCTTTTGTGATGTAATGTCAATTTTTCCTTTTCAACTTACGAGTAAATTCATTCAAATGTCTATGGTCACTGGAGTCTTTTGATATATTCGGGGACGCCCTGATCAAGTTGTGTTTAGTATCTACCACACCACAATATGTCAAAGTCACAGTATGACTAGCATAAGGCCAATAAATCACATAATGTGCCATATAGCTCTTTCCTCTGTCCAGCTTTTCCAATCTTGGACTATTCCAATCTTAACATGCATCTACTGCCACCAGGGCCCAGGAAATGCCATCATATGCGCTGGTACTTCTACAACAACCCGGGAATTGCCACCACATGTGCAGTTACTCACACAATGTGGTAGATCGTGCCATAATATGCCCAGGCACAAAAGTGCCTGGAGACTGCCCCTGTGTGGTAGCGGTGGGTGGCAGAAGCGAACACAACATAACACCCATTAAAGGCCAGTTGTTAAAATAGTATGCCCAGGTACTCTTGAATGCTAGATGTTGCTATCATTAGGCTGGTTCCTCCCATCACATCTGCACGCGCCCATGGGCTTTCACACACGAACATATGCACGCAAACACACATACAATCGGGCGTTCAGGGACACATACACATAGGGCCTCATTCCGAGTTGGGTGGTAAGGGAAAAATGATGCCGGTAAAGGAATACCGGCATCGTTTCCCTTTACGGCCCATTCTGACCCACCACACCGTTATTTACGGCGTCGTAAAGTACAATGCCGTAAATAGCGGTTTAGTGGCACGCGCACGACACGCCATGCCGTAATTAGCGGCATGGCGTAAACCGGAGCTGATCCCAAGTAAAGCGGACATGGAAAAAACGGCCTCCACAAGACCGCAAAGTACCTTACCGCCATGGAGTAAATACCGGTATCGCTGAGAAGGTGTAAAGGACCCTGAGCAGTGTTTCCAAGAGGAACAGGTGCACTCAATCAGCACAGGTGGAGGCAATGGAGTCTGGCACAGCACAAAAGGAGCACACCCACACACCACACCCCCTCCCACACCAAAATGATACCGATTGTAGCAGCATTCCTGGAGCTGGCGGCCCTGCTTGCAAGGCAAGAACAACTACAACAGCAACAACAACAACCACAGCCACCACCACAGAGGATACACAGGAGGAGAAGGAGGGTGAGACAGGGCCAGCATGCCCTACCGGTGCAGCCACCATTACCACGCCGGCAGCCCCCAATCCCCCGCATCAGAGCCACCCCCTTCAACCTCACACCAGAGCAGATCCACACCCTGTACCGGCTTGACTGGGACACCATTACCAGCATAGTGGACATGATACATGATGATATCGTGAGCCACATAGAAATACGCACTGCCATCCCCCCTCTACTGAAGGTAGTGTCTGTTCTCCACTTCCTTGCCACAGGCACCTACGAGCATACAGTGGGGCAAATGCATGGCATTTCTCAGCCCATATTTTCACGGATACTCAAAGAAGTGTTGGATGCCCTCCTCACCCACACAAGGGAATACATATCCCTACCCCAGACTCCCCAGGAGATCTACGACACCAAAGCTGCCTTCCATGCACTGGCAGGCATGCCAAATTGCATAGGTGCCCTCGACTGCACCCACGTTGAATTGGTGGTCCCGCATGCCATGGAGGTGCCGTATCGCAACCGCAAGCAATACCACTCCATCAATGTCCAGATGGTGTGTAATGCCAGTAAATCCATCACACATTGCAATGCCCGATACCCCGGATCAACTCATGACTCCTTGGTTCTGCGGAACTCAACACTACCACGCTACATGGAGCGACATGCAGGACATCGTGCCTGGCTGCTTGGTGAGTCTTCTGAATGGGCCATGGCGTTGCTTTGGGGCTGTGAGTAGTTCTGGGAAGGGGGGGGGTTCATACTCCACCGGCCTGGGAAGGGGGGGTTCATACTCCACCTGCCTGGGAAGGGGGGGTTCATACTCTACCTGGCCGGGAAGGGGGGGATGCATGCTCATCCCAGTAATCATCTGTGGCCAAGCATGACCAGTACAATTTTCCACCATGAGGGCACACACGATTACCTCATTTCCACTTCCATGCAGGTGATGTTGGCTACCCTCTGAAGCTGTGGCTCATGACCCCCGTCCGCAACCCACAGAACAGGCACGAGGAGGACTACAACAGATCCCATACCCGTACACGCGTGGTGATAGAGCAGACCTTCGGGCTCTTGAAGGCACGATTTCGTAGCCTCAGCCGTTCAGGTGGGGCACTCATCTACAGCCACGAGAAGGTGTCCAAGATCACCATGGCATGTGTAATGCTACACAACATGTGCATCCGTCGGAACGTGCCACTGCCCCCCGACGTGGAAATGCCACCACCAGATGACGATGAGGGGGAGGAGGTAGGAATGGCAGGACAGCAGCCGGGTCCCGATGCACAGGAGGGACGTTCTGTGCGTCAAGCATTGATTGGACAATATTTCTGACTCACAAGTCAGCTGAGGGTTTCAGGATGAGAGGACATTGGGCACGGGGTGTGGGGATACATGTACACCATGTACTGTGCGACATTAAAATACACAAGCAAAATGATCAATGTCCACTCTGCTTTAGTGAATGAACAACCAGTGTATTAAAAAGTTTAAGTTTGAACGTGTACAACAAAACCACCACCATCACCCCCCTCCCCCTCCCCCCAACTCCCAATGACACACCCTCACCCCACTCCCCCTCCCCCAACTCCCAATGACACACCCTCACCTCCCTCCCCCTCCCCCCAACTCCCAATGACACACCCTCACCCCCCTCCCCCTCCCAAATGTGTGTGCCAGGATGTTCATTGGCCACTTCCGGAGCCAGGGGGATTCATGTTCTGGCGGCGGAGTGTCCGCATTGACCGGCGGACAGGGCTGGTCTGTATGGATGAACTTTGTGATGGTGGGTACTCCCACTGGGGCTGTGGTCTTGGGTGTGCTGCCTCCAGGGCATCAGCAATCCGGCCCAGCACCTCACAGAGGCGGTTGGTGTTTGAAGTGATTACCTCACCCAGGGCCTGCAGGTCATTGTGGCATTGTGAATGTGATTGACGGTTGTCCCGTAGGAAGTCCTCCAGCAGGGCTGTGATGCGCTGCCCGTGCACTCCATCCGTGGATGGTGTGGCAGATGTGGTAGCCAGCCGTGGTGTTGACCGTGCAGGGCTCTGTGGGCTTTCGGCAGGGGAGGAGGATACAGGTCAGGCAGGTGGTGCTCCTTGGCCTGTAAGGATTGGGGTGTCACTCTCCCCAGAGTCGCTGAGTGCGACTTGTGTGTGAGATGGTGTTTCCGGCCTGTATGCTGTGTCACATGTCTCCCCCACGTCAGATAGGTGAACCGATGTAGGGCTCTCCGGCTCGTCGATGAGGCACATGGCAGCGTGCTCCCCTGCCACACTGGATTCCTCCGAGTGGACTGTGGGGTATGTGTCCGTTCCCAGTGCAGGCATGGGTAGGGGTGTGGGTGGGGGTTGTGCAGCCTCCATGGGGGTTGCTGGTGCAGATGGTGTTGCCTGTGGCCTCCTCCTTCCTACAGGCTTCCGCTGTCCCCTGCCTGTGCCCCTGGAGGTGGAGGGCTGGGTGGCTTCATGGCCCTCAGTTTCATGTCCGCTGCCTGTGGGGTGGAAGAGAGAGATGGCATTAGCTATGATTTGGGGGTCAGCATCGCTTCAAGGCTATGGTATGAGAATGGTGTTGCAGCGTTTGGGTGACATTTGGGTGGTGAGTGGGACATTGATCTGGGCTAGGATGGTAAATGCATGCAGGTGTCTGGGTCAATCAAGCTGGCAGAGTACTGTGCTGACTCACAGTGACTGCCTCTTTGTGTGCTATGGGCAGTATGGGTTGTAGCCTTGCAAGTGGCATCAGCCTGGGTCTCACTTGTTACGGCATGATTGGGGGGGGGGCATATGTGACATGACTGCTTGCCCATCCCTTGGCGATGGCTTGAATTGGGAATGCATTTACTGTCTTCACTCATGACACTCACCTCCATCTGCGGATGACGGGGCACCGCACTCCATCTCGCCGACCCCCTCGATGGATTCAGGGCCCATCATGTCGGCACAAGTCTGCTCCCAGGGCATCATCTTGATTGGAGATGCTGGGCCTTCTCCTGTCTCCAGGGCCTGGGTCCTGTTGGCCGATAGGATGGCCCGCACCCTGAGACGGAGGTCGTCCCACCTTTTGCGGCAGTCCCTTGTTGTGCGGGGGGTGTTGCCGACAGCGCTCACCCTCTGGGCAACCAGGTCCCATATTTGTTTTTTTCTTGCTATGGTGGCCTTGCGCATATCAGTGCTGAACACCACTTCTGCATTGGCATGCAGGGTGCCTACCAGGACCTTTAGCTCATCCTGTGTAATGCGCTCCTTGCGGAGGCGTGCGGCTCCTTTTTTGAGTGCTTTCGGCATGATATAGGTGAATGCTGGGAAGTCTCAGGTTCAGAATCTTCCTCCGGGTTCTGTATCAAGGGGATGGCAATGGATTGTGTTTTTAAAGATGGCCGCCGCGCTCCTTCCCGTTCCTGTGCGATGATGTAATTTCCGTATCCGTTAATTAGCGGTGACCGTAATTTACGGTGTCCGTAAATTACGGTCACCGCTAATAACGGATAGCAGAGCTTCGGTGGCGGTGTTGTAACGACCGTCTCGCTTCATGCCGCTAAGGGGTTTTACGGGTCCTTTAACGGTATGCCGCTAGGGGATTTACCGGCATGGCGGAAAGCTCGTGCCCGCGAAGTCGGAATGGCCTGTAAATTGCGGCGTTGTACCAGACCGGACTCGGTCTTTCCGCCATGCCGGTAAAAACCCATACTTACCGCAAACCTCGGAATGAGGCCCATAGACTACCGTAGACGCACTCATTTACACGCACGCGTGTCTCAAACCTCAGCACGAGTTTCTCTTATTCAAAGAAGGCCTAGAAAGCCTGCTTATTGGAAAGTGCTGCAGCTTGCACTTGGTTCCTAGGCATCACTGCTGAAATAAGAGCTCTGAAGGCAAACGGGCTGCCCACTCCACTGTGCGAGACAATAAAGAGAACAAGTGCGAACTGATCACATATGATGGTACTCATTTTATCAGCCTCAAAATGATGAACGGCTGGTTTAGCTATGCTTGTATTCATCATCAAAATTGCTTTATTCGACGATTGTGTCTTTTAGCATTCATTACATAGATACCGTAAATCAAACAGTTCCACGAAATGTTTAAAGTATGAATGCAGTATACAACATTAAGATAATAAAATCCATCGCATAATACATCAAAGGACAAAATACCATCAGACTCCAAAATCTACTAATTCGTGCGCTTCTCTGATACACGTTTCAGGAACAAACTGTGATTATTTGTGTTTAACAGATCGATTGCTTTTCAGCCAAGCTCTGTGCAAATATCTGCTGACTGATTCTGTACTTCTGATGTCTCCTGCTGATTTACAAAGCGACACTGCCACAGTGATCTGTCTCATGATTTTCTTACGCAAGAAAGGCTTTCAGATAGGCGGATATCCTCTGAAAATATTCTGGGCCAAGGCACATGAAGTTTTCTGGTGTTTCCTTAGTATGTTTGCATGCCTGGGACTCTTCCTGGCATGACTCATCCCATTTGTGCAGTAGGGCTCTAAGTGGTAAGCTGCCAAAGCGAAGCTCTCTGTAGAGGGATCTCGCAAATGCTGGTTTAATTATGTCTAAATATCTTTTGTATCCAGTCTCTATCTTGCTAGCCTGGTAACTGCGAGCCATCATAGCATGTTCACATGCTGACAGTGCTTTATATCCAGTCCTTATCTTGCTAGCCTGGTACTGCGAGCCATCATAGCATGTTCACATGCTGACAGTGCTTTATATCCAGTCCTTATCTTGCTAGCCTGGTACTGCGAGCCATCATAGCATGTTCACATGTTGACAGTGCTTTATATCCAGTCTCTATCTTGCTAGCCTGGTACTGCGAGCCATCATAGCATGTTCAAATGCTGACATTGTTTTATATCCAGTCTCTATCTTGCTAGCCTGGTATCTGTGAGCATCATAGCCTGTTCACATGGTGACATTGCTTTTCCTGCTTAGATAATTCACATGTTTGTCTTTAATGACTGATTCGGTGCTTTCATTCATGTTTTCAATGTTGGACCATAATGTGCAAACCCCAAAGTTGTTAAGGCAGTTTTTATCTGCCTACACCATGGCATAGAATGTCCCGTTCTTGTGCCAATACATCAGTCATGGCTTCTCTGTATGATGTGGGGTAGGGGCACCTCCATAACCAGAGCCAATAATATATCAATTTAATTAACTACTCATCACTAGCCAATGGTTGGATGTGCTTTTAGGTAAATATACTATTGTCTTCAGAAATATGTTTCCAACCGGTGATAGTTGTATTGATTCTGCATAACCTCAGACCTCTGCGCCATGCAGAGCACCTGTTATTATCAATATTAAGGGCACGGGACACTGCACCCTTTCCATAAATGTTAGGAAATTTAAACATAGCATTGCAGGCCCTCTCAAAACCCAGACATGACTTTCCTAGTGGTTAGGTCCATTTGCAGTTGTTCATTAGACATATGCCCAATTAGTAACCGGCATGCTGAATCCACGGGATACACTGCATGTGGATTGGCTCGTTTCTGGGCCATACCACAGTGTAATCCTGTGTACGCACCTGCGTGCATCGCGTGCCGGGAACACTCTTTTATTTTTTTTCAGGCGACCATGGAAAGGGAGAATGGACCACACGTAGTCCCATCTTCCTTTTCCAAGGTGGGTATTTTTTATGTTTATTTTTTTTTCAATGTAAGTGAATGGCCACGATGGAAAGGGGACTATGCGTACTCCCTTCTCCCCTTCCATAGCGGCCATTTTCTTTGTTTACTATGGCCGCCACAGAAACAGAAATGGACCACGTTTTCGGTCTGCGGCAGCAATTTTTTGGTGACTTTTTTAAAACTTTTTTTTCCCGGCTGCAAAACACAATGAGTCTTGCAGTTAGGAAAAAAACATTAGTACCCCAGTCTAACGGGCCGGGGTACTAATGGCAATAAGTTCCTCAACGGCGGGCCATTACTGCCCATGGTAATGCCCCCGGGGCCTTCATTAAGGCACTTGCTATGCTCAGGCCTGTAACTATGGGCCCCAGGGGCATTACCTTGGGCTGTAATGGCCCTCCGTCTCGGGGCTTATTGCCTCAGTAATCAAATCTGTTCACTTTATTGCAAGGGCAATTCATAAATTGCTAAATGTAAGTGTGGTGTTCTTTTGAATGATGGGTGGAATCCCATAGTTTTGGTATTTTTTTGGTTAATAGTTAAACTGTTTCTTGAAGCCTATGGGGATTCATGAAATCAGAATGGCATTGCCTGCATAAAGCAGGACGGGGACCTCTCCTTGGCCTCGTTTGGGAGCGTCTCTATTCTCTGTTGCCACCAAATCAATCAACGTATTGATGTGTATACAAAATAACGGATGTGCCATTACAGATCCTTGTCTCCTCCCTTCTGCATCTTTTGTAAACTAGTTGTTCCTCCTGCTAGATTCCATCGTACCCAGGCCTCCTTACCATGATAGAGGCTTTGGATCGCATTTAGCAGGCCTGTTAGGATCTTTCCATCACATAGGGCTTCCCATAGTTTTCCTCATGGGATCCCATCAAACACTGCCTTCAAATCCATGAAGGCAGTGCAAGGATTCACTTTCCTCAAGACCACATACTTTTGTAACTTAAGGAACAATCGAAAACTTTGATCAATTGTGCTGTGTCCTGCTTGAAAGCCAGCCTGGAGTTGACTCACAACACCCTGCCCCCTTACCCAATCTGTTAAATGAAAAGAGATAACTTTGGCAAAGATTTTTTTCGCTCTGTCGAGTAGAGAAATTGGCATGTAATTTGCCGGGTCTTTGTGACCAGCATGGCGCTATTTCAGCGAAGGACCATAATGCAGGTGCAGCTGACAGCTGTAGTACTACGTTGAAAGAGCAAAATAGGACAGGTGTCCTAATTTCTATTTCAGCCTTAAACAAATCACATGGAACCTTATCCGGACCCGGTGTCTTCCCTTTCTTTTGGCTATTTATTGCTTCCGTTACTTCCATGATTGTGACTTGTAGCATCTCAGTATTGCCAGAATCTTCTTTTCCATCTATTGGTATTACGTTTACTTCACAGCAGAACTGGGATCTGGTTTCAGTAGGTAAGTAGTCTATAAAGTGATTTTTCCAGACATCTTCATTGATGTTCCCTGGTATCACTTTCTGCCATCAGTGTTTCCCGCTATAATGATCTTCCAGAAGGAGACACTACCCCCTTTTAGAATTGCATCCTGTAACTCCTTTCATTTCTCAGCTGCATGTGTTTTTCTTTTCATTTCTAGTAGGGATTTATAATCTCTTCTCATTTTACGAATGGCTTCGATGGAGTAGTTAGCTATGTTTTTGACCACCTGCACCAATCCACGTTTTTTATTCTTACATTCCTCGTCAAACCATTTTGTGTCCCGAAGTGCTTGCGCTTAACTGATTTCTTTGGTTTGGTTACAGATGATCCCATTTCCTTTGGCATGGTTTCGAAGGTTTGGATTACTTCTTCACTATCCCCGGTAGCAAAGCTCAGGATCTTCTCCAAATGCGCTCTTATCCCCGCGAGCAGGGGAGGCAATGTTTCCCTTGCTTCTGCATCATCTAGAATGACCTGCAATTGTGGTGCTAATATTCCTCCCTTCACTGATAGTAGTTGTTGGTAATCAGCTCTCTCCTACCAACTGTAAGTTTAGGGGCCAGTGACCGCTCTCTGTGCAGTCCAGAATTACAAGGGATTGGATAAAATGCCAGTCCTTAATTGACACCAGAATATAATCCTTCTGGGATTGTATATTGCCTGAGACATAGGTCGGCCTTGCTGGCTGATCTCCTTTGGCCCATCAAGTGCCCGCTTGTGTCTCCTTTTTGGTGGAGTCAATCTGATTTCAGGAATGTTAAAAGCCTGGTCCTCATCGTCTATTAGGCCCATTGCAATATCAACCGGTTCATATTGTGCATTTAAGTCCCTCATCATCAGAGTATGAATCTCTCCACCATAGTGTTCCCTGGCCTGAGTGGTGCTTCTCTGTGTCATCCTGAGTATATGCCTTTGTAGGTTAGGCCTGTTGTAAATATTGAGTAGGAGTGTGGAAAACTCTCTGAATACACGTAATTCCTACGTATCACGAGACCAACAGGGTAATTCATGGACTTAATGTGCGCTGAAAACGGGGGCGCAAGTGTGAAAATTGCAGCGCACGCGTGAGAAAGCCGCGCACGCAGCCGTTTGTTGCGCGTGGCTTACCTGAGATCTGCACTGAATCCGCGTGTGGCGCACATGTTATTGCGACATCCCGAAGGTTGTGCGCGAGACGGCCAGTGAAGGCACACACAGGGCAGTGCATGCACTTAAAAAGGGGGCGGAACACACGAAATGGGGAACCACATGTGAAAATGTGGGCGTTACGGGAGAAGTACTACTGCTTAATCCTCACAATGCCCACACGTGCGCTAACAACATGTATTCATTGGATCGAACAGGGGAAACCCGCGCGCCACAAAAGACGTGCTAATCCGGAAACACGTACGCTAGGTGAAAGCAGGCGTAAGCGGCCCTGCACAGCATAATAGTGCACGCAAACAACAAACAAGCTCATACGCTACGATGAATATACCGTTCCTCGCAGCAGTGGTCATGGGACACCGCAGGAGGAGGAGGATAGCCAGGTCCCCCTTTTTTGTATCTAGGACCAGCCTTTTTGGGATGTCTGATGACCAGGTCTATGGCAGGTACAGGTTTCCACCCCATATCATCCTAGAACTGGTTGCTGAGTGGGAGGATGACCTCACATCACCTACCCTGTGCTCCCAAGCACTGAGCACCTTGGAAAAGGTGCTCAATGTACTGCATTTCTTGGCTACTTGGTCATTTGAGCAGACAAGTGCCATAGTTGGGGGCATCTCACAGGCCACGCAGTCACGCTGCCTACACCAGGTGTTGGCGATCATGACTGCACGCCCCTCAGTCCGCAGGCACATATACATGCCCAGAACACCTGCAGAAAGGCAGGCTGTGGTCCAGGACTTTTATGGGGTGGCACACTTCCCCAAAGTGCTAGGTGCCATTGATTGCACCCATGTGGCTCTATGTCCTCCTAGGGCCACTGAGCACATCGATCACAACCGCAAGCACTGGCATTCCATCAACATGCAGGTGGTATGTGATGCCAAGGGAATCATCACCTCTGTATATGCCAACTATCCAGGGTCCAGCCATGATAGTTTTATATTCAGAATGGCACCCATAAACCGGGACCTGGAAGCTGGGAGGCATGGCGACACATGGCTCATTGATGAATACAAATGCCTCTGCACATGTATGTATGTCAGACACATAGAAATGGCAAAACCCAACTAATGACAACCATTATCACCTCCCAAGGGGACAGTGCCTACCCTCTGAGCACCTACATGATGACGCCAATACGGAACCCCACCACACTACCCCAGGTAAGATACAATGCGGCCCATATTGGAACCCGGGGCATAGTGGAGCGCACTTTCAGAGTGTTGAAGTCACGTTACAGGACCCAACAGTGGCAACGTCTGACAGTAACCAATCACAATAGTGCAAGTGTTACAACCTGACAAAGGCAGCACATCGACCCCTTCCATCTCCATTGTGTTGCTGGTAGGTAAATGTGGCAGGGTACTGCATACAACATGAACTGCATCTGCAATGGAGACAGGCAAGGTAAGACATGAAGAAGCTACATGCAAATATGCAGAATGAACAATATGGAATACAATATACAAATCAACCATGCAGTGGAGAAATCATCAGTAATCCCAACTAGGGGTGTACACACAGTGGGACTACAGACTGGCCACACAACTGATAGAAGCCTGATGCCTCTGTGTAAATTACTGTCACACGGTGCCACCCTTGATGACAAGCATGCATGGGCCCAGCTGGAACACAAAGTGGATGCCTACGGGTGCCACACAAAGCAACACATTGTAACATGAATGCACAATAGACAAAAAATATTTTAAAAATAAATAAAATAAAAACAAACAAAAAAAATGGACATGGGTCGACCAGGGGGACCACCCCGGAGGGAGGAGGTGCAGGGTGCACCCCAACACCCACATGCGTGGATGTTGAGAAAGAAAATACCCTGCATGGGATAGTGGGAGAACTGCCGTCGCTGTCATCACCCTCTGGTGCTACATTAGAAGGTGTGCGTGGTATGGGATGCAGACCACGCAAAGCCCTGGCATGCTCCTCCATGGCAGCAAGCATGCAGGTTTTAAAGATTTGGGTCTGCAGGATGATGGTCTGGATATCCCCATGCAGCACCTCACAGGTAGCACAGACTTCTGCCTGCAAGGCCTCACGTGATGCCCGGATCTCTTCACGGGTTGCCTGGAGCTCAGCTGAGATTGTGCGTGTTAGCTGCTCCAGCTGCTGTTCTGATCTTGTACTCTGGGACACGTCAAGTGCACCCAGAGTAGCTCTGAGGGAGCTGTTTTCTTCCCTCAGGGCATCCCTGTGGGCCCTTGCCTCTGCAGATATGGCTGTGCGCAGAGCCTCCAGTACAGCCCATCGGTCCCTGTTGGCGGCCAACATTTCCTCCCTGTGTGAGCGGCACGTGAACTTTGTTGCCTGCTGCTGGAGCTCCACCTGCCTCTCGGGGGAGAATGGGAGTGGCCCCCCTATCCACGGCCTGAGCCATCATCTCACATGATGCCCCCTGTTGTGCTGCAATTCCTTAAATGGAGTTCTCCCACACAGTATTGCCCTGTGGCGCACAGTCACCGCATTGCCAGACACACCTGTTGGCCCCAAGGTGATGTGCACCTTGCTGTGCTGGCACTGCCTGAGGCTGCAGGACTGCATTCTTCCTTTAATCTGCTGCCCCAGGAACAGGAGCAAATATTGTGGAGTGTGATGCTGCATCCGTAACAGCCACAGGCGGACATTCCAACATGAAATGAGCCATTGAGGGGTCTACGCCCAGTGCAGATGCGTTGGACAGAACAGCATCCGTGCCAGAAACACTCACCTGCAATGGGACATTTGTCTCAATGTCTGATTCAGCACCTGAGCTATAGAGATCATCGGAGGTGTACCCAGAGACACCCGGGGACAGGATGGTCTGTAGGACTAATGGATTTTCGGGCACCATCACCCCACATCCTCCAGTGGTGCTTGGTTGGGGCTCTAAGTACTACTGCCCCTGCGCCATCTCCTCTACCTCCACAGCATCTAGTGCCTCATCACCTGCACAAAATGAAAAGAAAAGTAATGAAGACATGCATGAACAGCATAGCCGACACACATAGGCATCACAATATACACATCCAATACAGACATGTCACACATGACACAAACTCAGTCATGCATGCAGTGGCAATTAAGTGGAAGGGGACCCTGAAAGCAGACACTGACGTCTCCAAAATGGAAAAGCAACACATGTGCTGCATGGTGCATAGCACCTGCATCACACATTAGCCTGTGAGTGGCATGGGCCATCCACAAACCTGACACATGCCAGCACACAGATGGCACGTAGCATAGCCATGCCAGAACTGACAAGGACACCCAGATGGGAGTTATTCACTACAGTCCCCATCCATGTCAAACGCATATCATCAAACAGAACATGCAAAAGAGTGGGACAGAACACACATGTGTCACACACTGCAACGACAGTGTGTTCAAATACAGTGATGAGAGGCACATGGATACATCAATGGTAGGTATCTTGGACATGACACAATTCAATTCTAATGTTGAACATTCAAACAGGGCTCAGAAGTGATCAAGTGCAGTGCATGTGTAGGTACACAGCAATCAGCTTGATTGATGAAATCATTTTCGTAAAAAGTGAACATATGTTGGGCTTTGTGGGGGAAAATCCTTGTCTGAAGTATGGTGATTTTGGGGCAGAACGGCACACATTCTGTTGCCAGGGGTGCTGTTGCCAGGACCTAGCGGCACAACCGTCTTGGTGTGAGGGTCCGGGACCAACACTGTCCCGGCTGGGTGACTCAGAGCCGGGGTGGAGTGAGCTGCAGCCCCTCACCCTGGCTACTTGGGGCATCAGATGACATTGATCCACGTGGCCTGGTGACAGCAACTTTCACCGACACACATGGCTTGGACTTTGTGACACAGAAGTCAGCCTGTGAGTCATCCCGTGCCAGTTCGGTGACCAATCCAGGCCAGGTTAGCAGGGCCTGAGCTAGGATATTGTCAGTTGCATCTCCCTGACCCACTGGGGGGGGGCATGGGTGTCCCTGAATGGTCCTGGACACACTGCCCTCTTGGGCCACCCTGCCCACGTTGGCCACCCTGCTCATCCTGGCCACGTCCCCTACCGCGGCCAACTCTTGGAGGTCGGCCACCTTTGCCTCCCTTACTACTTGGTCGCCTCCCAACCATGCCACTGATGTTCTTGTGTGAATGGGAGGTGTAGAAAACAATTGTCCTGGGCAATTGGAGTTAAGGGGGCAGGGTAGTAGATGGAATACGTACCCCTGTGCTCTTGCAAGGCTGTCTATGACCACTGGGGGAAAATGACAGGTCATGCAACGCTCAGGCACCCCAAAAACAAAAACAAATGTGCACGCGACCCCTCGTATCCCATGTGCGTGGAATGAAGGACCTGCAGTACGCTTTGGCACCCAGAAACACAAAAAATGCATACGCGTGTTACACGCAAGCTACAATGACCTCGGAATGGGTATGCAACACACAGGGGGCAAACACATTGGAAAAATACATGCGCAACTCACCGTCTGCCTGGAAAATGAATGTGAAAAAGACACATGTGTGCGCATTGGCAACACCCCCGCCAAAAGAAGAATTGAGCTCTGCCTCAGTAAACAAGGAGTACGCACTGCAACCATTGTGAAGTAATCGCGTGTGAACCGACAAGAAGTACAAGCATCACCTGCTCGCTCTCCACAGAAATCAAGTACAAGAAAATGGCATCCTATGAGGACCTTTAACCCCTGCCCACAGAAACGCCTATGCGTGCCACGTCACTTACGCGCTTACGTGCTAAGGGCCTTTCCTCGAATTACACGCATTCACATGCGGACATGCTGTTTTTGCACGTGCGGATTCACTATGCACCCGTGCCGAGGGAAACGCCCGCGCGCGTCACGTCACTTACGTGCTTATGCGCTAAGGCCCTTTCCTCGAATTACACACTGATGTGCTGTTTTTTCACATACGGATTCACTCTGCATCAAGCTGGTCACGCGACAACACACGGAAGACCACGCTCCTACCCAGAAGGCCCTTTTCCTGCCCCCCCAGAGCCCTGAGCCGCCTCCCACGAGCCATCTGCTGCTGTCTGCCTGCCTGCTGGCCACGTGCCCTGCTATTTGGTGCCTGCACATCAGCCATGCAGGAGTCCAGTTGCTGCGACCACCCCTCCTGGAACAGAAGACTCCCGACTGCTGTTCCATCGCTCCACAGCCCAGCACCAGGACCCAGTTGCCCACCCACACCTGTCTCGGGGGTTGCCATGTGGGGCCAAACTCCATCAGGGACCAGTGGCGGCCCCCCGGCAGAGAGGCAGAGGGCTGCCAGCTTCACTGCAGGAGAAGTTGCCATCCTGGTGGAGCAAGTCCTGGTGCATTATGATGCCCTCTTTGGACGACCACGCGCCAACAAGGATGGACAGAAGAGGATCTGGTTGGACATCATGGGTGCCATCAACGCGGAGGGGGTGGCAAAGTCCATAAGTGCTGGGAGGACTTCAGGTCCAGTACCCTCAGGAAGGCCCGGCACCTTTTGGACGCAGCGGATGCAGTGGGGTGCCGGGTCTGCCTTACCACTGACCAGATGAGGGTCCTGGAATGCATTAGCCCAGCGTTTCACCTCCAGGTCCTCAAGAGGATGACCCGTCTGGAGTGGAGCTATGAGTGTCCATGCATACTCATTGCACACAGTGCATGTTGAGGTGTGCCAGGAGTATGCAGCTTGGACATATGTCTGACATGGCCCATGTATGGATATGTATGTGCAGGGACATGACCATGCTGCATGTGAGTCCAGTCATGTGTGATGCACATCAATGGTGTATGTGTTCCAAAGCATGACGCACAACTGCATGTGAAGATGCACACATGTTTGCATGCCTGTGTATGTACTCAGCCATGTTTGGGGTGTGACACATGGATGCTCGTCACGCGTTCATGTATGTGCATGGTGTACATGTGTGTGTGTCTATTTGGGGGGGGTGTGACCCGATTGGCAGATGTGACATAGTTGCCGATGATTGCGCTGTGACAGGTGGTGGAGATGTACAGATGCATGCTTGTCTGGTGACGTGTGTGCATGTGTTCGTAACTGCCCTTATTGTTTGTGACGTCATGCCAACCTTTGGATGTTCATGCAGTTGTGTGTGTATGGATGCTGCTGCCTGCTGCACGATTCCTGTTAATTTGTGCATGTGTGTGGGTTCAAATGATATGAGTGTTGGGGAGTGTGATGCCATCTGTGAAGTTTGACACTGCCACTCATGTGCAACTGTCATGTGTGTATCAGACCATTGTACAGTGCCCTGATGCCTGTCTTCTAGCTCTCTCTGTCTGCAGTGTCGACTGATGAAGAGGGCGGAGACGGTGCTGTGCAGCATAGCAGCAGGGATGCCACTGCCAGCCGGAGACGCAAGGCCCAGCTCCCCTCTGGGGTAATCATATCTTCCAGGAGTGAGGAGTCTGGTGCCGCGTCCATGGCCGCAGCTGCCGAGGGAAGGTCCAAGAGGCAGAGGTTGGTGGTGGACTCCTAGGCAGCAGAAGGGGGAGCTGAGCTGCCACAGGGGCCTATGGAGGAAGATGGCACGGAGTCATCCAGGTTGGTGGGGGGTTTGGTTGAGGAGGAGGCCGTGACAGCCCCATGCACAGGGTCTGGAAGGGGGGATTCCACTGGTGCTAGTGGTGCAGTTCAGGGGCAGGGACAGGAGGCAGCACAGGCCACCACAGAGGTGCCTGTGTGTAATCCTGTCCCCGATCCTGTGACTGCATCATCCGGCACCAGCAGGGATGCCTTCGTCCAGACCAGTTTTCAGGGAGGGGATGCGCAAACAAAAACTGGCCTTTCTGCCCCTGCGGACATGGCAATCAGTGACAGGATTGAGCCTGTCCTAGCTGGTTTGGCGTTGCGCCAATGTGGTATTCGGGATGACGTGCAGGGTTCTCGTGAGGACAATGCACATCATTTTGAATATCTGTTTGGGCGTGTCGCACTACTAGGACAGGTTGTAGGCACTGGGTTGCTCCGTGTGCTGGATCTTCTTGCAATCCCCTCCTCAACTGAAACCCGTATGCGCCAGTCGTCCTCCGTGCCATC
Organism: Ambystoma mexicanum; assembly: GCF_040938575.1. Classification (NCBI taxonomy): domain Eukaryota; kingdom Metazoa; phylum Chordata; class Amphibia; order Caudata; family Ambystomatidae; genus Ambystoma; species Ambystoma mexicanum. The sequence goes on along the minus strand of NC_090937.1, from coordinate 400,386,589 downwards.
TTCCCACCCAAGTATCACCTGGGCCCCCTGAGGAGCTGCCTCTGAGCCAGCGGCCAGGCTGGTAGAGGACACATCCCTGCCACAGTCAGGAGTCGGAGGTCCAGCACGGGTGGCCACCCCACCAACTGGACCTCAGCAAATGGAGGATGTGCAGGCATCAACAAGCAGGGCACGTGCACGGCAGCACCAGAGGATTCCATCAGCCTGGATACCATTGTGGTTCCAGAGGCAGTTGCATTGGAGGCAGCAACAGGCTCAGCGTGGGAGCCATCATCGCTCGGGCCATCAACATCCCGGGGGCAGGCATCCGCCGGCAGGCAGGAGGACCCAGGATTGGGAGTGTCTTCCATGTGGCAGTGGTTGGAGTAAAGGTTTTTTATGCTTTTCAATTTTGGAATAATTTATATGGACTTTGGCGATGGACCACTTTTCATTTTTCATGTCTTGGACGTGAGTCGGGGCCTGCCTGCAGGTGCCCGTCACTGGTGGAGGGGACATGAGTCGGGGCCTGCTGGCAGGTGCCCGCAATGGGGGTGGGGTGGAGGGACATGTGTTGGGGCCTGCTGGCAGGGGCCCATCAATGGGGGTGGGGTGGAAGGACATGTGTCGGGGCCTGCTGGCAGGTGCCCATCACTGGGGGTGGGGACATGAGTCTGGGCCTGCTGGCAGGTGCCTGTCACTGGTGGGGGGGACATGGGTCAGGGGGTGGGGTGGAGGGACATGTGTCGGGGCCTGCTGGCAGGTGCCCGTCAATCAGGGTGGGGTGGAGGGACATGTGTTGGGGCCTGCTGGCAGTTGCCCGTCAATGGGGATGGGGTGGAGGGCATGTGTTGAGGCCTGCTGGCAGGTGCCCGTCACTGGGGGTGGGGTGGGGGGGACTTTTGGGGGGCACATGAGTCGGGGCCTGCTGACAGGTGCCCGTCACTGGTGGGGGGACATGAGTCAGGGCCTGCTGGCAGGTGCCCATCACTGGTGGGGGGGACATGTGTCAGGGCCTGCTGGCAGGTGCCTGTCACTGGTGGGGGGGACTTGTGGTGGGGCTCACAAGTGTATGGTGCCATGTTTGCCTGCCTGCAATGCATGGTCAGGGTTTGCAGGGGTCCCCCCTGAGGCGTGGGGTGCCTGCAGGGCATGGTCAGGGGTGATGGGCTGACTGCGGGGCATGACCACGGGTGCAGGGGGGGCCCTGTGGTGTGGGCTGACTGTGGGGCATGGGGAGGGCACACCCGGGAGGGGCCGCAATGCCAATTTGTGTGTAAAGCTCACTCACCCTGGAATGCACGTACCCCGCACGCGCCAGTGAAATCGCATGTAAAGCTCACTCGTGTACACCGGAATACCCGTACCCCGCTCTTGCCAGCGAAATCACATGTAAAGCTCACTCGCGTACCCCGGAATACCCGTACCCCGCTCCTCGCAGCAAAATCACGTGTAAAGCTCACTCGCGTACCCCGGAATACACGTACACCGCTCCCGCCAGCAAAATCGCATGGACACCTCACGCGCATATCCCGGAATACCCGTACTCCGCTCCCAGCAGCAAAATCATGTGTAAAGCTCACTCGCGTCCCCCGAAATACACATACCCCGCTCCCACCATTGAAATTGCATGGACAGCTCACTCGCGTACCCCAGAATGCACAGACCCTGCTCGCGCCAGCAAAATCGCGTAGACAGCTCACTCACGTACCCTGGAATAGACGTATCCCGCTCCCGCCAGCAAAATCACGTGTAAAGCTCACTCGCATACCCCAGAATACACGTCCCCCGCTCGCGCCAGCAAAATTGCGTGGACAGCTCACTCACGTATCCCCATATTCCAGTGTGGTGTGGAGCCACATACACCTCCTGCAGGCAGCCCACACCACAGGCCCCCCTACTACACCCCTGACCATGACCCACAGGCAGCCGATCCACCCTGACCATGACCTGCAGGCAGCCCATCACCACGGTGGACCACCATAAACCCTTGGGCATGCCCCGCAGGCAGCCCATCCACCCTGACCATGCCCTGCAGGCAGCCCACACCATGGGCGACCACCATACACCCCTGGGCATTCCCCGCAGGCAGCCCATCAAACCTGACCATGACCCGCAGGCAGCCCATCCACCCTGACCATGCCCTGCAGGCAGCCCACACCACGGGGGACTACCATACACCCCTGGGCATGCCCCGCAGGCAGCCTATCCACCGTGATCATGACCCACAGGCAGCCCATCCACCCTGCCCATGCCATACAGGCAGCCCACACCATGGGGGACCACCATGCAGCCCATCCACTCTGACCATGACCTGCAAGCAGCCCATCCACCCTGACCATGCCATGCAGGCATGCCACACCACGGGGGACCACCATACACCCCTGGACATGCCCCACAGGCAGCCCATCCACCCTGACCATGGCCCACAGGCAGCCCATCCACCCTGACCATGCCCTGCAGGCAAGCCACACCACAGGGGACCACCATACACCCCTGGGCATGCCCTGCAGGAAGCCCATCTACCCTGACCATGACCCGCAGGCAGCCCATCCACCCTGACCATGCCCTGCAGGCAGCCCATCCACCCTGACCATGCCATGCAGGCAGCCCACACCACGGGGGACCACTATACACCCCTGGGCATTGCCCGCAGGCAGCCCATCCACCCTGACATGACCCGCAGGCAACCCATCCACCCTGACCATGCCCTGAAGGCAGGCCACATTACGGGGGACCACCATACACCCGTGGACATGCCCCACAGGCAGCCCATCCACCCTGACCATCACCCGCAGGCAGCTCATCCACCCTGACCATGCCCTGCAGGCAGCCCACACCACAGGGGACCACCATGCACCCCTGGGCATGCCCTGCAGGCAGCCCATCACCCCTGACCATGAGCCGTAGGCAGCCCACACCACAGGGAGGACTTTTTCCACGCAATCTCCCTGGCTCAGGCAGAGTACGCATATTCAAGGGGGTGCGGGAGTTGATTTTCATGCATTTTGGCTGCTGCGAGCAGGGTACGTGTATTGAAGGGGGTTGTGCGGGGAGATTTTTGAGCCTTTTGGCTGCTGCAAGCGGGGTACATGTATTCAAGGGAATGCCAAGTACATTTTCACACGTTTTGTCTGCCGCGAGCAGGGTACGCCTAGTTTTTCACAGGATTACAGTGTAGGGGACCTGTAAACTGGTCCAGGGTTAGCGCGGCCCTTTGCGCCATATTGGGGGTTTCTATGGCTTTTCCTTGCGCAAGGGGTGTTCTTGGAGGCGTAACTGGCGCTGCGGGATGATCGCTGTGCCACGGCTGCAAATGGCTTGGGAAATCCATGAATATGCACTGCTCCAGAATGCTGTTTAGCGCACACGACTGGCGCACGCTGGTGCACGCTCCCTCTCTGCGCTGCCTGCATGTGCTACGTCTGTGCTGTGCTGAATTGTATGAATTACCCCACAAGTATTTTTCATCTCTCTCCTACAATTTGTAGTCAGACTTACCTATGTAAAAAGGCCTCCTATCCTGTAATCCATGAACTTTAGATTGTACTCACTTCCCTGCAAAAGAAGACCAACCGCTCTGCTGCAAAACACCTCGCTTCCACCATATGCAATAGAGGAAGGGGTCATCATCTGTGTTTTGGCAACAGCAGCCACGCGCAGGGGCTGAGGCAAAGGACTGAAAGAGGCATTGGTTAGGGGCTGCAGTTGCCTACCATCTGCAGATGGTATCACACCATACATTACAGGCAGTGCCTTAAGTGGCACTACAAAATGAGCCGAGGCTCGTCAAGGGAGCATGGCCTAACGGCAGGGGTCGCCTGCTGGCTCGTTAGGCCACGCCCCCTTGACGAGCCCTGGCTCAATGGGCTACAGACACCCCTGCCAGGCAGCCTTTTGTAGAGATTAGCACCCTCCCCTGGTGGAGAGGGTGCTGATCTCTGCCTTTATTTTCTAAAGGCTTGTCTATTCAGCCTTAATAGTGGCGCTGACCCTCGCCAGCTGGGGAGGGGCAGCGTCACCATTAAGACTGAAAGGGTGAGGCCGCTGGAAGCAGAGGTCGTTTCCTTTAGACTGAAACTCCTGCGAATGCATGGGAGCTTCAGGATTTAGAAAACAAGGCCTCTGCTTCCAGCGGCCTCACGTTTTCTGCATAATGGTGTCGCCGGCCCACGGGCATCTCTTGCTTGCCACCATTATGCCATATTTTTTCTGAAGCCTGAAGCTTGCGCACACGAGCGAGAGATTCAGGCTTTAGAAAAAAAGCCTTTTCATGTTGTGGCCGGGGCTGCCAGGGTAGATTAGTGGGCCCCGGCAGGGCTCTGCCTCACAATGAGATCTCAGAGCCTGCCGGGCCTGGCCAGGCAGGCCCCTACCCACTTAAACCCTGATCACAGGCAGGGCCCCTGTAAACATGACTTATCAATTGGGTCATGTGTGCAACCCTCTTCTTACGTCCAGATTGCAGTCCTCCTACTGAAACTTATTTGCGATCACGTGGTTGTGTCACATATACGTGCTTCACGTGTCAATTGCGTTGCTTAGTATAGCGCCAAGAAGCCACTTGTGCCAGACGTTGTACTTAACAGAGTGCGACCGCCAGTAAGAACAACATTGGCCATGTATGAAGTGCACACTGCAAGCTGAATTGGATGTGAGCCATAGTTCCCTGGGCACAGAAAGGTGGAATACATTGATAGCTCTTTTTACATTTTACCAGTTCTGCGAGCTTGGCTGAATGACGAATGTGTATTTTTTCCAAGCACATACATTATGAACTTTATAAACATTATTTGCAGGCTTGGTGGATCGGCACACAGTGCTGACTATGCATCATTCTTTCAGCAGCCACTTGGCAGGCACTCAGCTCTACAGGAAACTCAAAAAAGCACTGCCCACTCAAAGACCCACTCCATCCTCACAATCCACCCACCCCACCAGTATACCCTTTTTATTAGTCTTGTCTACTGGAGCGCCTAGTCTTAAAACTGCAAATGACAAAAAACGTGAGCTTTCTGGCAACGCATGAGAGCTACTTGAGGGAGTTACCGAGGTTTTCTTCGAGGTTCCCTGTGCACTGCAGCAGCTGCTGGACGGATACCAGGCCAGTGCATAAAGATCAGCGCATAGCTTTCCAGTTACTCCCCAGGCTCTAGCTGCACTTATGCATTTACGTGGAAACAGTTTTCAATGGTAAGGTCTAGCTTACTGGAAAATGCTGACACACTTCTGGGCTGGACCAGCTATTCCTTGAATGTCCCCCGTGCCTATGGCAAGCGAAGAAGACACAATTCCAGTCCCCCTGGCCGCTTCCTGAAAACCAGCGCGCGCTGAGATCATCGTGTGCTGTGAGCAGCCTGCTCTGAGCTCACCGCGCGCTGAGATCACCGCCATAGACAGGCCGGAGCCTGGGGCGACCAGAGCCTGCACAGCTCTGCATCAATTAACACGTGTGGCGAAACGCTACTGTATTGCAGAAATGCCTATCACCAGTTCGGCACTGAATAATGATAATAATGATTTGTTGTTCCAAATCGAAATATCCAATTAAACTTCTGTTCTCATGAAGAAAGAACAAACGTTAACCAAAGTTATTCAATTTAAGTTGGCATTCTTGCTTTATGTGTTCCGGGCCCATAGCAACCCAAAGAGCAAAGGGCAGTATCGCTATGGTGACCAGATTTGAAAAGTAAAAAACCAGGACAGGGCAACTAACATAAAAGGAGGACTAACTCTTGAAAGTGGCCATAAAGGCAGTACACTTCAGTATTGTTTGGGGGAATAAGGGGGGTTAAGTGTTACTGTTCAAAGAAACACTTAGAGGGTAATTCATAGAAATTCGCACAAAAGTGGCGCACGTGGCTGTCGCACATTGTCCCCGTGCGATACACTGTGCCAGCCGTGTGCGAAAAAATCCTTTTCATGGCACAGCGTATTCATGGATTTTAGCCTCCGAAACCAGCCGTGGTGCAGCGACCCTGCAGCAGCGCCAGTTACGCCCCCAAGAACGCCCTCGCGCAAGGAAAAGCCTTCAAACTTCCCAAATCATCGCAAAGGGCTGCGCCAACCGTGGACCAGTTCACAGGGCTGCCAAACAGCAAACGCCAAGCGGGGAACATGTATTTCAGTGGTTCGCGGGAAGTTTCACACGCGATTGTCCTGGGTACGTGTACATGAGGGGTGCGTGGGAAGTAACACACACGATTCCCTCAGGGCACGTGTATTCCAGGGGTGCGCGGGAAGTATCACACACAAAAACAGCAGGGTACGCACATTTCAGGGGTGCGCGGGAAGTATCACATGCGATTCCATCAGGGTACGTGTATTCCAGAGGTGCGCGGGAAGTATCACACGCAAAAGCAGCAGGGTACGTGTATTTCAGGGGTGCACAGGAAGTATCACATGTAATTCCATCAGGGTACGTGTATTCCAGGGGTGAACGGGAAGTATCACACGCAAAAGCAGCAGGGTACGTCTATTACAGGGGTGCGCAGGAAGTATCACATGTGATTCCATCAGGGTACGTGTATTCCAGGGGTGCGCGGGGAGCACCACACATGAATTGCACGTGTGGGTCCTCCCAGGTGTACCCTCTACACCCTCCACGGCCCCTGCAGGCGGCCCACACCAGAGGGGCCTACCCTGCACATGTCCCGCATGCAGCCCATCCACGATGCCCATGCCCCCCAGCCAACCCACATGTCACCTTGCACTACTGCCCACCAACGCATGTCCCCCTGCACCCCCAGCCCCCAGGGGCACCCTCCACCAGGCCCCCACTCATGTCCAACTCATGTCTTCCAGCACCCCCACCCCCCAGCAGTGCAGGGCACTCTCCACCAGGCCCCCACTCATGTCTCCCAGCACCCCCACGCCCCAGCATCCAGGGGCACCCTCCAGCAGGCCCCAACTCATGTCCCCCTGCACCCCTACCCCCCAGCAGTGCAGGGCACCCACCACCAGGCCCCCACTCATGTCTCCCATCACCCCCACCCTCCAGCAGTGCAGGGCACCCTCCACCAGGCCCCCACACATGTCCCCCTGCACCTCCACCCCCCAGCATCCAGGGGCACCCTCCACCAGGCCCCCACTCATGTCTCCCACCACCCCCACCCCCTAGCAGTGCAGGGGCACCCTCCTCCAGGCCCCCACTCATGTCTCCCATCACCCCCACCCCCGAGCAGTGCAGGGCACCCTCCACCAGGCCCCCACTCATGTCTCCCACCACCCCCAGCCCCCAGCAGTGCAGGGCACCCTCCACCAGGCCCCCACTCATGTCCAACTCATGTCTCCCATCACCCCCACCCCCCAGCATCTAGGGGCATCCTCCACCAGGCCCCCACTCATGTCCCCCTGCACCCCCACCCCCCAGCAGTACAGGGCACCCTCCACCAGGCCCCCACACATGTCTCCCAGCACCCCCACCCCCCAGCAGTGCAGGGCACCCTCCACCAGGCCCCCACTCATGTCCAACTCATGTCTCCCAGCACCCCCACCCCCTAGCAGTGCAGCGCACCCTCCACCAGGCCCCCACTCATGTCTCCCAGCGCCCCCACCCCCCAGCATCCAGGGGCACCCTCCACCAGGCCCACACTCATGTCTCCCACCACCCCCACCCCCCAGCAGTGCAGGGGCACCCTCCACCAGGCCCCTGCTCATGTCTCCCACCACCCCCGCCCCTAGCAGTGCCGGGCACCCTCCACCAGGCCCCCACTCATGTCTCCCACCACCCCCACCCCCCAGCATCTAGGGGCATCCTCCACCAGGCCCCCACTCATGTCCCCCTGCACCCCCACCCCCCAGCAGTGCAGGGCACCCTCCACCAGGCCCCCACTCATGTCTCCCATCACCCCCACCCCCAGCAGTGCAGGCACCCTCCAACAGGCCCCCACACATGTCCCCCTGCACCCCTACCCTCAGCATCCAGGGGCACCCTCCACCAGGCCCCCACTCATGTCTCCCACCACCCCCACCCCCCAGCAGTGCAGGGGCACCCTCCACCAGGCCCCTGCTCATGTCTCCCACCACCCCCGCCCCTAGCAGTGCCAGGCACCCTCCACCAGGCCCCCACTCATGTCTCCCACCACCCCCACCCCCCAGCAGTGCAGGGCACCCTCCACCAGGCCCCCACTCATGTCTCCCACCACCCCACCCCCCAGCAGTGCAGGGGCAGCCTCCACCAGCCCCCCACTCATGTCTCCCACCACCCCCACCCCCCAGCAGTGCAGGGGCACCCTCCACCAGGCCCCCACTCATGTCTCGCATCACCCCCACCCCCCAGCAGTGCAGGGCACCCTCCACCAGGCCCCCAATCATGTCTCCACCACCCCCACCCCCCAGCACTGTGGGGCAACCTCCACCAGGCCCCCACTCATGTCTCCCAGCACCCCCACCCCCCAGCATCCAGCGGCACCCTCCACCAGGCTCCCACTCATGTCTCCCAGCACCCCCAACCCCCAGCAGTGCAGGGGCAGCCTCCACCAGGCCCACACTCATGTCTCCCAGCACCCCCACCCCCCAGCACTGTGGGGCACCATCCACCAGGCCCCCACTCATGTCTCCCATCACCCCCACCCCCAGCAGTGCAGGGCACCCTCCACCAGGCCCCCACTCATGTCCAACTCATGTCTCCCATCACCCCCACCCCCAGCATCCAGGGGCACCCTCCACCAGGCCCCCACTCATGTCTCCCACCACCCCCACCCCCCAGCAGTGCAGGGCACCCTCCACCAGGCCCCCACTCATGTCCAACTCATGTCTCCCTCCCATCACCCCCACCCCCATCAGTGCAGGGCACCCTCCACCAGGCCCCCACTCATGTCTCCCACCACCCCCACCCCCCAGCAGTGCAGGGGCACCCTCCACCAGGCCCCCACTAATGTCTCCCACCACCCCCACCCCCAGCAGTGCAGGGGCACCCTCCACCAGGCCCCCACTAATGTCTCCCACCACCCCCACCCCCCAGCAGTGCAGGGCACCCTCCACCAGGCCCCCACTCATGTCCAACTCATGTCTCCCTCCCATCACCCCCACCCCCATCAGTGCAGGGCACCCTCCACCAGGCCCCCACTCATGTCTCCCACCACCCCCACCCCCCAGCAGTGCAGGGGCACCCTCCACCAGGCCCCCACTAATGTCTCCCACCACCCACACCCCCCAGCAGTGAAGGGCACCCTCCACCAGGCCCCCACTCATGTCCAACTCATGTCTCCCATCACCCCCACCCCCCAGCATCCAGGGGCACCCTCCACCAGGCCCCCACTCATGTCTCCCTGCACCCCCACCCCCCAGAAGTGCAGGGGCACCCTCCACCAGGCCCCCACTCATGTCCCCCAGCCAACATGTTGTCATGATGCCTACCCCCTGAGCACCAGGCCAGGCCCAGCACCCCCGGGAGCAGGCATCATGCCCCCGGGTAAAAGCCCAGCGGCCCCTTATAGGGGCTCTTTGGACTCTGTCCTGGCGCCGTTGGCGCCAGGCTCATGTTGGACATCAGTCCTGGCGCCACAGGCGCCAGGCTCATAAAGGAAGGTGTTTTGTGCACTTACCTGATGCAGACCATGCTGCAAGATTCAGGCCTCCCTGAGACCTGAAAGGGACTATTTTTTCATTGGGACTATTTTGCCACTCGGGCGTGGCCAGGGAAGGATACTTACCTGCAACTACTTTGGGGGCTATTTAAGCCACGCCCGGACAGTAGCTCACGCTTCGCGTTGTTCTGCATCCAAGCAGCTGAACGCTCACCATGTCTGCTCCTGCATCTGGTCTCCAGCCACGCCGCCTCGATCCTGGAACACCTGTAAGGAAAGAAGAGAAGAGAAAGGTGAAAACCAAGAACTTTATCAAACTTCTTACCTGCATCCGGAACCTTCACGCCAGCGTTCCTGAGAAAATACTTTCATTTAAAAGCACTGCGTTGCTCGCTGCAGCGCCGCGCTTCACTCACCTGTCCTCGGGAGTTCTTCTGGCTCCACCGCAACTGTCTGCACCGGTCGCCACATCTCTGCGCCTAGGGGAGAGAAGAAGAGACAAAAGGTGAGCAGAAGGAACATATGAGGAAAGCCTAATTTTTTGCCATAACACTTACCGGTCTTCTGTTGGTGGACCATTCCTCATTTCGGGTCGGCGCTGCTTCGTTGGCAGGTACCGCACACCGGCCCCTATGGGGAAAGGCCAAAAGACATTACTGGGGGAATATAAAGACATTAAGAGGGATCGCCCCCATCGCTAACTCACCTGAGTTTACCATCGGCAATTCAATCCCTCAACGCATCGCCTTCATTCTGCACCTGAAATAAAGAACAGATCACAGGTTAGGAAGGTAACAGAAAAGGAGGCTCAACACTTGAACTTTTGTAATCTTCATACTTACGGCGTTCCGCTCGGAAAAGTCAAGTGGATTTTGCCAGCACCATTCTGAAAACCAGTGAAGTAACTGGACAAACACGCGCCCCTGCACCAGAAGCAGAATGGAGAGTGCTTCCTTTCAAACCATAAGGTGAGCTTCAACCGGGGATTTCGGAGGAAGTTTGAGAAGAACGATGGGAGGAAGAGGGGAGCAAGCACACTATTCTGCAGACTGTTAATCCCCTTTCTCATCTGCAGAAGGATATTCCTACGGGCCAGACAAGCAAGATTTGAGGGTCCTGTTCAGTCGGTGTTCCGAGTTCTGCGCATCACGCTCGAAGAGGCCACAGCAACCCAGACTAGACCAGCGCCTCCGTGGGAGTCAGGTGAGCGTTACACATGTCATCACAATCTAGATCCCTGGCCCTTATGGTCAGCCTCCAAATGCCAAACACCCACCCGAGTATTGCATCCACCCACTTAGAAATGGCAGTAACATGATAGAACCCCAATTGCAAGTTTGGAAATGAACACATGTCCCTCAAATACACCCAATGGGTGTCAGTGAATGTCAAAACCCATATCATGATATGCATGAAACCAATGAGATGATACTACACATTGAAGTTTGAAGAAAAAATATGTATTAAAAGCAACATAAATTGAATCAAAAATAAACAAACAATAATGAAATTCAAAAAAAATAAACCAGCATGTCCGTGAAATAATGCAAAACCACAAATCATAATCCAAAGGAAAGGTGTCCAAAGTCACAGTCCACAAAAGTAAATCCAGTGGAAAATTAAAATCGAAAACCATTGCTCCATGGGTAAATAAAAAAAAAAAATGAAAATCCAAAAGTCAACTATGTACAGATAAACAATCCAGGGTCCATGATCCCAACAGAAGAAATGAAACCTATCTAATAACACTACCTAAAAAAAACTATATACAAAAATGTGGCCCATTGTCCAAAAGGTCCAAAAAAAATGCAAAACCAAAGGAAACCTAACACTAACTACAGAACTATTTACAAGGGCAGCGGGCTAGTCCGACGGCTCACTTCGGGATGTTCCGGGCCAGGGCATCATCGAACTCCTGCTCAATGTTCCAGAGGCGGTCCTCCGTGGCCCCGAGGGTCCGCAGGGCTGTCGACATGTTCACCCCCAACTCCCTGCGGATTGCCTCGAGGCACTCGGCCCGCCTCAGGGCCCTCCGCATGGAGTTCTCCGCCCTGACCATCGTGAGCCGTGCCTCTTCCGCCCGCTGCCGCTCCGCATCTATGGCGTGGCCCAACCGCTGCCACACAGAAGACACTTCCCGTCCTAGGTCCTCCTGCCCTCCGGCCGATGCCTGCCCCTCCGATGTCGAAGGCCCCGAGCCATCATGGCTCCCACCACATTGCTGCTGCTGCTGTGCCTCTGCCCGTGCACTGCCTCCTGCTGCCTGCACATCCTCCGCTGGCTGGGGTGCAGTCGTTGATGTGGCCACCCCTGCTGGACATCCGACTCCCGACTGTGGCAGGGATGCCTCTTCACCAGCCTGGCCGCACCGTCAGAGGCAGCTCCACAGGGCACCCAGGTGACTAATGGGTGGGAAGATGGCACAGAGGACGACTGGCGCATAGGGGTTCAGTTGAGGAGTGGGTCTGAGGAAGCCCCATCAAACGGAGGAATCCGGCCTGGGTGACCTGTCCCAGTAGGCCGACGCGGTCAACGAGCCATTCGAGATGACGTGCAGTCTCCTCATGAAAAGACTGCAGGTCACCTCGCATGGCCCGTTGACGACACGCCACACTAGTCAGGACAGGCTCAAGCCGGACCCGGATAGCCACGTCTGCAGGCAGAGGAAGGCCAGTTGTCGTCAGCTCATCCCCTGCCTGAAAACGGGTCTGGACGTAGACATCCCTGCTGGTGCAAGATGATGCAGTGACAGGATCAGGGACAGGATTGCACACAGGCACCTCCGCAGCGACCTGTGCTGCCTCCTGTCCCTGGTCCTGCACTGCACCACTAGCACCAGTGGAATCCCCCCCTCCAGACCCCGTCTCTGTTGCTTGCACGGCCTCCTCCTCCACCAAACCCCCCACCAACCTGGATGACTCCGTGCCATCTTCCCCCGTTGGGCCCTGTGGGGTCCCAGCTGCCCCTTCTGCTGCCGAGGAGTCCAACTCCGACCTCCGCCTCTTGGACCTCCCCCCCGGCAGCTGCGGCCTGGGACACGGCACCGGACTCCTCACTCCCCGACGAGATCACAACCTGGGAGGGGAGCCGGGCCTTGCATCTCCGGCTGGCGGTGCGATCCCCGCCGCTGTGCTCCACAGCACCTTCTCCCCCCTCTTCATCAGTTGACGCTGCAGACAGGGAGAAATAAAACACAGGCATCAGGGCACTGTACAATGGACACATACACACATGACAGTTGCACATGAGTGGCATTGGCAAACCTCAGACATGGCATCACAATTGGCAACACACATGTCATTTCAACTTGCACACATGAGCCATACCACAGCCATATCGCAACTGCCAGCAACATCCATACACATACAACAGCATGAGCAGGCAAAGGTGAGCCAGACATATCATGCAACACAGGGAGCGCACTACACATGCACGCACACCACCACACTTGCATGCATTTGTACACCTCAGCCAACTGTCGCAGTGTTCAGATGGGCATCCATGTCACATCTGCAAATCAGGCTTCCACATCCCGCTGTCACATGCATCCATGTTGCATCACTGTTGCATCCTTGTCAAATACACACACATGCACATGTACACAGTGCTGATACATGCAGCTGAAAACAACATACATGCGTGACATCACGAACATGCATACTTACATACACATTAATCCAAACATGTGTGCCCACACAACTGCATTTGGCATGCAAGCCTACACACACAAGCCCCATCCATGTCTCACACATGACAGCCCTTGCATGTGTTAACCTCACGGCCCTGTACACCCCCACCCATACTCGGCCCCATACAAACAGATGTGCAACCTGCACACTACTGGCACATCACCACACGCACAGCTTACAATCATGATGCATGTACACTTACCGCTCGACTCCAGATGGGTCTGCCTCTCAAGGACCTGGATGTGGAGAGCTGGGGATATGAGTTCCAGGACCCTCATCTGATCTTCCGACAAGTGGCCCCGGCGCCCCTTAGCATCTGCTGCCTTCAAGAGGCGCCGGGCCTTGTTGAGGGTCCTGGAACTGAAGTCCTCCCAGCGCTTCTTGACATGTTGGAAGTCGCGGACTGCCACCCCCTCCGCGTTGATGGCAGTCACGATGTCCGTCCAGATCCGAGTCCGTCCTTCCTCATCGGCGCGCACACTTCCGAAGAGGGCATCATACTGCCCCAGGACTTGCTCCACCAGGACACCAACTTCCCTGGCACTGAAGCTGGTGCCCCGCTGCCTCTCTGGCCGGGGGTTGTCAGTGGTGCCAGATGTTGCAGTGCCCGACATGACAACCCCAGAGGCAGTGTGGGTGGGCAACTGGGTCCTGGGGCTGGGCTGTGGAGCGATGGAATCCCAGTCGGGAGTCTTCGGTTCCAGCAGGGATGGTCACAGCAACAGCACCCCTGGCTGATGTGCAGGCAGCAAATAGCAGGGCATGTGGGCAGCAGGCAGTCAGGCAGCAGCAGATGGCAGGTAGGGACGTGCTCGGGGCTCTGGGGGGCAGTAAATCGGCTCTTTGGGCAGGAGCGTGGTCTTCCGTGTGCTTACGCGTGGCCAGCTTGATACGGAGTGATTTGGCACGTGAAAATCCTGCACGTCTGCGTGTAATTCGAGGAAAGGCCCTTGGCGCGTAAGCGCGTCTGCACGCATACGCGATTTGATTGGCCCAAAGGCCCCCATGCGCAGCTATGACGTCACGCACATGGCCGTAGAGAATGGCACGTGCAAAATAAAAGATACACGTCCGAGTGTCAAGCGTGTAATTGGTGGAAATAGCCTCATCGCGTATGGGCGTCTGTGACGTGTGTATAAAAGGTACGTGTAGAACGCAATTTAATTGTACGTGTGTTTCGTGGAGAGCGAGTGGGTGAAATCTGTACTTCTTGTCGGTTCACACGCAATTTACTTCACGGCGTTTCAAGTTCATACTCCCTGTTACCTCAGACAGCGTTTTCTCTTTTCCTCTTTTTCCTGGGCCTGTTTCCTCAAACAGCGTTCCCTTCTACTGTTGTCCTGTCTCCTCAGACAGCGTACAATTCTTCTTTTGGCGGGGGTGTTGCCAACGCGCACACATGCATATTTTTCACGATTTTGTTCCTGGCAGACGGTGAGTCGCGCACGTATTTAACATCTGTGCTTGCCCCGTGTGTCGCATACCCCTTCAGAGGTCATTCTAGGCTGTGTGTGACACGCATACGTTCATTCTTGTGTTTCTGGGTGCCACAGCGTAGTGCAGGTTTATTTTTCCACACACGTGGTCTAGGAGGGGTTGCGTGCACCTTACACCTACAGCCTTGCTAGAGCACTAGGGTATGATTACCATCTGGTACCCAACCCCTTTGACCCCCAATTGCCCAGGACAATAGTTCACAGTGACTCCCATACGCACAATAACATCAGTGCCATGGCTGGGAGGCGTACAAGCCGTAAGGGTGGCAAAGGAGGCCGAGCCCCAAGTGGTGGCCGTGGAGGATCCGGTAGGGGACGTGGCCGTGACTTGCAGGGTGCCCCTAGCCTCCCATGTGTGGAGGAGCAGTCAGGGACACCCATGCCCCCCCCCTGGTTGAGGGTAACGTGGCTGACACCATCCATGCTCAGCCCTTGTTGGCCCAGCCCACTGTGGAACCAGACCTGCCACAGGGTGACTCCATGGCTGACTTCCAGGTCAGCAGGTCTAGGCCACGTGCGCCGGTGCACTTTGGTGTCATCAGGCCACGTGGATCAGGGGCAGCTAGGTCATCTGCTGCCCCGCGTAGGCAGGCTGGGGAGGCTGCAGGGGCAGCTGCGGCTCCATCCACCCCACCTCTCACACACCCAGCCAGGACAGTGTCGGTCCAAGTCCATCCTGCTGACATTCCTCCTGACACCATCACACTTGAGCTAATGCCTGCACCAACTCCCATGCTGAGTGTGCAATCCCACACTCCTAGTACAGAGTCCACCGGGCTCCTGCCCCTAGTGTCCAGAGCGGCGTAGGACACTCAGGATCCCCACCACCTTCCAAGCGGAAGAGGAAGAGTGCTCATCCAGTAGAGGCAAATGCCCCAGACACGGCTACACAGTCCGGCCCGTCAAGGAAGCCCAGCTTCAATGAGGCCGAACTGAATGCACTTGTAGAGTATGTGTCCGCACATGACCGCAAAATGGTGATTGTTGCAAGACCACACCTGCACAACGTCAGGCACACTGGCAGACCATCGCGGACATCATAAGTGCCCTTGGAATCGTGAGGCGCAAAGCTACTGAATGCTACAAGCGCTGGAATGACCTGAAGCGCAGGGCAAAGAATAAGCTGGCCTCACGTCATGCCGCTACTCTAGTGACTGGAGGTGGGTCTCCAGCAGAGGACATAGAACTCACTCCACATGAGCAGGTTCCTGGGACCTATGTCACGGAGGAACAGATCCAAGGCATGGGAGAACTGGCAGATTACGAGGCATTGTCCGGTGAGTGCACATGCATGTGTGTGTCATCCATGTGCATGGTGTGTGTGTGAGGGCTTCTGTTTGGGTGCCAGGTGAGGGTGTGTGTGCCTGAGTGGTTTGGGTCACCCATGTGCCTCATCCAATACATTCTGCGCACCAGCATTTGGGTACAGCAGTATCCCTTCTGCCAACATTAGACATCCAGCCCAACACCATGCCAGTTGCCCTTGAAGTGTCATCTTGCCACAACATTATTGCTTATTTTCCTCTGTTTATTCAGGCAGATTGTTTGCATACCACCACTTTTACTAGGCATTTCTCAGTCCTATTGTCACATGTCTGACATGGCTATGGTACAGTGGACTGGCTTTGTTTCCTGGACTTGATTTGTTTAGACATGTCCCTGTGCTATAGGACCATTTTGGACTGGCAGCTCCAGGTTAAACATTTGAACCATTTCAATGAAAAAATCAATTTCATGAGCAAACTAGACTGAATGAACAATTGGTGCCCTCCTCTCCCTCTTCACTTTATGGCTAGGGGACATGCCATCTGTGTGATGGCATGTGTATTTGACCTGCCAATCACAGGCCAATGTGTGATGCCACTGCTAGGCAGCATGCAGCAAATGTGTTTATCTTCCATCTTGGTGTCATCAATGTGTGCCATCTGCCTCCCCTTCACACGCAGTGACGGTGCATGCATGGGAGGGTTTTAGTCATGTGGGACATGTGTCAATCAAGTACTGTTTCTGCAGCTTCTCAGCCCTAATTGTGTGCCACAGTGCTAATGCCTGTTTCCATTTGTTTTCTTTCATGTCTTTGCAGGGGATGATGCACTTGATACTGCTGGGGTTGTGGAGATGGTGCAGACCCAGGAGGGGTCTCAGGCCCGACCGACCACCAGTGAGGGACGTGGTGTGGTGGTGGGTGAGAACCCACAACTGCTGCAGGTCGTGCTCTCAAGGGGTGTCTCTGGTTGCACCTCTCCCGAGCTGTATTCAGGTGTCGATTTGGATGATGAGACCTATGTGCCGTCGCAGGTGAGTGTTCCTGGGAGGGATTCTGTTCTGTCCGACCCACCTGCACCAGGGTTAGAACCCTCAACGGGGATGTCAGTGTTGGCAAGTACGCTTTTGGTGGTTACGGATGCAGGGTCACACTCCGCAACATCTGATCCTGTTCCTGGGCCAGCAGATCAGAGGGGGAATGCAGTCCTGCAGCCTCAGGCAGTGCCGGCACAGCAAGGCGCAGTTCGCCTTGCCCCAGACAGGTGTGGTGCCCGCCGACGTGGTGGCCGTACACCACCTGGCAATACCACATGGGAGCAATCCATATACGGTATGGCAACCCAACAGGCAGCATCATCAGAGATGATGGCTCAGGCCATGGATAGGGTGGCCGCTTCCATTGTCCCCCCCGAAAGGCTGATGGAGCGACTACAGCAGGCAACAGACTCCATATGCCAGTCACACAGGGAGGACATGTTGGCGTCCGACAGGGACAGGCGGGCGATACTGGCGACTCTGCGGCCACAGGGAAGCCCTGAGGGTGGAACTCCTTCACCTCAGGACGACTCTTGTTGAGCTTGAGGCTTCAACAAACAGAAGGACAGAACAGCAGCTGGAGCGTCTCACACGTACGCTCTCAGCTGAGATGCAGGCAACTAGGGCAGAGGTCCGGGCATCCCGTGAGTTGTTGCATGGGGACCTACGCACAAGTATCCTCCAGAACGAGACCTTCCACACCCGCATGCTTGCTGCCATGGAGGACCAAACTAGTGCTTTGCGTGGGCTGCCTCCCATAGTGCCACCACCTCCTGATGCAGCTGCAGAGGGTGAGGAGAGCGACAGCGGTGATTCTCTCACAATAGGGTAGCCGTGCAGGCCATGAGCCCATGGAGGTGTTTTTTTTCGCAAGATCCACACAGGTGGGTTTTGGTGTGCACCCTGTCCTCGGACCTCCTGGGTGGCCCCCCACCCCCCCGGTCCCATTCATGGCCATTTTAGATTTTTTTCTTTTTTTAAATTTATTTTTTGGACAGTGTGTTGCCTTGTGTGGCTCCCGTGGGCATACGCTGTATTGTGGCTGGGCACATGAAGGCTTGTCATGAATTTGGTTCAGATGCTTGGGTTTGTGTGACACACACCCCTCCTGCTTCCCGTTTCCATGGGCTTGCAAAGGGTGTGCACAAGTGACATTGACGTACTTGGTGACGTTGGACTCCCATTTGATGTGTGGGCAGTCTGTAGCCAATACTGTGTATACATTCATAGTGCATATTGTTGTTGTATTGTACACTGCATGGTGTATTGATATGTGCCTCTGCATCCATCTCATCCTCCTAATTTGCAGGTCCATTTCTCATGTCTTCACAAGGCGGTCTACCTTGGAACTGGAGTCCTTGTTGTAAGCAGTGCACCTACACTCTTGTGTGGCGCTAACACTGTATACTTGGAAGTGTTCGAAGTGCTGGCATTATCAGGTAGTGAGGCTACCAATTTTTTAAGTCTGTAATGTCATGTTTAAGGTAGGTTGGAGGTTGTGTAGGTGATTGGTATTCTTGGTAAGTATTTGGTAATGTGTGTTGTAGGTCCTGCATTACTGTGAGCATTTCATGTGTGGCCAGTTTCCATTAGGGGCACTGTAGTTGGTGACACTTGGGGCATGTTGTGGGGATTAATTTGTTTGCTCTCACATTGCATGACATGCCATGTTGTGTTGTGTGGCCGTGCCGGGGAGGGGTTGGGTGACATGGCACTGTTCTCATGTAGTATTTTGCAAGTGGGTATTCCTTTCTGCAGCATGGAAGTGTGTCTTTTGATGACACTGCATTGGTGGTGTTTGTGTAGGTAGGGGTGCACACATTGTGACACTTCCACATGAACAATCTCAGGCTGCTATGGTTCTGACAGTTGACTGTCCCTTTGTTCGTCATAATTGTCAGGTCGAGTCATCATTGCTTATCAGATGGTATGTGCCAGGGCTGTGTGCACTCCACAGGGGTGTGATTTCTATGTGAAGTAATTACCCACCAGCTGCGTACGGGCTGCCTCACCCCGTGCCCTTTCCCCTCCCATGCGCAGCGGGTGTGCATGTGGTTGGGGATGTGGGGGCACCACCATGTCCACAGCCAGGCCCCGGCGTGTTGCAACATTGTGCAGGACACATGCTGCCACTATGATCCTGCACACTACTGCGGGCGCATATAACAGCTGCCCGCCAGAACGGTCAAGGGAGCGAAAGCGTGACTTGAGCACTCCGAATGTGCGCTCCACTATGCCCCGGGTTGCAATATGGGCTGTGTTGTATCTTACCTCGGGAGTCGTGATGGGGTTCCAAATTGGCGTCATCATGTGGGTCCTTAGAGGGTAGGCACTGTCCCCTGGTGAGGAGGTGATGGGTATCATTAGTGGGGTAGTGACATAACTCTGCATCTGACATGCATGCATGTGCAGTGGCATTCATACTCACCAAGCAGCCATGTATCGCCATGCCGCCCAGCTTCTAGGTCCCAGTTTAGGGTAGACTTCGGTAAATGAAGCTGTCGTGGGTGGACCCTGGATAGTTGGCATATACTGAGGTGATGATTCCCTTGGCATTACATACTACCTGCACGTTGATGGAATGCCAGTGCTTGCGGTTCCTATAGATGTGCTCAGATGCCCTGGGGGGACGTAGTGCCACATGGGTGCAGTCAATGGCACCTAGCACTTTGAGGAATTGTGCCACACCGTAGAAATCCAGGGCGTCAGCCTGCCTTTCTGCAGGTGTCCTGGGCAGGTATATGTGCCTGCGGACTGATGGGCATGCAGTGATGATGTTCAAGACCTGGTGTAGGCAGCGTGACTGCGTGGCCTGTGACACCCCACCCACTATGGCACTTGTCCGCTGAAATGATCCAGTGGCCAAGAAGTGCAGTACATTAAGGACCTTCTCCAGGGGGCTGAGTGCTTGGGACCACAGGGTGGGTGATGTGAGGTCATCCTCTCACTCACTGACCAGGTCCAGTATTATGTGTGGTGGAAACCTGTACCTCCCATGCACCTGGTCATCAGGCATCCCAAAAAGGCTGGTTCTGGGAGTGAAAATTCGGGCCCTCACTATCCTCCTCCTCCTCCTTTGGTAACCCACGGCCACTGCTGCTAGGAACAGTATATTCATCCTGGCATCTGAGCTTGTTTGTTGCTTGCGTGCACTTTTATGCTGCGCGGGTCGATGTACGCCTGTTTCATGCTGGCGTATGTGTTTCAGGATTGGACCATTTATTTTTCGGTGCATTGTAGGCGAACGTGTGAATCTTCCCGCCCACCCCAGGAATACACGTAACACGCTCTCCCAGGCCCAGTCGCGAGTAAATATTCCCGCCCACCCCTGGAATCCACGTACCCCACTCTCACAGGCCCAGTCGCATGTGGAAGTTCACTCGCACACCGAAATACACGTACCCTGCAAAATCGCGTGTGAAACTTCACACGCACCCCGAAATACACGTACCCAGGGCAATCGCGTGTGGAACTTTCCGCCAACCCCGTAATACACGTAGCCTGCTGGTATTGCATGGGAGACTACCCGCGCACCCCAGGAATACACGTACCCAGGCAAATTGCACAGCTGGGGTGTGGGGGTGATGGGAGACATGAGTGGGGGCCTGGTGGAGGGTGCCCCTGGATGCTGGTGGGTGGGGGTGCAGGGGGACATGAGTGGGGCCTGGTGGAGGGTGTCCCTGGATGCTGGGGGTTGGGGGTGCAGGGGGACATGTGTGGGGGCCTGGTGGAGGGTGCCCTGCACTGCTGGGGGGTGGGGGTGCAGGGGGACATGAGTGGGGGCCTGGTGGAGGGTGCCCCTAGATGCCAGGGGGTGGGGGTGATGGGAGACATGAGTTGGACATGAGTGGGGGCCTGGGGGAGGGTGTCCTGCATTGCTGGGGGGTGGGGGAGATGGGAGACATGAGTGGGGGCCTGGTGGAGGGTGCCCCTGGATGCTGGTGGGTGGGGGTGCAGGGGGACATGAGCGGGGCCTGGTGGAGGGTGCCCCTGGATGCTGGGGGGTGGGGGTGCAGGGGGACATGTGTGGGGGCCTGGTGGAGGGTGCCCTGCACTGCTGGGGGGTGGGGGTGCAGGGGGACATGAGTGGGGGCCTGGTGGAGGGTGCCCCTAGATGCCAGGGGGTGGGGGTGATGGGAGACATGAGTTGGACATGAGTGGGGGCCTGGTGGAGGGTGCCCTGCACTGCTGGGGGGTGGGGGAGATGGGAGGCATGAGGGGGGCCTTGTGGGGGGTGCCCCTGGATGCTGGGGGGTGGGTGTGCAGGGGGACATGAGTGGGGGCCTGGTGGAGGGTGCCCCTGGATGCTGGTTGGTGGGGGTGATGGGAGACATGAGGGGGGCCTGGTGGGGGGTGCCCCTGGATGCTGGGGGGTGGGTGTGCAGGGGGACATGAGTGGGGGCCTGGTGGAGGGTGCCCCTGGATGCTGGTTGGTGGGGGTGATGGGACATATGAGTTGGACATGAGTGGGGGCCTGGTGGAGGGTGCCCCTGGGTGCTGGTGGGTGGGGGTGCAGGGGGACATGAGTGGTTGCCTGGTGGAGGGTGCCCCTGGATGCTGGGGGGTGGGGGTGCCGGGGGACATGTGTGGGGGCCTGGTGGAGGGTGCCCTGCACTGCTGGGGGTTGGGGGTGATGGGAGACATGAGTGGGGGCCTGGTGGAGGGTGCCCCTGGATGCTGGTGGGTGGGGGTGATGGGAGACATGAGTTGGACACGTGTGGGGGCCTGGTGGAGGGTGCCCTGCACTGCTGGGGGGTGGGGGTGCAGGGGGACATGAGTGGGGGCCTGGTGGAGGGTGTCCCCGGATGCTAGTGGGCGGGGGTGCAGGGGGACATGTGTGTGGGCCTGGTGGAGGGTGCCCTGCACTGCTGGGGGGTGGGGGTGATGGGAGACATGAGTGGGGGCCTGGTGGGGGGTGCCCCTGGATGCTGGGGGGTGGGGGTGCAGGGGGACATGAGTGGGGGCCTGGTGGAGGGTGCCCCTAGATGCTGGGGGTGGGGGTGATGGGAGACATGAGATGGACATGAGTGGGGGCCTGGTGGAGGGTGCCCTGCACTGCTGGGGGGTGGGGGCGATGGGAGACATGAGTGGGGGCCTGGTGGAGGGTGCCCCTGGATGCTGGTGGGTGGGGGTGATGGGAGACATGTGTGGGGGCCTGGTGGAGGGTGCCCTGCACTGCTGGGGGGTGGGGGTGATGGGAGACATGAGTTGGACATGAGTGGGGGCCTGGTGGAGGGTGCCCTGCACTGCTGGGGGGTGGGGGTGCTGGGAGACATGTGAGGGGCCTGGTGGAGGGTGCCCTGCACTGCTGGGGGGTGGGGGTGCAGGGGGACATAAGTGGGGGCCTGGTGGAGGGTGCCCCTAGATGCTGGGGGTGGGGGCGATGGGAGACATGAGTTGGACATGAGTGGGGGCCTGGTGGAGGGTGCCCTGCACTGCTGGGCGGTGGGGGTGATGGGAGACATGAGTGGGGGCCTGGTGTAGGGTGCCCCTAGATGCTGGGGGGTGGGGGTGCAGGGGGACATGTGTGGGGGCCTGGTGGAGGGTGCCCTGCACTGCTGGGGGGTGGGGGTGCAGGGGGACATGAGTGGGGGCCTGGTGGAGGGTGCCCCCAGATGCTAGGGGGTGGGGGTGCAGGGGGACATGTGTGGGGGCCTGGTGGAGGGTGCCCTGCACTGCTGGGGGGTGGGGGTGATGGGAGACATGAGTGGGGGCCTGGTGGAGGGTGCCTCTGGATGCTGGGGGGTGGGGTGCAGGGGGACATGAGTGGGGGCCTGGTGGAGGGTGCCCCTAGATGCTGGGGGGTGGGGGTGATGGGAGACATGGGTTGGACATGAGTGGGGGCCTGGTGGAGGGTGCCCTGCACTGCTGGGGGGTGGGGGTGATGGGAGACATGAGTGGGGGCCTGGTGTAGGGTGCCCCTGGATGCTGGTGGGTGGGGGTGATGGGGGACATGTGTGGGGGCCTGGTGGAGGGTGCCCTGCACTGCTGGGGGGTCGGGGTGCAGGGGGACATGAGTGGGGGCCTGGTGGAGGGTGCCCCTGGATGCTGGGGGGTGGGGGTCCAGGGGGACATGTGTGGGGGCCTGGTGGAGGGTGCCCTGCACTGCTGAGGGGTGGGGGTGATGGGAGACATGAGTGGGGGCCTGGTGGAGGCTGCCCCTGGATGCTGGTGGGTGGGGGTGATGGGACACATGAGTTGGACATGAGTGGGGGCCTGGTGGAGGGTGCCCCTGGATGCTGGGGGGTGGGGGTGCAGGGGGACATGTGTGGAGGCCTGGTGGAGGGTGCCCTGCACTGCTGGGGGGTGGGGGTGATGGGAGACATGAGTGGGGGCCTGGTGGAGGATGCCCCTAGATGCTGGGGGGTGGGTGTGATGGGAGACATGAGTGGGGTCCTGGTGGAGGGTGCCCCTGGATGCTGGGGGGTGGGGGTACTGGGAGACATGAGTTGGACATGAGTGGGGGCCTGGTGGAGGGTGCCCCTAGATGCTTGGGGGTGGGGGTGATGGGAGACATGAGTGGGGGCCTGGTGGAGGGTGCCCTGCACTGCTGGGGGGTGGGGGTGATGGGAGCCATGAGTGGGGGCCTGGTGTAGGGTGCCCCTAGATGCTGGGGGGGGGGTGCAGGGGGACATGTGTGGGGGCATGGTGGAGGGTGCCCTGCACTGCTGGGGGTGGGGGTGCAGGGGGACATGAGTGGGGGCCTGGTGGAGGGTGCCCCCGATGCTAGGGGGTGGGGGTGCAGGGGGACATGTGTGGGGGCCTGGTGGAGGGTGCCCTGCACTGCTGGGGGGTGGGGGTGATGGGAGACATGAGTGGGGGCCTGCTGGAGGGTGCCTCTGGATGCTGGGGGGTGGGGGTGCAGGGGGACATGAGTGGGGGCCTGGTGGAGGGTGCCCCTAGATGCTGGGGGGTGGGGGTGATGGGAGACATGAGTTGGACATGAGTGGGGGCCTGGTGGAGGGTGCCCTGCACTGCTGGGGGGTGGGGGTGATGGGAGACATGAGTGGGGGCCTGGTGGAGGGTGCCCCTAGATGCTGGGGGGTGGGGGTGATGGGAGACATGAGTGGGGGTCTGGTTTAGGGTGCCCCTGGATGCTGGTGGGTGGGGGTGATGGGGGACATGTGTGGGGGCCTGGTGGAGGGTGCCCTGCACTGCTGGGGGGTCGGGGTGCAGGGGGACATGAGTGGGGGCCTGGTGGAGGGTGCCCCTGGATGCTGGGGGGTGGGGGTGCAGGGGGACATGTGTGGGGGCCTGGTGGAGGGTGCCCAGCACTGCTGAGGGGTGGGGGTGATGGGAGACATGAGTGGCGGCCTGGTGGAGGCTGCCCCTGGATGCTAGTGGGTGGGGATGATGGGACACATGAGTTGGACTTGAGTGGGGCCTGGTGGAGGGTGCCCCTGGATGCTGGGGGGTGGGGGTGCAGGGGGACATGTGTGGGGGCCTGGTGGAGGGTGCCCTGCACTGCTGGGGGGTGGGGTGATGGGAGACATGAGTGGGGGCCTGGTGGAGGGTGCCCCTAGATGCTGGGGGGTGGGGGTGATGGGAGACATGAGTTGGACATGAGTGGGGGCCTGGTGGAGGGTGCCCTGCGCTGCTGGGGTGTGGGGGTGATGGGAGACATGAGTGGGGGCCTGGTGGAGGATGCCCCTAGATGCTGGGGGGTGGGGGTGATGGGAGACATGAGTGGGGTCCTGGTGGAGGGTGCCCCTGGATGCTGGGGGGTGGGGGTACTGGGAGACATGAGTTGGACATGAGTGGGGGCCTGGTGGAGGGTGCCCTGCACTGCTGGGGGGTGGGGGTGATGGGAGACATGAGTGGGGGCCTGGTGGAGGGTGCCCCTAGATGCTTGGGGTGGGGGTGATGGGAGACATGAGTGGGGGCCTGGTGGAGGGTGCCCTGGATGCTGGGGGGTGGGGGTGCTGGGAGACATGAGTTGGACATGAGTGGGGGCCTGGTGGAGGGTGCCCCTGGATGCTGGTGGGTGGGGGTGCTGGGAGACATGAGTGGGGGCCTGGTGGAGGCTTCCCCTGGATGCTGGTGGGTGGGGGTGCATGGGGACATGAGTGGAGGCCTGGTGGAGGGTGCCCCTGGATGCTGGAGGGTGGGGGTGCAGGGGGACATGTGTGGGGGCCTGGTAGAGGGTGCCCTGCACTGCTGGGGGGTGGGGGTGATGGGAGACATGAGTGGGGGCCTGGTGGAGGGTGCCCCTCGATGCTGGGGGGTGGG
Organism: Ambystoma mexicanum; assembly: GCF_040938575.1. Lineage (NCBI taxonomy): Eukaryota > Metazoa > Chordata > Amphibia > Caudata > Ambystomatidae > Ambystoma > Ambystoma mexicanum. Next base: position 400,361,365 of record NC_090937.1, on the reverse strand, counting down.
GGTGATGGGAGACATGAGTTGGACATGAGTGGGGGCCCGGTGGAGGGTGCCCCTGGATGCTGGTGGGTGGGGGTGATGGGAGACATGTGTGGGAGCCTGGTGGAGGGTGCCCTGCACTGCTGGGGGGTGGGGGTGCAGGGGGACATGAGTGGGGGCCTGGTAGAGGGTGCCCCTGGATGCTGGGGGGTGCGGGTGCGGGGGACATGTGTGGGGGCCTGGTGGAGGGTGCCCTGCACTGCTGGGGGGTGGGGGTGATGGGAGACATGAGTGGGGGCCTGGTGGAGGCTGCCCCTGGATGCTGGTGGGTGGGGGTGATGGGAGACATGAGTTGGACATGAGTGGGGGCCTGGTGGAGGGTGCCCCTGGATGCTGGGGGTGGGGGTGCAGGGGGACATGTGTGGGGGCCTGGTGTAGGGTGCTCTGCACTGTTGGGGGGTGGGGGTGATAGGAGACATGAGTGGGGGCCTGGTGGAGGGTGCCTCTGGATGCTGGGGGGTGGGGGTGCAGGGGGACATGAGTGGGGGCCTGGTGGAGGGTGCCCCTAGATGCTGGGGGGTGGGGGTGATGGGAGACATGAGTTGGACATGAGTGGGGGCCTGGTGGAGGGTGCCCTGCACTTCTGGGGGGGTGGGGGTGATGGGAGACATGAGTGGGGGCCTGGTGGAGGGTGCCCCTGGATGCTGGTGGGTGGGGGTGATGGGACACATGAGTTGGACATGAGTGGGGGCCTGGTGGAGGGTGCCCTGCACTGCTGGGGAGTGAGGGTGCAGGGGGACATGAGTGGGGGCCTGGTGGAGGGTGCCCCTGGATGCTGGGGGGTGGGGGTGATGGGAGACATGAGTTGGACATGAGTGGGGGCCTGGTGGGGGGTGCCCCTGGATGCTGGTGGGTGGGGGTGATGGGAGACATGTGTGGGGGCCTGGTGGAGGGTGCCCTGCACTGCTGGGGGGTGGGGGTGCAGGGGGACATGAGTGGGGGCCTGGTAGAGGGTGCCCCTGAATGCTGGGGGGTGCGGGTGCGGGGGACATGTGTGGGGGCCTGGTGGAGGGTACCCTGCACTGCTGGGGGGTGGGGGTGATGGGAGACATGAGTGGGGGCTTGGTGGAGGCTGCCCCTGGATGCTGGTGGGTGGGGGTGATGGGAGACATGAGTTGGACATGATTGGAGGCCTGGTGGAGGGTGCCCCTGGATGCTGGGGGTGGGGGTGCAGGGGGACATGTGTGGGGGCCTGGTGGAGGGTGCCCCTGGATGCTGGGGGGTGGGTTTGCAGGGGGACATGAGTGGGGGCCTGGTGGAGGGTGCCCTGCACTGCTGGGGTGTGAGGGTGCAGGGAGACATGAGTGGGGGCCTGGTGGAGGGTGCCCCTGGATGCTGGGGGGTGATGGGAGACATGAGTTGGACATGATTGGGGGCCTGGTGGAGGGTGCCCTGTACTGCTGGGGGGTGGGGGTGATGGGAGACATGCGTGGGGGCCTGGTGGAGGGTGCCCCTGATGCTGGGGGTTGGGGGTGTTGGGAGATATGAGTGGGGGCCTGGTGGAGGGTGCCCCTGGATGCTGGGGGGTGGGGGTGCAGGGGGACATGAGTGGGGGCCTGGTGGAGGGTGCCCCTAGATGCTGGGGGGTGGGGGTGATGGGCGACATGAGTTGGACATGAGTGGGGGCCTGGTGGAGGGTGCCCTGCACTGCTGGGGGGTGGGGGTGATGGGAGACATGAGTGGGGGCCTGGTGGAGGGTGCCCCTAGATGCTGGGGTTTGGGGGTGATGGGAGACATGCGTGGGGGCCTGGTGGAGGGTGTCCCTGGATGCTGGGTGGTGGGGGTGCTGGGAGACATGAGTTGGACATGAGTGGGGGCCTGGTGGAGGGTGCCCCTGGATGCTGGTGGGTGGGGGTGCTAGGAGACATGAGTGGGGGCCTGGTGGAGGGTGCCCCTGGATGCTGGTGGGTGGGGGTGCTGGGGGACATGAGTGGGGGCCTGGTGGAGGGTGCCCCTGGATGCTGGGGGGTCGGGATGCAGGGGGACATGTGTGGGGGCCTGGTGGAGGGTGCCCTGCACTGCTGGGGGGTGGGGGTGATGGGAGACATGAGTGGGGGCCTGGTGGGAGGTGCCCCTGGATGCTGGTGGGTGGGGGTGATGGGCACATGAGTTGGACATGAGTGGGGGCCTGGTGGAGGGTGCCCTGCACTGCTGGGGGGTGGGGGTGCATGGGGACATGAGTGGGGGCCTGGTGGAGGGTGCCCCCGGATGCTGGGGGGTGGGGGTGCAGGGGGACATGTGTGGGGGCCTGCTGGAGGGTGCCCTGCACTGCTGGGGGGTGGGGGTGATGGGAGACATGAGTGGGGGCCTGGTGGAGGGTGCCCCTGGATGCTGGGGGATGGGGGTGCAGGGGGACATGAGTGGGGGCCTGGTGTAGGGTGCCCCTAGATGCTGGGGGTGGGGGTGATGGGAGACATGAGTTGGACATGAGTGGGGGCCGGGTGGAGGGTGCCCCTGGATGCTGGTGGGTGGGGGTGCAGGGGGGCATGAGTGGGGGCCTGGTGGAGGGTGCCCCACAGTGCTAGGGGGTGGGGGTGCTGGGAGACATGTGTTGGTGATCAGTAGTGCAAGGTGACATGTGGGTTGGCTGGGGGGCATGGCCATGGTGGATGGGTTGCCTGTGGGACATGAGCAGGGGTGCAGGGTAGTCCCCTGTGGTGGGGGCTGCCTGCAGGGGCCGTGGAGGGTGTAGAGGGAACACCTGGGATGACCCACACGGCCAAATCACGTGTAGCATTCCCCGGCACCACCGAAATACACGTACCCTGCTGAAATCGCGTGTGAATCTTCCCGTGCACCTCGGAATACACGTACCCTGCGAAATCGCGTGTGGGACTTTCCAAGCACCCAGAAGTACACGTACCCAGGCCAATCTCGTGTGGAACTTCCCGCGCATCCCGAACACACGTACCCAGGCCAATCACGTGTGGAACTTCCCGCGCACCCAAAGTACACGTACCCAGGCCAATCGCGTGTGGAACTTCCCACGCATCCCGAAGTACACGTACCCAGGCCAATCGCGTGTGGAATTTCCTGCGCACCCCGAAACACACGTACCCAGGCCAATCGCGTGTGGAACTTCCCGCGCACACAGAAACACAAGCACACGCTATTTTTCACACAGCGGGTGTCCGTGTTTGTCGGTACCCCTTTGTACCTCATTTGTCCTAGAGGGCCACTGTATGGACCATTCATCATGGCTGTATATGGGTGCTTTTTGTTAGCGCACATTTTGGCGCACATTTATTTCAGGCGCAGGGACGCTACCGCCTGCTTTCTTGTGGCGTACTTGTTTGGCCCTGTGCGCGTCTTACACCGTGCACTGGTTTGCCCTATTCGATTCCATGAATACGGGTTGTAGGCGAGCGTGTGGGCATTCCGCGCACTTGCCTCCTGTACTTCCCCCGTGACGCCCATATTTTCACACGTTGGTCCCCTTTCCGAGTGTTACGCCCCGTGTTCCGCCTACTTTTGTGATGTGCGCCGCGCTATGTGCGATTTCGCAGTGGCCGTGGCGCATGCTGTTGGATGACCTGTGCGCCGGCGTGCGCGGCGCACTTTTTCAGCGCACATCCAATGTTTTTCTCACGCACGGACTTCCATGAATCGATGTGCGCTGGTTTCCCTGCGATTTTCGCACTTGCACTGCGATTTTCGCACTTTTACTGCGATTCGCACGTTTTGGCACCTCTGCGCGGGGATTTTCGCTGCACATTAATTCCATGAATCGACACCTTAATATAATTAATTTATCGCAAACTAACACTATTTTAAGTTGTAAAATGCAGCATTTCTTCTGTGCAAGATTGTACATTCCTGCCTGCCAGCTATGAGGACCTACTACAAAAATTATAATCTTGATAAAGGGGGACAGAGCACTGAATACTAGGACAGTCCAGGGAAAACCGGGATGTCTGGTTACCCTAAGTATCGCGCTGGAAAAAATGGCGGCCTGGTTCTGTAAAAACGCTGACTCTCTGATGCAACCTGTGCTTAAATCTATCCTCAAGAGCACATGGAAAAGGAGAACATACATGGGTAGACTGGGCACCAAAAGTGGCACTGAAAATGCTTTTTGAAGTTGCCCCGTAGCCGTGCAAGCAAGCTTGACCCCTATATGTAGGTTTTGGGCGTCAGGGCACAAGAAAAGTTGGAAGAAATGGGTCAGAATAGTGAATTTAAAGCATATTAAAATAACCTACATATATTAGGATCAAATAGTAGTTAAAAATAACAGAACACTGACATAGAACATTTGCAAGAGGGAATATGAAGATACTAGAAGCTTTATAAGAAATGATTTACTTCAAAGAGATGTAGGGCAGAGGAAAGATGGACGGAAGGAGGCGGGGTGCCTGGGCCAGTCAACTGCTGAGTAAACACCAAGGTCCTCCTGTCAGCATTTGCGATTTCCATTTCGAATGCGTCCACGTTGTTAGCGGCTGATCGAATGGCAGGATGGGGAGGAGGCTCCGGCTAGGAGTGGAGCACAGTTGTTTCCTGATAGACGTTGATCCTGCCTTGGATTTTCTGCACTTTTGGGCCTTGCTACAGGTTCATGGGTGCAGTATATTCTTAGAGGTGTGACTTTGACATATTTGGTGAAAAGGAATTACCGCCAACTTTAGTGCACCACCAAACTCCGAGCTCGGAAGTGAAGTGGAGCATTTACCACCTGCATTTAGCTACCACTGCACGTAGCAATTAGCACTAAACTGAAGGAAAATCCACCACAGGCTAGTTTTCGAACCGGAATTACTGCTCACAGTAAATTGGAGGAAATCCCTATGGGTATTAACACTGATTTACCACCAGACGTAATCCCGTGATAATTCCACAGGATAGAGTTGTGGCAACTGTAAATGAGTTTGACAGTAATTCCATGGAAATACCACAGAAATACAGTGAAACTCGTAATGAGGCCCTTTGTTCTGCAAACGGGAATGTAGGTTTTCACATTGCTTTCTTGAAGCTTCCTTAGGGTCTTTGAGACGTTCAGTGTATGTTGTTTCTTTGACTATCTTGAAAAGTTCAGCTGGCTGGCTTGTTGCCTCCTCTTAGCGTAGTGGGCTTCCTTTTCTCCATGTGTCCGCTGCATGGTGAAATCTTTGATGGTGATTCCAGTGTGTTCTCTCCATCATCAGCATCAAGGTTTACACCAGATTTGTTCTCTCTGCCGTCTTCAAACCAAAAGGCTATTGATATGGTGAACTATTTCTTTGCTGTCTGCTTACTCTTGCCACCCTAACTAGATGCGTTGGACGGAAGGCTTTTTATCATAGAAAGTGAAAGGGGTTGGATTACTTTCAATAAAAAGCCAGGCAGTCCTGAAAATAAATAGGTAAAATGGGCAAGTATACAACATGCATTCGATTTCTTAATGAAAATGAATTAATGACAGGAAGTGGCACTGCATAGGGCAGTTTAAAACTAGGTGGCCATTGCTCCCTGGTCCAATGTTTCTATGATAACCAGTGGCCCAAATCGGGCCCAGTGGTCGAAGTGCACAAAAAGAAGTAGTGGAACTATGTTCCCTGCTGGCCTTCACCCACTCCACACAAACCCCATCACCATGTCCCCTTCCACAGACAATACAAACCTCCAAACACATGTACCTGCTGTTTAAGGGAATTTCCAGTGCACTGCACTGAAAGGGCAAATTTCAGCTTCTTCCTACATTTTTATTTAAAAACAAAACCATTCCGGAACTGTTTATTTTTAAAATAAACGTATAGGAACAGAAAAACGTAATTTAAAACAGTAGAGGAGCACCACTCCCAACCACTCCAACTCACTTCGACCACTGATCGGGCCAGGTTAGAAAGGGCTACATGCTTGTCCTCCAAGGGAAAACCTAGAAACGAAGACACAGACAACAGTGTTCAAAGACAATACTTTATTAAATGTAGTGTGTGTGTTTTGTTTAAGTGTTTTGGATTAGTGCATCCAGCCCACTATCGGGCTAGATGGAATGTTTATTTTCATTCTTTTTATTTATTTATTTGTAATGCGCCATGTCCGCAGGCATCAGGACGCAATCCACAGAAAAACACTTACAAGAAACAGAACTGCACAGACGGAACAATTAGTTGAACGTTGAATAGGAAAAGGAAAAAAGATAAACAAACAGAAAGAACACACTTGTCCAGGAATGGACTGGGCAGGGGACAAAAGATTCTCAAAGATATCAAAAGAGAGAGCAGTTAGAAATATGGTTGGAAGAAAAAAGGTGAAAAAAAGAAGAGGAGAGAAGGAACAAAAAGGGACAGCTCTATGGGGAGGGGGGCTGCAGCCTCGAGCAGCCCTCCAGGGCCTAGAAATCCTGTTGTGCCAGGCCACATGAGGAGGAGACTCAGCTTGATAACCATGGGCCCAGGCTGAGTACCCAGACAGATCGAGCATCCACGGGACCAGTCAGCCCAGCCGTGGGCCAGAATAGATAGGATCATCAACACCAAATGGCCCAGGCAGTGTGCTCGATGCAGCCTGGGGCGAAGAATGAAAAGCTAACTAGTTTGGGCTGCATTGGGGGGTTGCCCGAACTGGGTAACCCAGTCATGCCCCTAAGTTGGCCCACCTTGTGGCGTGGAGAGAAGGGCCCTATTTAGAAGTCCTCCTGGGTCATGCAGGCGGCTTGAAGGTGAAGAGTTGAGATGTCTGTTCCATCCCAGAAGGCAGAGCAGTCAAGAGAATTCCTGGGCTTCCTAGGAAGGCAGCCCGGATGAAGAGTGGGAAGCTGAAAGAAGTCCTGGGCTGCCTCATCATGGCAGCCCGGGGGAGAGAAGCATCGGGTTGCCACAGCGAAGCAGCCCAGGTGAAGCAAATTGGATCACACCCTGCGTCCCTTCGGTGCAATGCAGAGAGGCTGGGCCATGAAGACCCAGGCAGGCCATGGGGTGCACTGATGATTACAGTAGTGTCCCCATGGCAACAGGGATGGCGACTGGAGTAAAGATGGCACTGCTGAAGAGGGTGCAGTGGTGAGTGTAGGTTGCCCCCTAGAGAATGGGGGCCACCCAGAAGATATAGATGGGCCGCAGCGGTGATGTCAAGTGCCCCCACCCCCTAAGCCACAGGGGCTGCCAACAAGAACCAGTGAGCCACTGGGCCATGGCAGTGAAAGCAATTGAGCCCCCACTCGGCAGGGGGGCTCTCAAATACTGCTTTTAAGCATGGGCAATGTGTGTTAAATTTGGGTGGCCCATGTGGTGGACAGGTCCACCCAGAAGAAAGAACGGTGGGACCAAGCCCCATAAATCATCTAGGTTAGACTTTTCCCCAGCAGCCAGACTCAAACCTGTACCACTCATGGGGTACATTTACCAACCCAGCAGAACTCCCCTGCACCATCAAACTGCATTTTCAGCAGCTACAAGAATAATGGCTGCGCCTGGTCTGCTGAGCACATATTCCCCTGCATCACCAAAACTGTGTTTTAGCAGTTGCAAAAGTAATGGCTGCGCTGGCTCTGCTGAGCACATATGGGGCGAGATGGAACATAGAACACCCTAAGAATGGCTGCATTTATTTTCTTCATGTGCAAAAAAGGAATTCAAAAGCAGCCTGGCTCAGCGCTGCTATGCTGCCATCTCAAGACTTCCAACTGAAAGAGAAAATGTTCTGTGCTCAAAATGACTTTGCAATGGTGCTATTTCCATCTTCAACATTAAATAGTTTGGTTCCAGTAAACCACATCCATCCTCATCTATCTTCAGGATGAACACCATCAAAGGAGGGCCATTCCTCCCTGAAAGGCATTGTGTGTCAAGTAAAATCTGTAAAAGAGCAGAGAAATTCGTTTCAGGCCATACGGCAGGCGTTTACTTTTGCAACAAATGAACACAGGCAAAACTCTTCACAAGAAGCTCTCTCTCTCCCTTTGCTTATGTCAGTTTCAAAGAACCCTTTTCTTGAACAGATTCCTGTGTATTACAAATTGCCCAGAGCTATAGAAATGTTCAGAATGAAGATGCGAGGAAAATCGCATTTGTAAATGACCAGGGAAAGTAAAATGAACCCGTGTTGCACTGCTCTGCAAAGCAGTGAGTTGATATTGTACAAACTACATGGAAATAATACTGTAACATGCTCAGAAACAAAACTATATATGTTGGGAAGAAAAGCTGCCAAAATATAGGTAAATTGTACTTTGTGTATTTTATGTTTCCCCACAAAATAACTTCAAAACTTCAAAATAACTGGCTAGGCTCGATAATTGCTGTCAAACCAGGTTTGCAAAGCAGGCACATCTAATGTACCAGCCCCATGGGAAAGGAAGTTCCTTTACCACATGAAAGGCCCAGAGGTGTGGGAGGTGTCGACTTTGTCATAATAAGCGGCATTGCTGCAGCATGGGACAATGGACAGCCCTGGCACGGAAGTGTGAATTCCTTTGACACCTCTCCTCAGCTTCAACTGCCTGGGATCAAAGGAGAGTCATAGCCACCACTGGGCAAAGCTGACCAGAGCAAGATATTTGGCTGGGGTGTTGAAAAGACTGCCCACTTTTGAGAACAAAGCCAGCCCATGTGATTGAAAAGACATGCGCATGGTTTATAAGAGAATCGCTCTCACAACCCCATATGATCCGGAGGTGCCACTGGGGAACTTCCTGGGTATTAGCCCCACATTCGATAAGGCACTCCAGGGTACATGGGATCCACAGAGGCAGTTTAAAATGCGGGACATGTTCCCGGAAGGGAGGTATTGTGAATTAGACGATTTTGTTAGGGCGGTGGGTGGAGATCACCTCAAGTGATTCCAATTTCATAGGATGAAATCCGCCCCTGCAGCTAAATGGCCCAAGTTCCCAGAAGAACCGCCCACACATGAATGTATTGCAGCCATGACGGAACCGGGGGGACACAGGAAAAGTCTGTCAGCGCTACATAACTTTGTTCAAACACACTCTGGGCCATGCAATAATATGAAAGAGGCCTGGGAACGGGACCTGAGTGTGGAACTATGCGAGGCCACATGGTTGAGATACTGTCAACTGACCAAACACGTTTCCATGATCTTGGGGCTGTGTCTCATTCAGTTTAAAGTTCTAAACCAGCTACATTATACACCGGCCAAGATAGCTAAGTTTGTACAAGGCCACACGGGGAAATGCCCCAAATGCGATGCCCCTAATGCAGACTCTTACCATATGTACTGGGCTTGCCCATCGGTAACTAGATTCTGGGGGGAAGTGGCGGAGATTCTAGAAGACATTACAGCAATACCTGCTACACCTTCCCCACGGAAATACCTTTTTGTGGATATCGGTAAGGCTGCAGTTACCACTAGACAATTGTTTAACTTGCATATGTGATGCGCCGACTGCCGGCCAGTTTAGTCTTGATGTAACTCTCTCTGAACAAAAATAAAAATAAAAAAAAGAAAATTAAAAATTGAATCTGAATATAATAAACTTAAAAGCGTTTTAATTGTGCACTGCATCGCTGGCCAGTAGAAAGAGTCCTGGTCTGGAGTTTTAAAATTAAAATCCTTAACACACTACAGAGACAAACCCATGAAGGTACTGTGAAAGGGGTGGCTGACTGCAGCAGTCAGCCATGTGTTCAAAGACATGTGTTATACGTTGTTTGTGTTTGTATATTTTCATGTATATATATTTAAGTTTACAGTAAATGTTATGCAGAATAGATATTATGTAGGGTAAATGTTATTTAGGGGCTATTATGGGAAATGTTAAGTAGGGAAAAGGTTAAGTAGTAGTAGAATACAGTGTTAAGTATAAGTGTGCAGAAACGAGTGGAGTGTGTAAGAGCCCTAGCGTGAGGTAGTAGATGGAAGCGACAGTCTGCCTGAGACCACCCACAGAGGCTATCCTCTGGCCTCATGCATCAGTGGGTGGAACCAGGGATAAGGCAGGGTGTCTGTTGCGTCAGTTTAACCCTATAGGTCTCCCTGTGACCGCTCCAAGTGATGGTGATCCCCGTTTAGAGGGAACTCATGCCAGGTGAATCTTAGAAAGGGAATTAGATATAAGAGAATATGAAAGGTTAACAAGAGGTGGAATGTGTATAAGTAATTATGTTCAAATGTGTTTCTTCTTGTGTTGTAACAGCCCTGCGCATGCACTTTTTGCAGTTAGGCATTCCTGTCCTGTCTTGTATATAGTTAATGTAGTACTCCAGTTTCAATATGGAATGGACACCAGTCTATATATAGGGGAGACCGGAGTGTGGAGAGTCACTTGAGGATTGGATTTCATGGTGGAGGTGTATACTGGTGGGGTACTGGAAACAATGGACTTACACAATAAATATTACCTGAAGACAGCTGGGCCTCTGTCTCTTTTATATAACAAGTGGCGGCGAGCTGGTTGTGGCTTTTACAGCAGCAGGGTGCGCCGTAGAAAATGATCCCGGCGTCAGTGGGCGGCGGCAGCCAAGGTCATCCATGGTCCATGTAATTGGCCCAAGGAGTGCCAGAGCAACGGGGCTTAGCAGCAGAGAGAAAAAGTCCTGAGAGGTGTCCAGTCTCATAGAGCATCCGACGGAGCACGCAGTGGTCCTGACAAGGAGCATCAACGATGGAGGAAGGGGGCTTTCAACATGCGTACCACCGTTTGTGTGTATTGGTCAAAGGATTAAAGGATTAAAGGAACAGCAGCGTGGGAAGCGCTGCAAACTGCTTCCAACGTGTGTGCCGCGATTTGGTTGTATTTGTCCAAGGACTGAGGGAAAGGCAACGCAGCGAGTGCTGCAAACACAGTGCTTTGAAATGTAAGCGTCCTGCTGACCCCATGGTAATCTACTCCACCATGCTCAGAGGTAAACTCGTACAACGCTCAATGGGCCTCATTACGACTCAGGCGGTAAGGGTTTTACGACGGCGTAAACAGCGCCGACCCTTACCGCCTGAGTACGAGGTCCCTTAGCGCCATGGCGGATTTAACACCTGCTTTTAGCAGGTGTTAAAATCCATGGCGCTAAGGGACCATGGAGTTAATTACGCCACCGTAATTTACGGTGGCGTAATTAACGCCTTCCCCACTCCCATTATGCCCTATGGGGCAAAAATGGGAATGGGGAAGGGTAAATGGGGATTGGGGACTTACCGCCCCGCCAACCTCGGAATGGGGCGGTAAGTCCGCCAACCACCATGGCGTAAACATAGTTTACGCCATGGTGGTAAAGTCACGGCCCAGGCGGTAACTTACCGCCTGGGTCGTAATAAGGCCCAATACATTTGTTTTCTTCACTGCACCAGAGGGCTGTAATAAGAAGCACATCATGGCATTGGAATTGTGCCAGCTCTGCACCAGTGAATAGAGCAAAGGCAGATAGGAATATGTGGGATACACCATTATAAAATTAAAATAAATGAGTACCTTACCTCCCCAATTGATGGCCTATCCCGGTGAACCTGCTGTAAAGTGGGAGACACGGATAGAGGATTTCCAAGACAGGTTTTCCGGTATCCCGCCAGTAATTAAGGCGGGATACCGGCAAACTGCCCCTACCCTTTTCCGCCACCTAATATCCCAGTATTACCAGGATTTTCCAGGCGGCGGAAACGCCAGTAAATCCCCATTCTATAGGACTCCATGGAGGGGATGCCGCAATTACTGGCACTGGTATTACCAGTGCCAGTAATTGCAGCATTTTCTGTGCCAGAGGGGGCCCGATTTAACGGCAGCTCAGGCCTGGAGGTAAATCAATGCCCCAACCGGCAAACTTGTGTTTTGCCGGCCCAGAAAAATTGCCGGTGCTAGAATTACTAGCAATTTTTCTGGAATGGCAAACCTATAACGAGTCTCTATGGGCCTCATTACAAGGATGGCAGTAACCTGCCAGTGCTACTGGCAGGTTGCCGCCGTCCTCTTAACACCGAATCCGCCACCTGATATTCCAATGCCACTGGGACATTACAAGTCCCGGCATATCAGGCAGCAGATTTGGGAAGTCCCCATTACCGTGAAGTCCCACAGGAATGGGTTCACGGAAGCACCGGCACCGTTACAAACTGTAAAAACTCTGCCGTCAGGGGTGTTGTGCCAGGCAGGTGAGACCTGCCCCTGCCCGCAGAGTCGGAGTGTGGCGGTCCAGAAGGGTGCTGGTACGTTGCTACTGGCACCCTTATTTCCGGACTGCCACACTCATAATGAGGCCCAATGTCTTGGCCATCCATGCTCCCACATTTAGTAAGGAACGTCTCTAGGCACTGTTAATGCACAGTTTGGGATTCAAGGGCAGACATATTTTGAAAAGCTTACCTGAGCTATCCATGTCAGGTTAAGGCACGTTTGAAGGTACCAGTGAGGAAACTAATGTGTATGAAATCATCATAAAGAAACTGGACAATCATTTTTTTTTTAAATACAGTATTATTCTACATAGATATCAATTAATGCTGAAAGAGAAAATAAAATACAGGGAGACATTTGGTGAAAGGGTGATCCAAGCCTAGATGAAGTTCTAGACATTGCCAAACGTATGGAACACATGATGGTCTGTGTTAAGGAAATTGGAAGGAAGGAAGAGAAGGATCGCTCCAGTGGAGGGATACGAGTCGTGAGTAGCAGCCCCAAAGAAGTGAAAAGGAATATGGGAGAAGTGCATAAGAAAGGTATTCCACACGTCCTTAGATATTCGGATCCACTCACATTAGAATAGTGTTGTGCAATAACTGGTATCGCCAAACTTGGTTTCTTATGGCCCTTAGGAAGTATATTCACTCACATGTTGCATTCTCTGAATGACGGTGGGGGGGGGGCGACTGCAAGACTACATTTCCCTTCATCCGCAGCAACAATCAAGGAGTCTGTCATATTGGCGCATCAAGAGGGCACAAAAGGAATGGCAGTACTCTCTGCTCAGCAGGGCATCGCCATTTCAGCACTCTACAAATAAATTGTAACATAAATATTCTTACTCCTCATAATATTTCTTACAGTATTATTTTATCCTTACACTTTTTCCCTCCCGAAGATGCGCTCACCATATTGTTGCTCCACTCCCTTCACTCAAAATGTCATGCCTTTCTGCCTTATCTAGAAATATCTTTTGCTGGCGCACTCAACTCTGATAGTTTCAAGCCTAGTAATTTTAAGAATGTTACTACTGTTGAGAAAAAATGAAATTAGCCAAGAGCCTCTCACCCCATTGGTTGAACTTGCAGGACCCCATGGCCATACAAAAAGCAATGACATCTGGGGATCATTGCCCCCACCCCTGATGGTACTCCGCCGATAGTTAATAAATCACCCTCACAGAAGGTTCCACTCTGTTATTATTTTTATTATTATTATTACTATTACGGTATTTATTGAGCGCGTACCTTGCTTCAAGAAGCAATAGAGTGCTTTACAGAGGTATACAACAATACAGATACATAACAGAGCGCTTTAAATAGGTAACAACAGAGTAGATACACAGCGGGGCACAGAGGAGGGGTACAATGCTTCCTGTCTTTCAGAGTTTTCTGTGGGAACCACTGGCAAATTTTGCAGTCCTCTGACAAATGGCTGTGGTATAGGCAATATATGCATTCTAGGTGCCTGTCCCTTTCGTAGACATCTTTTGGGCTGCATGTTCTGCTGGCCCGAAACAATGATTTTTTGGATGCTGGTGTTTCTATCGTTTTCGTTGCCGATGCGCTATAAAGGACTGTCGATTTATAGAGAAAGCTGTGATTTGAAAAGAATAACCTTTGCTAAAAGAATTTCTCTCTTTGGAGAGGCGAACGTGAGGATCCCTATCAGCAAAGAAGAAGGTTGAAATCTGAGGGGAAGCTGCTGGGGCAGAGCTATACATTCAACATCCCATTGGTAGGGACCAAAGCACCCACAACGATGTCGGTAGGAGACTCAAGGTGTCTATTTTTCCTTTAGGAAATGTATTATAACTTAGGCAACCAGGGATTCCCAGCATGACGATGAGGAATATTCACAGCATGTGAATCTATGAAAGATTCAATGCTGGAGAAAATGTAAAAATGCAGAGGTAGGAAAATTTGACAGGGTAGCAAAATCTGACAGCAAAGGTCATCAGCTTTTCCTACCCATCAGAAATGACTACCTACAGCAAAATGGGGGGGAGAGGGGTGTGGGGACGGGAAGTGGGAACTGCAACAAGTGGCAGCTTTGCCTGTAAGATTAAGCGGCAGACAACAGGTAAGTTTGTACTCTGAAATATGCAAGGGCCAAATAAAGAAAAGGGGAAAGAGGGGTGGGGGTTGGAAGGGAAGGAGTAGGAGTTACGAGCTAGACAATTAAGCGAGGGAAGGGGTTGGTCAGCAATTCCGGCTCTGCGCAGCATTATGCTTGCTGACTTATATGGATTAGCTGCTGTGAATAACAATATTTTTTCAGTCCTAGGAGATGAGAAACAGGCTACCGTTAACACTATCACTGCACGCGGACTACAGAGCGAAGATGCCGGCAACTGGAACTTCGTAATGGGGTTCCGACGCCGACCACCCTGCTCTGAGGTCCATTATCACAGCTATGCGCAGTCAGGAAACTGGATGAGGAGGTAAAGAATGTCTTCACCGGCACAACCAGGACGCCAGTGCAGATCAGTATTCTGTCACTGTGACGTCATGTACATCGAGCACCTGTAAGTTTGCTCTTGCCGTATAAAGCACAATGCAGGTGTTTGTCTCCCACACACCCCCTGTGTTGAGTGTCTTGTCTGGGTATAGTGTTGGGGGTTTGGGGAAGGGGTGTTGGGTGGGTTGTTGTGGGTTCGGGGGGCAGTGGGGGAACCTGAAGCAGAGTATGGGGTACATAGTTCCCAAATCGTCTTGCGGAGGGCCGGTCGTGTGTTCTCTGCACTTGTGCTCAAACACTGCCTGGGGACTGGATGGGACCTCAACACCTAAAGTGCTGCTAACTATGAAACACCTGGTGAGAAGTGCTGCTTCCTTCCCATGCAAGTGTCACACCCTTGACGAAAAGTCCTGCCCCACCTACCCCCCACTGAAAGAATTGCACTTATGCTGAAATCAACGCAACAGCTGACAGCACACTACACATCCCATCTTGCAAAACCGCAGCTATCTGGGCAATTTTCAAGACACTCACTATGGAAGACCTCTTTGCCATCCTTGCATCCCTCAAGGCCACATCGTATGTAACTGACTGCCTCTGTACTCAAGACCCTTCCGACTGAAGCACTCCTCCCTTACCTGATTGGGTTCATAGCTCTTTGGTGACTTTTATCCAATTACGAGAGCCGCTCCGTTTGGGCTACGAGTGGAATACTGGCCCAAGAGTGTTAGGCTGTTTGCCTACAAATACACCACAGTCAAAAATGTTGAGTGTAATAGAAAGGATTCAACATATATTTACTGTATACCTTATGAACTATATCTTCTTTCGGACTACTAAGGAGTTCTCCTCTTTAACGTTGCAATGCACAGAAATATACTTCAAACTTAACAGTATGGGCCTCATTACGAGCATGAGGGTAATGAAAAAAGGAAGACCGAATGGTATTACCGGCATCATTAATGGGTCTGGGCCATTATGGGCCGACAACCCGGCAATACAGCCACCGCCCATACCGTGCCCCTTCTTAACGGCATGCGCGCATACACGCGCCCCTTTGCGGCGGAAATACTGGGATGCCGCTAACAGGAGGGCATCACAAGTTACATGGGCATGCACTTACCGGCATCCCAAAGGCGGCAATTAGGGCCTGCACGACGGCAGCAATACAGGCATTGCAGGCCACCCGTAAATAGCAACCTGCAGTGTAGGCAACTGCCACAGGTGCACACAATCACCACAGGTAGAGTCAATGGAGCCTGTCCCAGTACAAAAGGAGCACACCCACACACCACACCCCTTCCTACACCAAAACGATCCCACTATCTGTTGTAATTATGGGGCTGGAGGACATGCCTGTACTGCTACAACAGCAACAACAACAACAACAACAGGCAGCACAGAGGAGACGCAGGAGGAGAAGGAGGGTGGACAGGCCCAGCATGTTCCACCAGTGCAGCCAGTGGTACCACGTAGGCAGTCACCAATCCCTCGCATCAGACCCAGTCCATTCAATCTAACCCCTGAGCAGATCCACACCCCGTAGCAGTTGGACCGGGACACCATCACCACCATAGTGGACATGATACACGACGACATCATCAGCATGATAGAAATCTGCACTGCCATCCCCCCTCTACTAAAGGTGGTGTCTGTTCTCCACTTGCTGGCCACAGGCACCTACCAGCACACAGTGGGGCAGCTGCATGGAATATCACAACCACTCTTTTCTCACATGCTGAACCAAGTGCTTGATGCCCTCCTGAAACATGCAAGCACCCACATTTCCCTACCACGGACTGGCCAGGAGCTCGCTGACACCAAAGTAGGCTTCCATGCACTGGCAGGCATGCCCAATTGTGTCGGTGCCATCGACTGCACCCATGTAGAATTGGTGGCACCTCATGCCAATGAGGCCGTGTACCGCAATCACAAGCAATACCACTCCATCAATGTGCAGATGGTATGTGACTCCAGCAAGATCATCACACATTGTTGCGCCCGATATCCCGGATCTACACATGATGCCATGGTGCTGCGTAACTCCACACTTCCTCGCTACATGGAGCGACATGCTGGACGACGTGCCTGGCTGCTCGGTAAATTGTCTGACTGGGCCATGGCAGTGCATTGGGGTTGTGAGGTGAGGGGGATGCATACTCCACCTGGAAGGGATTGGGGGGGGGGTGCATACTCCACCTGGGTGGGATGGGGGGATGCATACTCCACCTGGGTGGGATTGGGGGGGATGCATACTCCACCTGGGTGGGATTGGGGAGGATGCATACTCCACCTGGGTGGGATTGGGGGGGTGCATACGCCACCTGGGTGGGATTGGGCGGTGAGTGGACAATGCACTCACAGCTAAACACTGTTGTCCTGAACATCCCAAACCTGAACATGACACATCAATGCCATACTTAAGACCAATGCCGCACATCAATGACAACATGCCAGACGCACAAGCAGGCCACCATGGGTATGTCAAGCGATGGACGACTAAACATGATTACACCTGTGGCATTGCCGCTAGTGTGATTAGGTACAGAGTAGCATACACTGCAATTATGGGTGGCAAGACATCGTTCCGCATTCACAGTACATCCGCTTCAGCATGCAAGTGAACATCCTGCATCATCTGTACAACGCAATCCACACCAGCAGACCATAGTGCAGTACACAATGCATCAAATGAACCTGTGTGCATACATCCAGGGACATGTGCATGTCAACACCAAATAGCTGCAGCCATGGCTGTTTATCCTAAAGGTGTCAGCTTAGATATTGACTCACACATGCCTCTTTGTGCTCCCATGCAGGTGATGGTGGCTATCCCTTGAAGCCGTGGCTACTTACCCCTGTACGGAACCCGCATAACAGGCACGAAGAGGGGTACAATTGGTTCATGCCCGTACCCGTGTTTTGATTGAGCAGACCTTTGGCCTGTTGAAGGCACGGTTCCACTGCCTAAGCAGGTCTGGTGGAGCACTCCGTTATGGGCCTGAGAAGGTGGCAAAGATCACCATGGTCTGTGTCATGCTGCACAGCATGTGCATCCAGAGAAACGTACCACTGCCACCTGACATTGACATGCATGCACCGGGTGAGGATGATGAGGATGATGATGGAGGAGAATCAGCACCCCTGGCAGTTTGTGATGCACAAGATGGCCGTGCTGTACGCCAATCACTGATTGACGATTACTTCTGAACCACAGGGACATTGATGGTTATGTATCAGTACTACACTGAGCACTGGGACCATGTGGACATGGACACAGGGTGTGTGGGGAGTTGGACACTGTGCGCTGTCATGAATAGAATGAACACACACGAAATGAACAATGTCCAGTCATGAAATGATTTTGAACACAACAGGTGTATTAAGAAAAATAACAATATAGTGCTTCTTCCCTCCACCACTCACACGCCCTCCACCCTCCCCCAAAACACCCAAACACCCCATACCCTCCAAACACCCCATACCCACCCCCAAACACCCCATACTCCACCAAACACCCCATACCCACCAATAACACCCCCATAACCCTCTCAACACCACCAACACCACTTCCCCCTCATCCATTGTCATCCCACACACAACTATTTCCAGCCTCTTTTTGTGTCGGGGGCAGCATTTCTGCGTGCTTTGCACTGCGCCTCATCATCCGCACAGGGCTTGAGGGAGTCGAGCTTGCAGGTGTGGTCGACGGGGTGGAGGTGGATGGATTTGGCACCGCCGGTGCAGGTTGTTGCTGCTGCATGTGTTCCAGCATCCTGCTAAGGACCTGTGTCACCACCCCTAAACTGTCACGAATGAGTATGGCACTCGAATTGATGGCCATGGTGGTTGCAGCATTTGCCTCCCATATTTCACAGCGTGTTTGTTCACCCTCAGCCACATACTGGCGCACCAGTTCTATCATTGATTCCTGGCGGACCTCTACCCTCGACAGGCGTGCCTCCATGTCTGTGGGGGCTGTGGCGGTTGACTGTGCTGTGGCTGGGTGGACCATTTCAGGGCTGGCCTCTGAGGTGCTGGAGAGATGCGGACTCCACACTGGAACTGCTGGTTCCTGCATGGGGCTTGCTGGTGCGCCCTGTGTGGAGTGGTGGGGGGTGGACTGGGGTCTTGATGCATGGGGACATTCGACATGGATGGTGCCATCAATGTCCTCATATTCCTCCACGTGCACATCCACATCGCTGAGGGGGGCTGTGGCTGCTGCCTCACCTGCAGAACTGGTGGCAGCGGACTGCGTACCATCAGCTTCTCCCTCTGCAATTGTTGCCGACTCTGTATTTGCAGTCTCGTCAGCTGCTGTAATCTCCTCCTCAGCCGGCCTGGCCTGTACTGGTGCCCTGGGTTGCACTCTGGCCCGCGGTTCTGCCCCGGAGGTGGAAGGCCCAGTGCCCTCTGGTCTGGCCCTGGATGACTTGGAATGTGTGAAGCCCTTGGGGCAGGGTCCTGCCCTTCACTTTCTGCATCAGTGCCTGTGGGGGAACAAGAGATGCAGGGCATCAGTGATGGTGTTACATGCAAGATGCATGAGTTGGTGCTGTACAGTATTTCATTTCTCATGCATTGCATTCTTATAGGTGTGTCACACAGGGTACTTTCAAGGGGGGGGCATATTGGTATAAGCCATAGCTTCTCCATTCGGTACGGATGTGTACCAGGTGGCATACCATTGTATTGCAGTTTGTGTGATTTGTGACATGTGAATGATTCCTGTGTGTTGGGTGTCTGTTGGTAATGGGATTGGCACGCAGCATGCATTTCATTGTGCCATGGTTTGGGCCTCCATTTGGACATGGATCTGTATATGTGTGTATGATGGGCCATGCATTGGCTTGGCTCACTTTCACATCTGTTGTACTTTGTCATGCTTTGGCCTACTGGGGTTTGCGGGGTCACTCACCTCCATCTCCCGATGTCGCCACACCCGTCTCCACTTCACTGAAGCCCTCAATGGACTTGTATGGTGGTGCTGCAGGTCTCTTCCCATCGCATCAATTTTACGGGTGAGTGGGCACCCCTGCCTGTGGCCATGGCCTCCCTGCGATTTGATGCCAGGATGTTATGCACCCAGTGACGTAGGTCATCCCATCATTTCTTTTTTTCTGAGATGAACTTCCCTTTTGAGGTTGTTGGCAAAAACCTCATCCGCATGGGCTGCAAGAGTATCAGCAAGCATGTTGAGCTCCTCGTCGGAGAAGCGCTTCTTGCGCAAGCGGGGGATGGTCTTGCAGGTTTCCTTGGACATGCTGGATGGTATGGCCCTGCTCTCGACTCTGTAGCACTGCTGGATTGAGAGGATTGCAATGGATTGTGTTTTTAAAGATGGCCACCGCCGCATTTCCGGTTCCGACGCGATGACGTTACTTCCCGGTCCGGTATTACGAGCCCGGTATTTGCATGATGTTATTACTGGGTCATTATTATGGGGTTGCTCCTTGGCGGGGGCGGTATCGGCGGGTCCCGTGATGGCACTATCGGGGGTTGGAGGGCCTTTAGCGGCATGGCGGTGCAGCCATTACCGGCATGGGGGTTCGCGCATGCTCGCGCACTCCTAATCAACCGCCTTTAGCGGTGTCAAGGGTCCATGCCGGTAATGACTCCGTTTTTACCTCCATGCTCGTAATGAGGCCCTATGCGTTGTTCCTTTCACTCTGTTATTACTGTCAGCATACATAAATGAGTAAGACCCATTTGCTTTATTAGGCCACATTCAGTATAGTTGAACGCCATTTGTAGCAGGAGAAGTTATGCTGATTTGATCAATGTTAACAGAAAGAAGCAAAGTGGTTGAGAATAAATCAAGTTTTATGCTGTTTTTTGATTCTTTACAATGAAAAATGTATTAACAGGAAAAGGTAACATATGACAGCAAGAACATATTAATCATTTATTTATTGAGTGGGTATTTATAATGCGCCTATACAGCAAATGGTGTTTCAAGGCACATTTATAATAGTGTCATAATAGTTTGTTCTCTGTCCCAGGTGCTAGTACAATATTTGGAGACTGTGAGTGGATTCTCTGTACTCATTTAGCATCCATGGAAGAGGCAATGGCCAATCAGGTAATCAAGAGAGTGGTATATGTCTGTCACTAAATTACACAGCCCACGGAAGGGGCTGTGTAGTTATGGTTAAATTGCTAATCCCATAGGAAGAGCCCTTTTTGGGTGACTTATAACTTCGCTCCCCCTGGACGAATTCTCAGCAAACTTTGCAAATAAGTGGTGCAAAATTGTGGTGAGGTTTGGTCCAGCGGGGGCAGAGTTATAGGGGGGTCCCAACATTTCTTTTACATAATGGGAAAAAACTTTGTGCATGCCTACAGCTCAAACCGCTGGACGGATTTCCACCAAATTTGCGGCAGGAGTGGCGGCTTAATCCCGAAAACGTGCTTTTGTTAATTTGGTGTAAATCCGTACAGTAGTTTTTTTTTAAACTGACCAAAACGTAAGGCAAAAAAATTAGTGATATCTATGTCCACTCCGCGGACGCGCTTCCCTTTTCGCTCCGCAGACAGGATACCGATTGGCTGAGCGGCTTGCGTCATGACCGCAAACACGCACTGTGTTCACCGATTGGCTGGGGTGAGGCGTGAGGTGCGTCACATTGTTTCAATGCGCCCGCCACCTTGGATACGCCGAAACTGCTGCGGCGAACACAGGCAAAATGCAGTTTTGGGGAGTGTGTTGGTGTGCAGAAGTGCTTGGTGATGCTTGGGTAGTAAGACATGGCTCAAATACTGCATTTGTTATGTTATGTTATGTTACTTTGCATTTATATAGTGCCTAATGTACCATTGGTATGGTCTCAAGGCGCTGGTAAGTTGAACACCCTCGGGAACCAAAGTTCAGGTCTGTAGAGAGAATAGAGAGAGACAAAAGGTGCGTGTGAGCACCTGATATGTGTGCAGCTGGTGTGGCATTCGTGTGAAATCTGCTTGTTAGCGGTAGGTGTGGAGGTTGAGAGGTCAAGAGTATGTGTTCGTTTTGGCAGGTTGTTATCCAGATCGATTTTGGCTGCGTTAGGCCTGAGGAGAACACCTAGGCTGGAGGGTGTGTAACCAGCAGTGTTTAGGTAGGGTAATAGGGAGTATGAGGCAATGATGGTATGAGAACAGCTATACCGAATGGTGTCATAGTATCGCTGTGTTCTATTTGAGTGGTGGTATAAAGAAGAGAGTAAGCGTTGAGATGTGAATATGGTGGTTTACTTTAGGTGCTTGAGATCAAGCCCACTCTGATATTTCCATGTACTCCATCCGTTCCATGCCTTACGATCGTTTCAAGTACTCAAAACCGTTCCTTTCAATGCTCTTCAAACGTTCCATGCCCTCCAAACCATTCTATGTAAGTCACACCAATTATGGGCACTCCAATCCGTTCCATGCACCCCAATCTGTTCCATGCATTCCAACCCCTTACATGCACTCCAATCTGTTCCATGCATTCCAATCCGTTCCACGCACTCGCATCCGTTCCATGCACTTCAACTCCTTTTATGCACTCCAGACATTGTATGCGCTGCTCCTTTCATTCTTTCTATCCACGTTATCCTTTCTCCATGCATCATCCATCCACGTACGTCATCTTCACACGTTCCATCCACTTAACTGGTTCCATCCATTTCACAAGTTCCATCCACATCACCCGTTCGACCCACATCACCGGTTGCACCAACTTCGCCGGTTCCAACACATCACCCGTTCATCCACCTATTTCATCCGTTCTATCATTTCACCCGTTCCACCCACTTCACTCATTTTACATCCGTTCATCCATTCCATCCACATACTTCACCTGTTCCATCCACATACATCACCCGTTCTGTCCACATACTTTACCCATTCCGTCCACATACTTTACCCATTCCATCCACATACTTCACCCATTCCATCCACATACTTCGCCCGTTCCCCCAGTACGTCCGTTCCACCGAGTACGTCCATTCCACCCAGTTCGTCCGTTTCACCCAGATCGTCCGTTCCACCCAGATCGTCCGTTCCACCCAGTTCGTCCGTTCCACCCAGTTCATCCGTTCCACCCAGTTCATCCGTTCCACTCACATACTTCACCCGTTGCAACCTCATACTTATATTTCCTCCGTTCCGACCACATTTTTCATTTGATCGATCCACATCACACGTTCCAACCACATACTTCAATTGTTCTATTCAGTGTATTTGACCCATTTTGTCCACATACCCCACCCGTTCCTTCCTCATACTTTGTCCATATACATCACCCGTTCTTCGAGATCCATCCTCTGTTCATATAACCCACTTCACCCAGTTCTTCTCCTAACTACACCCGTTCCCTCCAACCACTTCACCCGTTCCCTCCAACCACTTCACCCATTCCCTCCAACAACTTCACCCATTCCCTCCAATCAATACACCCGCTCCACGCTCCGCACTCCACACCCGCTCTGCACTCCACACCCACTCCGCCCTCTACACCCGCTCTGCACTCTACACCCGCTGCGCATTCTACATCTGCTCCTCTCTCAGTATTCTACACCCGCTCCGCACTCTACACCCGCTCCGCACCCGTAACATACCTTACAAACATGCTTGACACCTTACATCGGTTCAACAGCACCGCACCCTACATCTGCTCGATACCCTAAATCTGCTCAATACCCTAAATCTTCTCAACACCATCACGCTCTCCGCACACATCCACACTCATCTGCTCTGCGCACTCATCCGCACTGCACCCTCATCCGCTCCGTGCACTCATCCGCCCCGCGCACTCATCCACTCAATGCACTCATCCGCTCTACGCACTCATCCGCTCAACACACTCATCCGCTCAACACACTCATCCGTTCTACACGTTTCATCCACTCCATCGACTTCATCTGCCCCACACACTTCGTTTATTCATCCTGCATTATCGGTTCAGCCTATGTCACTCGTCACACGCCCTCGAACCGTTCCCTGTTCTCCACCAAGCACTACCGCTGTCAGATGTACTCGAATCGTCTATTCTGTACTTTCCATTTATACCATGCCCTCATACATTCATGCCATCTGTCTGTGCACTCATCCGTCTCCTGTATTCATCTTTCCATCCTCTTCACTTTATTTATTTCGACCATTTTATTTGTCCATTGCAATCATTTCATCCATTTCATCTATTTCAACCGCTTTACTGCTTTCATAGAACCTATTCTTTATCCTCTTCACTGCCTTGATCTACTTTATTCATTCTATTCTGTTTGTACTATTTAGTGTACATTAGAGTTTATTAGTTTTCGAGTTCTCGCTTGGGTCAAGATGTTGTATTGTTATTTGTTTTATTGTTATTTAAGGTCAAGTATTTGGGTTAGTTGAATTGTTGTTATCCACTTTATTCTTCATGTTCACATTGATTTTCTTGTCCATTAAATTCATTTCGTCCATTTCATTAATTTCGGCCACTTTACTGCTCTCGTACAGATTATTCTCTTTTTTTTCTTTATATTTTGTTTGTCCTTTTAGCTAACCAATAGAGGTTATTAGTTTTTGATTTCTCGCTCGGATCATGATGCTGCATTGCTATATATGCTCTAGCATTTGGCAAAGTCAATGCGATGCTGTTATCCAGTTTGAGTTAGTTTGAGTTTGGGGTCGGTTTTAGGGCAAGAGCCAAGTTTTCAGTAATTTGCGGAAAGACATGATCCCGCATTGGTGAATGGTAGCAAACAATTCATATGTTTTTCAAAAATATTTGTAATGCCACTGTGGTCTGAAGTGCTATCAGCTCCCATTCTGAGTGAAGGTCAGCGCCGTTGAATTTTTGCTGACTGAGTTTATTTTTGGTATGACTAGGAGGCTGGCTGAGCTTGATCTTAGCGTACGTGCAGGGCGACATTTCTACAGATTTATTTTGTTCCTCTGGAGAACTTCGCACTCTCCCAACGACTCCCACAGTCAGGCCACACCACCTGTCACCTCATCCCATCTCCTCTTCACACGGCAAATCATGTAAACATTTTTGAAAGGAGCAAGTCTCGAGCCCTGACAAAATGTGCTTGTATGAGAATGTCCGAGCAAACCCTGCTGCAACCCCCTCCTGCCACGCCACGGACCCTGACCCCAATGACCGCAGTTATATATTAGAGGCCTATATGTTGCACACGTGTGTTTGTACTATCCCACCTTCGGTCACTAGTGAGATGAATGGTGTGGGCGTCTTGCCACCTTACAAATACAGACACATAGTAAATACATAATAGTAATGCTTTCACGTTAAAATGCAGATGGTACCAAAAACAACTGCAAGCTAACTGGATTCACACATGGTAAACTATCACTTGGTAAGAAAACCTTCACAACAGTAAGTATAATCTACCACGCAGGAGCCACAACCAATGCACGTCACTACACTGCATACATAGAAAAGAAGTGTGGATGGGTCAAATATAATGATACCAACATTACTGTAAAACAGAAAATGAGAAGGTCTGCGACCTACCTCAATAAACCGCACCCTACATCTTCTTCTTTCCACCTGCTGAGGACAAAAAACAAAACTATTGTCCCATATTGCCCTAGGTACTAAACCAGAAGAAATAACCTTGACATTAGGAAGTATTTTCATTACTGCCTGAACCAAATATTCCAAATCTGCCAACAAAGTAAGGGCACTGACATACCCCAAATACAGAGCACCACAGTGCAAAACAACTACATGTGGAATGTTTACCCTGCCCATATGTCCACAAACTTGAAAAATTCCCTGCACATTAAAACCAGGCACAGTGCTACACACCACCTCCACTCCTTTAACATCAAAATTGTTTGACACATTCCTACATTTAGCATACTACTCCAAACCATGCACAAACATATCTTCAACCACCAACACCCTGATTTTCTCCACCTCTGCCATCTTCACTACACACAGCCTCTTTCAACACAAACCACAACCTCAACATCTGATTGGCTGATCCCTACAGTCCCCTTTCCATGCTGCATTTGCTGAGAAACCCCGGATGCGGCACGCCCTGCCCGCGGACACCCGCGGTGTACGAGGACCGCGTAAAACTGGGGCAGCCCTTCTACCCTTTCCACTTTACTCTCTGCACCATTTCCTCATTGGCTACTGTTAAACAGTCATACAATCATCCACCAATCACATCCAAGAACTCTATATCTAACTCTATCATCACACATCAGCACTTTAGATGTACTATTGATCACTTTCAGTACAATTTGGCTGTCACTGCAACAGACCTACAGCAACAACTACTATAAAACTGCCCAATATTTCTACTTGCAGATTCATGCACATCAACATGCATGAACACAGACTACAGGTATTAATATTTTCTACACAGTACATGTACAGCTCTTCTAGGAATACATATAAACAGAGTAACTGCCACTTACCCTGTATAAAGTGTAAAATGACCTTACTGTCATTTCTCCCATCTGCTATGATGAAGTGTCAATTGCAAACCTGTCTCCTCTCCAAATTTGTGTTTACTCACACAGCTATCTACATTATTTTAATTTCATATTAAAAGATGGGAGAAATAACAGTATAATTATGAAAAAGACTGTCCAGTGTGTTATAAAATTACACGCAGCCAGGGTGAGTACATGCATCTTCATTCAAGCACATACACAGACAATCTGCCTCATTACGAGGCTGGCGGTAAGGGGTTAACGGCGCCGTTAAGGATGCCGGTGCCGTTAACCCCTTACTGCCGCATTCCGAGGTCCCTTAGCGGGTCCCACTAAGGCCGGCTGGTAAAACTTAGCGGGAGCCGCTAAGGGACCAGGGCACTAATAACGGGCCTGCTATTTACGGGCCCGTTATTAGCTCCCTCCCCATTCCCATTGAGCCCTATGGGTGTTCGAATGGGAATGGGGAAGGGTATTTTGAATGGGGATTTTCCGGGTCCTCCAAGGTCGGAATGACCCTGTAAATCCCCATCCGGGTTCTCTGAATTGGGATTTACAGGGTCATTCCAACCTTGGAGGACCCGGTAAATCCCCATTCAGAGAACCCGGACACGACTTTGGAGGCAGGTAGTACCATGGCTACTTCCAAACTCGTAATGACCCCCACTGTCTGGTAATAGTGCTGTTTTTTTTGCTTACTTTACTTTCCCTGCACATACTCGTATTTGTATGCATTGTAGTCTTGTTATGGTTTGTGTGTAGTAGAACAATTATGCAGTAAGGGAGGCATTCTTAGGTACTTATTACATGTTTCACACTATCCAAAACTCTGAAATGAAAGCATTCATCATTATACTATCCAACATGGAAGGTTTTGAATATTGCAGCTCTATGGCGCATCCTGCAGAGAATGCCTACGTGGGTACATGAGTGTGTTCATGTACTGGAAAGAACTCAGTAATGCAATGTTGTTTATAGCAATGCAGCACTTAGTGAAGTATTTGCTGAATGATAGTTCTTCCAAAGAACTCTGACATTTTTCTGCCAATATTATAATTACAATCATGTGTGGAGGCTGTGCATGAAAGCTAAATGCACATGTGATGTCATCAGTGATGGCATCAATTACATTTGTGATGTCATCTTTCATGTCCTCAGTGTTAGTCTTAGCAGTGCACGGTTGGTGGCGCGAGTTATGGTTGCTTAGCCTACCATATCTGGCAAATTTCTGGGTGTTTTCGGAACCATAACGTCCCTTTAACAAAGTTTTTTTCACTGAATTTCAAAGGTTTATAGTAGCGCAACTTAACCATAACGTCCCTTTAACAACGTTTTTTTTTCACTGAATATATATATATATATATATATATATATATATATATATATATATATATATATATATATATATATATATACATTACACAGCCACATTAGTGGCTGTGTAGTTATGGTTAAGTTGCTGTTTCCATAGGACAAGCACTTTTTGGGCGGCTTATAACTCTCCTCCACTTGGACGAATCCTCACCAAACTTTGCAAAAAAAGTATATGGCTCACTCTGAATTTTTTTGCAAAGTTTGGTGATGTTTGGTCCGGGGGGGATAAAGTTATACGGGGGTCCCAAAACATCTTTTTTTCCCAAGACTGAATGGGGGAAAACTTTGCGCACAGCTACAAGCCAAACCGCTGGATGGAATTGCACCAAATTTGCGGCAGTGGCAGGGGCTTGGTCGCGAAAGAGTGCTTTTGTAAATTTTGTGACAATCCATCCAGTAGTTCCCTTAAAAACAATCAAAAAGTATGTCTCTACAAATTAGTGATATCTATGTCCGCTCTGCGGTCACACTTCCCTGTTCGCCCCGTGGAGAAGATTGCAATTGGCTATTCCGTGGTGTGCTGCCCGCGACCATGTTGCGCTTTCACCGATTGGTTGTGGCACAGCGTGAAGTGCGTCGTACTCTTTCGATACGTCCGCCATGGTTACTTTGTTTTCTGTTGAACGTGAACATCGCCGCTAACATGAGACGTGGTAGTAGAAAGTCAAACATTGAAGTATTCTTGTTAGCACTGTCATACGGTACAGTGGGACTTGCTACTCATTGTATGAAATGAACTTACTGAGTCCATTTAACAATACATAAACAACATTACTGCGGTCAGGCTGGCGTCCTACTGTTTGAAATCGAAGCCAGCCACCTGCACTAATTCGTACACACAGCCCTTCTGCACATGTACATGAGTAGCGGTTCTCATGAATAGCCGCTGATATGTTGTTGCAAAAAGAGAATATATTTGCATTCGGAGTGAAGACCACTTCATTTTCTCTTTTCAATACGAGCTCAGTACGGCCGCATATTTGTCGACTCCCATGAGGGTCCCTCGTTTTTCAACCTTGAGGTACAGGGAAAGAGTACAAAGAATGTAGGGAGTAACAGTTTGAAAAACATATCGTTTGATAAGGTTATTCTTCAAAAATGTTTGCACCAACCATGAAAAATTAGTTCCCGAAGAGGCACTCTTCCACATACACTAATGTCTGATTGCAGCGAATGCAATGGAGGCGGTCCACATCATGTAAGTGTATTTTTGCCCCCTTCATACCGAATCGACTTTATTTTTTTACTTTGGAAAAAAAAGAAATTTCCTAATGAATTACAAGGTTTATGTGCCATTGCAATTTTTTTCCCCATTACGGCCAATGCACATTGTCGCCGTTTGTAGGGTGCAACTATATTTCCCCAATTTAAAATAATATTTAATAAAAAAAGTATGTGTTACAATTTTGTTTTGTGCAGAGGTTGCGTAGTGATACACATTTTATTTCCCCTTCCACCGCTCAGCTACTTCCAAACAAAATTTTTACTATTGATAACAACGTTCCAGCTTTCTGTGCCGTTCCATTTATTTTTCCCATTATGGACATTGCACATTGTTGCTGTCCATAGGATCTCACTACATTTCCTCCAATTGAATTCATTTTTCACTGAAAATGTTATGTATTACAATTTTGGTTTATCCAAAGGTTGCGTATTCACACATGTTTTATTTCCCCTTTCCCGCTCAGATACTTCCTTCCCTATTGTGATTGTCACGGATTACAGCTGCCAAGTGACGGCTTTTTTAACCGTCAGATGCAACTGTTCATCACCAGTTGTCTGAGTGTCATAATTCACTGGGATGATCGTGTTGGCCCTCTGTGTCCTTACGCTGCTGTCGCCATAAGAAGTAACAGTCCATCCTTTCTGGTGATGTGGATCACAGCAGTTGACGTCGTCTTGCAAATCAATGTTGGAGGAAAACGACTACTGTGGCGGCAACGCTTACTTTCTGTGTGTGGAAAAAAACAACATGGCCTTTAACATTTTCATTGTCGACCAAACAGACAAACTTAATACTTCTATGGAAATGTGAATAGGGCGATAATTTCGCACAGTTAATTGTGCAACAAAACTACTTTACTAATTGCAGAGGGTGATGATTTCACTCAGTTTATTGTGAAATAAAAGTACTGTACTCATTCTTAAATGTTTGTGTTTTCTTTACAAATTTAATCTCTGTTTTCACAGTGTGGCATGCTACATTGCAGGTCGTAATGTGTTCTTTTCTAGGTGCTACATCACGGCACGTACGTCCATATGGACGCATTTGTTGAAGCTGCCAAGGAACGTTTTGGAGAAAGGTACTGCATACCACTTGCATTGCCTACGGGAGGGTCAGGCCCATCTCATATGCTTTAGTGCCGTCAAGCCAAATTCTGTCTCCGTCAGGCCACTTTCTGTCACCCAGATACCCTATGTACCGAAATGTTTGTAAAATAATGCATGGTTACACCCTGTCAGAGATGCTCAGGTCCTAGGCGCAGGAGCGACGCTGTACCAACCACCCCCTCAATGGTTTTAGTGCCTGCAAGACAGAGCTTACACAGGCCTCTTTAACCAGAGCGGGGAAGGAGGGTTAGGGTCTCGATGATTGGATAGGTAGAGGGAGTTATAGGAATACCGGATAGAGGGTTGGGAAGGAGTTATGGATAGGAATGGGGATTTTAGGGTAAACGATGTCTGCACACTTTCCTCAAACTGGCTGATGGAACTGCCGTAGCACCTCTACATGTAAAGGCGCTGCCACCCTCACCAGATCCCTGAACAGAGATGAAGGTGCTCCCTGAGCCTTACAGCAACATACTCTAATTAGCAACAAACAATTGTTGACATTAGTCCTTTACATTTTCATGAACACAGTCACATGCACTAGCACACTTAGCTTTGCTTTGGTCTTTAAAGTCCTGTCCTGCAAGGCTGTCAAGTCCTGTGCCACGTCCTTGCAGTCCGAGATTCAGGTTCGAGTCGGATTCAAACTAAAAGAAAACAGAGGACAAGCATTAGCGTTTTGTCTTTCGTTCTGCTGAACACACACTCTCTCTCAATCACTCTCAACACGCATTCAGCGTTCGTAAAATAAACAATCCAGGAATCTAGGAGTGCGCTGCCGCACGTGGCTTTATCAAGCTCCAATGGAACTTTCTGCCCCGAACACGGTCTTCCCTCAGACCGGGTGTCGGAACGCGGCCTTTCCTCAGACCGGGTTCCCCAAGCTAGTGCTTCTTTATCTCACGCGCCCTTCCGGCGCTTTTCCCAAAGATTAATGCACCCAAAACATGCTCAGTTTAGCAACACAACTTTCCCGTGAAATCCGCCCACTTAGCTTTTGCGTGGTGCGCAGGGGCTCAGAAAGGGGTCGGGATATGCCCCCTGCGCTTTCCCCAAGATTCCAAACTCTCCCTGGGATAAGCGGCACTTATCTTGTGTCTGCGAGGGGCCGGATCGTGGTTCCTGTGGGCGTTGGCCCCTCGCGTATGGATTCCGGGGAGCTGCTGGGCTCACGTCCTCTCTCCTCGGCGTCTCGAGCACAAGCCCCGTGCCTTGGAGCTTGCGCATGCGCATTCGCCGCGCGCCACACCCAGCGCGGCTTCCTATTGGCTCGCGGGCCCGCGAAGCCTGCTGGGAATTGTAGTTCCGGCGGGCTGAATACTGGATCAGTCTGCAGAAAGGGCACAACAGCCCTTTAAAGTATGGAAACCCTTTGGGTCCGGGTTTCTTCATGGTCCCTGGCCCCACAGTCCCAATAGTACTGGGCCTTGGGCCAGTCTTACCCCTGACAGCACTCCCCCTCCCACGGAAGGCAGGTCCCCCAGGTTTTTCAGGGTAGTTTTTGTGGAAGGTGCGCAGCAATCGTGGGGCATGTACATGGTATGAGGGTTCCCAGGAGCGGTCTTCAGGTCCGTACCCCACCCAGTCGATTAAGTAATAGACTTGGCCATTCTTTTTTTTAGAGTTCAGAATTCCCCGGACTTCATATTCTGGCTCCCCCTGTACAAGTACCGGGGGTGTTTTTTGAGTGTGTACCCCAGGCGGGGCTGGTTTCAACAATGACGTATGGAAAGTTGGGTGGATTTTCATCTGAGGGGGCAGGGCCAGTCGGACCGCTACTGGGTTGATTACTTTTTCAATGCTGAATGGGCCTAGATAGCGAGGTTGTAACTTTTTGGGTCCCTCTAATCGTAAATTACGAGTGGACAACCATACCAAATCGTTTTTATGGTATACAGGGCTAGCACGTCGATGTTTATTGGCGTAAGTTTTGTACATTTTTTTGGCTTTTACGAGATTGTCCTGCACCTCCTTCCAAACCTGCTCCATTCCGATCCGTTGTCCTGCTAATGTAGGCAGTGCCGCTTCTGTTGTAGGGACGGATGAAGGTAATATCCGTGGATGTCTTCCGTACAAGCAGAAGAACGGGGATCGTTTTGTGGAAGAATGAACAGCATTATTATATGCCATTTCTGCTAGCCAAGTATGTTGAACCCATGTTGTCTCCCGTCCTGCGGCTAAGCAACGCAGGAACTGTTCAAGCCCCTGGTTCACACGTTCGGTTTGGCCGTCCGTCTCGGGATGATATCCCGAGGATAACCGAACTTCCATACCAATGATGTTACAAAATTCACGCCAGAACCTGGAGGTGAACTGTGGGCCCCTATCTGTGATTATACGGCAGGGAAGCCCATGTAGCCGAACCACGTTTTGCAGGAATAATTCAGCGATTTCTTTAGCTGTTGGAACCCCTTTACAGGGGATGAAATGGGCCATTTTTGAAAAGGCATCCACTACCACCAGTATGGAGGTAAACCCCTGCACTTGTGGAAATTCAACTATTAGGTCCATGGTTACTGTATGCCAAGGAGTAGTTGGTGTTGGCAGGGGGCGTAGGAGGCCTGCCGGTTTCTGGTGATCGGCTTTGTTCCGAGCGCATACTGCACACTGTCCTACATATTGTTGGACATCAAGCCGCCACTTTGGCCACCAAAAATGTCTCCCCACCAGTTCTAGAGTTTTTGTCTTACCGGGATGACCCGCTAGGGAGGAATCGTGACAACAAGACATCGCCTGTTCTTGTAGCTGGGGCGTAGGCAAGTACAATGATTGCCCATGATATGGGAGCCCGTCCAGAATGGTGTGCTGTGGGTCTTGCTTGCACCATTGGTGAAGATCATGCACAGAAAGTTCTTTTTGAATGCTTTCAAAGATGCTGGTAGTTAAACCCAGTATGTGCTTCGGAGAGACTATTGGCCGAGACGCGATTTTTATTTCCTCAGAGACCTTATCAGGATAGCGGGACAAAATGTCAGCTTTCCGATTGTTTATTCCTGGTCTGTATGTGATTATAAAATCAAATTCTGCGAAATATTGGGCCCAACGCAATTGACGTGGACTCAAGGTCTTGGCAGTCCTAATAAACTGAAGATTGCGATGGTCTGTAATAACCGTCACTGTGTGACGTGCCCCCATTAAGTAGTGCCGCCACTCGCCAAAGGCTGCCTTTATGGCCAATAGTTCCCTGTCTGCGATGATGTAATTGACTTCTGCTGGAAGCAGTTTCCTTGAATAATAGGCCACTGGGTGTAAAAGCCCCGTCTGAGGATCACGTTGGGACAGAACAGCTCCCAGCGCATGGCTGGAAGCGTCCGTTTCCACCACAAATGGTTGGGACAAGTCCGGATGTCTCAATACCGGTGCATCGGTAAAGGCCTTCTTGAGCCGTTGAAAACCCTGCTCAGCCAAGGCGTCCCAAATAAACGGGCAGCCCTTACGAAGAAGTCTTGTGATTGGTGTTACCAACTCAGAGAAATTCTTGACGAACCGTCTGTAGAAGTTTGCAAACCCTAGAAAGGATTGTACGTCTTTGACATTGGTTGGCGGGGGCCAATCAAGAATGGCCTTCACCTTTTTAGTATCCATTTGTACGCCTGTCGGAGTAAGATAGTACCCCAAGAATTCCACGGTAGTACGGTGGAATTCACATTTCTCGAGTTTGGCATATAGATGGTATTCCCTTAACTTTTGTAAAACAACGCGTACATGCTGAACATGATCTTCTAGGCTATGGGAATAAATGAGGATGTCATCGATGTACACGACGGCACAGACGTCTAAATATTCCCGAAGAACCTCATCTAGGAAATGCTGAAAGGCAGCAGGTGCGTTACAGAGACCAAATGGCATAACCTGATATTCATACAATCCGAATTTTGTTCGGAAGGCGGTTTTCCACTCGTCACCTTCGCGCACCCGCACAAGATGGTATGCCCCACGAAGATCCAGCTTAGTATAGATAACCGCGTCCCTAACCTGATCTAGAAGGACGGGAATGAGTGGAAGTGGGTAACGGTTTTTGATGGTTATCCGATTCACCCCGCGGTAATCTATGCAGGTCCTGAGTTCTCCGGACTTCTTCGGTACGAAGAACAAGGGAGAAGATACTGGAGAGTTAGAGTGTCTAATAAAGCCATTTTGCAAGTTGGCTGTAATATATTCTCGAAGGTGTTCGTTTTCAGCCTCGGTCAAGGCATATATACGGCTGCACGGTAAGGTTGCCCCAGGCTCAAGATCGATCCGGCAATCAAATGGCCGATGTGGGGGCAGAGTTTCAGCGGCTTTCTTATTGAAAACATCTATAAAGTCTGAGTACTCTGTGGGTAGTTCTTCTAAACGCACTTCCGGCTGGACATTAGTAATGCCTGCGAGTTGAATAGCCGCAGCCACCGGCTGTTTACAATGCTCCCGACAATAAGGAGAGGAAAGGTTTATCAAACCGGAGGTCCAGCAAATCTGAGGATCGTGTTTTCTCAACCAGGGTAACCCTAAGATAAGGCCGAACTGCGGGGCAGCAATTAAGTCAAAGGCAATGTATTCCCAATGCCCAATACCACAACTCAGGATCACTAAATGAGTGTTATGTGTGATGGGTCCCGAGCATAGAGGTGTACCATCTACCGCGCGTACGGGCTCAGGTTTTGCCTTTTGTTGGATAGGAATACCCAACCTGGCCGCAAACTGGATATCTATAAAATTACCCGTTGCCCCCGAGTCAATCAACATGGTGACCTCTTTTGATAGACCCTGAAAACCAAGACACCCCCTTACCGAAATGTGTGGGGCAAAGTTGGGACTACCTTCTATTGGGGCCCTGCAATGAGTCAGGCTCGACCGGATGACCCCCACTACCGACGAGCCGAGGCATTTCCCTGAGTCTTGGGCTTTGTGGGGCATTCACGAACAAAGTGTCCGGACTTCCCACAGTACATGCATACACCATCCTTTCTCCTCCGTTCTTTTTCTTCTTTTGATAGGGGACCGCGAACCGACCCAATTTGCATCGGCTCGTCTCCATCTGACTTGTCCATTGACCCTCGTGCCCCTTTAAATTGGTCAAACCTGGCTACTGGACGGGTCTCTCCTTTTTTCCTATCCCCCCGTCGCTCCGCTTGACGATGATCCAATCGCATCGCCAAATCGATCATATCCGAGCATTCCCGGGGTTGGGGGTCAACCTGAGCTATAAGATCTTTCAAATCATCCCTCAATCCCTGATAAAATAGGGACATGCATTTGTCGCGTGGCCATTCGGCTTCGGCTATCAATCGATTGAACTGAGTGACATAGGTCACTAGTTCCTTATTTCCCTGCCTCAATGTCAGCAACTCCCGATCCTTACACAGGGTAGCAGCCCTACGATTGAATATTTTCTCAAATTCACAGAGAAACTCGTCCCAATCATAAAGGATAGTATTGTCCTTTTGGACTAAAGGATTCGCCCATGCTGCTGCATCTCCTGTGAGATAGGAGATAACAAAAGCAGTCCTAGACTGATTGGATCGAAATGCTGTTGGTTTCGTAAGGAAATGGAGGCGGCATTGCGTAATAAAGGTGGTGAATTTTTGCGGATCTCCTGCATAACGCTCAGGTGGAGCCAAAGGAATCAGGGGCTCTGGGGTGACTTGAACCTGTACTGGTGCGTGACTCGGCAAAGGTGCTGTTTGTGCGGCCAAACTTCGTACCTGCGCTGACAACGTGGCATAGTCCTGTCTGGACGCCGCTAGCTCGCTTTGCAGGTCCTGCAACACCTTGGCAATCTCTTCCATTTTGATAATGGGGGGGTGGCTACACCACTCAGGCGCCTGAATATACGTGTTCTTGTGCTTCTGTCAGAGATGCTCAGGTCCTAGGCGCAGGAGCGACGCTGTACCAACCACCCCCTCAATGGTTTTAGTGCCTGCAAGACAGAGCTTACACAGGCCTCTTTAACCAGAGCGGGGAAGGAGGGTTAGGGTCTCGATGATTGGATAGGTAGAGGGAGTTATAGGAATACCGGATAGAGGGTTGGGAAGGAGTTATGGATAGGAATGGGGATTTTAGGGTAAACGATGTCTGCACACTTTCCTCAAACTGGCTGATGGAACTGCCGTAGCACCTCTACATGTAAAGGCGCTGCCACCCTCACCAGATCCCTGAACAGAGATGAAGGTGCTCCCTGAGCCTTACAGCAACATACTCTAATTAGCAACAAACAATTGTTGACATTAGTCCTTTACATTTTCATGAACACAGTCACATGCACTAGCACACTTAGCTTTGCTTTGGTCTTTAAAGTCCTGTCCTGCAAGGCTGTCAAGTCCTGTGCCACGTCCTTGCAGTCCGAGATTCAGGTTCGAGTCGGATTCAAACTAAAAGAAAACAGAGGACAAGCATTAGCGTTTTGTCTTTCGTTCTGCTGAACACACACTCTCTCTCAATCACTCTCAACACGCATTCAGCGTTCGTAAAATAAACAATCCAGGAATCTAGGAGTGCGCTGCCGCACGTGGCTTTATCAAGCTCCAATGGAACTTTCTGCCCCGAACACGGTCTTCCCTCAGACCGGGTGTCGGAACGCGGCCTTTCCTCAGACCGGGTTCCCCAAGCTAGTGCTTCTTTATCTCACGCGCCCTTCCGGCGCTTTTCCCAAAGATTAATGCACCCAAAACATGCTCAGTTTAGCAACACAACTTTCCCGTGAAATCCGCCCACTTAGCTTTTGCGTGGTGCGCAGGGGCTCAGAAAGGAGTCGGGATATGCCCCCTGCGCTTTCCCCAAGATTCCAAACTCTCCCTGGGATAAGCGGCACTTATCTTGTGTCTGCGAGGGGCCGGATCGTGGTTCCTGTGGGCGTTGGCCCCTCGCGTATGGATTCCGGGGAGCTGCTGGGCTCACGTCCTCTCTCCTCGGCGTCTCGAGCACAAGCCCCGTGCCTTGGAGCTTGCGCATGCGCATTCGCCGCGCGCCACACCCAGCGCGGCTTCCTATTGGCTCGCGGGCCCGCGAAGCCTGCTGGGAATTGTAGTTCCGGCGGGCTGAATACTGGATCAGTCTGCAGAAAGGGCACAACAGCCCTTTAAAGTATGGAAACCCTTTGGGTCCGGGTTTCTTCATGGTCCCTGGCCCCACAGTCCCAATAGTACCGGGCCTTGGGCCAGTCTTACCCCTGACACACCCTCCCAATACACATATATTCATGCCTTTCGACCTATGCCACTTACGAAATTATGTGTCGAAAGGTGAGTGGTAATGGTGTTGCTTCCAATATTTCTGACGTCATTGCGCTTCCCATCACAGAGTTTGTTTGGGATTTTATGTCAACGTAAGTAGACTACTCCTTTGCATTTTTTACGCACATTTATTCAGAAAAAAATGACTACATTTCCAACACATGTATGTAAAGGTCATTGACAACGACCAAAAAGCTTTGTGTTGTGCATGTGATAGTATTTACAAGTGTCGGCATGTACATAACAAATCAACGGTCCAGCTTCCGTCTCTGAGGGGTAGCCTCTATGTATGGTTAGTGGCCACAATGTCGGGGATGTGGCTGCTGCTCTTTACTGGAAGGGACAAAACATTTCATTGAGCTCGCCATGTCCACCAGGGACTGCCTTTCTGGTAAAGGTCTTGCTCATAACCACACATTTCTGAAGGAACAAAAATGTGGTGCTGCGATTACGGTCACACAGTTTCATTTTTGCTTTCTGGAAAGCGAAGAAGGCTTTCTGTCCAACACCCGTCTTCCCTTTCTATGGTGGCCATCTTGAAAAAGGATTTGTTTTCCTCAGCCGGGAACGCCAGAGGTGTTCCGGTTGAAGACAAAAAATCCTCTTTCTTGGTACCAGGGATTACTGCTGTAAAATCTCGATTGCTAATGGCATTCATCCCCCACTCTTTGGGAACATATGAGAAGGATTACAAAGACAAATATAGCACTTTTTACCTTTTTACTTCCTGGCTGATAGTGATGAAAGGCACCTGGCTTAGATATGTCAGTGAATAAAAAATGAGGGAGGTACACATGTGATGTCATCAGTGATGTGATCGGTGATGTCATCAATGACATTTGTGATGTCATTGTCCTGGGTGTTAGGCTTAGCAATGCACGTAGATGGTGCGAGTTATGGTTGCTTAGCTTATCATAATGGGGGAATGTGCAGTGTTTTTTGGTTTCACTGTGAAGTATAATATCCCTGTAACAAAGATTTTTTACTCAATGTACATATATATATAGGGCAGGGAACGAAAACAAAGGGGCTAAACATGTGATGTCGTCAGTGATGTCACCAGTGACATTTGAGATGACATCTTTCATGTTCTGGGTGTTAGTGTTAGCAGTGCACAGTGGTGATGGGAAGTATGGGGGCGCAGTCTGCCATAACTAGCGAATTGCAGGGGTTTTTCGGTTTTAATTTGAACCATAATGGGGAGGGCGAACATTTTTTTTTAGTGAAGTGCACAGGTTTTTCGTAGGGCAACTTAACCATAACGTCCCCTCAACAAAGTTTTTTTTGTAGTGTATATATATATATATATATATATATATATATATACATATATATATATATATATATATATATATATATATATATATTATATATATGTGTTTTATCTTGGCTATGTGAGTAACCTGAGGACGTTCTCACATTTAGTTCACAGGGATCCTTTGCTCAGTTGGCCAGGGAAGGACCATTGCTTGTGGATCCCAACCCTGGGGTGGACAAGCGAGGGAGGATCACCTGAGTACAGGGTCTTTGGGAGTAGAAGGGGAAAAGTACTCAGGTGAGACACAGGAACACATTCTTCTTGCTGGGAGAATATAATATCCCTGAGATGTTTTGTGATATTCCTGTCCCATTAACTTAGGAAACGCCCAGTGACCTCCCCAACGTAGAAAACAGAGGTACCAAGAAAAACCATGATACCCTCCATTTACTAGTATTGACTCTCCCTACTTAGACAATAAGCCCTGAGCCGGGGGGCCATTACCACATCAGGTAATACCCCCGGGGCCCATAGTTACAGGTGCGAGCAAAGAAAGACAAGAGACAGGCGCCAGAGACATGCACCAACCTCAGCAGGCTTTTACCAGCCTTATCCTATACTACCCACCAAATTTTCAGTAATTACTGAAAAGAGGGATAAGCCGTCAAAAGCAAGGCACACTTCATATAGAGAACACCACAATAGGATGGAGGCAAGGAAGAAAGGATTAGATACATCACACATGTATCCTCAACAACAAATTGACCTACCGGAGTCCCCCTTCAGCCTTCATGGGATTGTACAAGTCCCAGAACACCTATTCCACACAGTACCGGTCAAGGACTGAGACGATGCAGAGGGAGCTATGAGTAATGCAGGCTTATGTGAAACCCATTTTATTGTACTGGGACGAATAAGATGCATACAGAGGCACACCATTATGCTCAATGGGGTTTTCGCCTTAACAAGGCCAGGCAAAGTGTGGCATTTTAAGTTGATCATGCCCACCTGCAGCCTGTTACTACTCCACTGGATGATAAAAGGAGTGATCACAGAAAGCAAGTTGAACGAGTAGAAGGGCGAATTGGAGTCGTAGTTGAGCCAGAGAAGTCCAGAAGTAGGAGAATGGAATGCTGAGACACTTACCAACTGCAGAGTGAGGCTGCGAGAGGAAACATGCCGAGGGACCGGTGTCTCCAGGGAGCCAGAATCCAGAGAAGGGAGTCCAAAATCGTTTTGATCCCTTTTGTGAGCATAAGAAGTTGCTTGTTGCCCTGGCCAGAGAGGTAAGGGCTCAGGAGTGTCTGAGGGGCAGGGGGTGAGACCCTGACCTCAGCCGTGAGAAACGGAAGCTAACAAAAGCAACAGCATGAACGGTGAGTTTCAATCCGAAGAAGAAACCCGGTACGTGAGTGAAAGTTGCTGAATTTCATTATGTGAATGCAAACGCGTGCAGGTGGCATGTCAATAGAAAGTTCTGAATGAAAGCAAAGTGAACGAATGAGATGCAGACAATGGGGGTCATTACGAGGTGGGAGGTAAAGGAAAAACGATGCTGGTAAGGGAATACCGGCACTGCATACCGCTCTGGCTCATTCCGAGTGTACATCCCGGTATTAGCGCCGCCGCTATTAATGTTGCCTCTAATAGCGGCATGGGCGCGGGCATGCAGCCTTTTGTCCCGGCATTACCGGGATGGTGCTAACAGGGTTAGATCCCAAGTTATGCGGACATGCCCCTACCAGTGCCGCAAGTGTGGTAATAACGGAAAACGCCATCGCGGACCACCCACTAACAGCAATCAGCAGTGCTACCAACTGCCACAGGTGCAAACAATCAGCACAGGTGGAGCCAATGGAGTCTGGCCCAGCACAAAAGGAGCACACCCACACACCACACCTCTTCCCGCACCAAAATGATCCCAATTGCAGTTGCAATACTGGGCCTGGAGGACATGCTCGCAGAGCTACGACATGAGCAACAACTACAACAGGCACAACAGAGGAGACACAGGAGGAGAAGGAGGGTGAGACAGGCCCAGCAAGTCCCCTCAATGCAGCCAGTGTTACCATGCAGGCTGCCACCAATCCCTCACATCAGAACCAGTCCCTTCAACCTAACCCCTGTGCAGATCCACAACCTGTACCGCCTGGACCAGGACACACTCACCACCATAGTGGACATGATACACGACGACATCCCCAGCCTCATTGACATCTGTAACGCCATCCCCCTCTACTGAAGGTGGTGTCTGTGCTCCACTTCCTGGCCACAGGCACCTACCAGCACACAGTGGGACAGATGCATGGCATATCACAACCATTTTATTTCACGCACACTGAACCAAGTGCTCGATGCCCTCCTGAAGCACACAAGCAACCACATATCCCTACCACGGACTGCCCAGGAGATCTCCAACACCAAAATTGGCTTCCATGCACTGACAGGCATGCCAAAATGCATTGGTGCCCTCGACTGCACCCATGTGGAATTGGTGGTCCCACATGCCATGGAGGTAGTGTACCATAACCGTAAGCTATACCACTCCGTCAACGTGCAAATGGTATGTGACTCAACCAAGATCATCACACATTGTTGTGCCCGATATCCCTGATCAACCCATGATTCAATGGTCCTGCGGAACTCCACGATACCACGCTACATGGAGCGACATGCCAGACGACGTGCCTGGCTGCTTGGTGAGTTGCATGGCAAGCACATGGCAGTGTGATGGGGGGGAGATGCATACCTCACCTGGGTTGAGATTGGGGGGGTAGAGATACATACTTTACCTGGGTGAGATGGGGGGGGAGATACATACTTCACCTGGGTGAGATTGCGGGGGGGAGAGATGCATACCTCACCTGGGTGAGATTGGAGCGGGGGAGAGATACATACTTCACCTGGGTGAGATTGGGGGGGGGGGTGAGATTCTTCACCAAGGTGAGATTGGAGGGGGGATGCATACTTCAACCTGGGTGGTATTAGGTGAGTGACTGGACAATGCCCATACTGCAATACACTGTGCCCTAAAGCATCCCAGACTGAACTTGACACCTGAAACCAATATGAAAGACGTAAGCTGCACAACAATGA
Source organism: Ambystoma mexicanum (assembly GCF_040938575.1). Classification (NCBI taxonomy): domain Eukaryota; kingdom Metazoa; phylum Chordata; class Amphibia; order Caudata; family Ambystomatidae; genus Ambystoma; species Ambystoma mexicanum. The sequence continues at coordinate 400,320,138 of NC_090937.1, read as the reverse complement.
CAACATGCCAGTACTGCAAGCATACCATATCCATCAACATGTACACTGCACATCATCAGACCGTACCCTTTGCAACACAGTGCAGCAACATGCTCTGAGTATGCCCAATGCAAATGACCGCTGAACAGAATTACACCAGACATATGTCCATGAGTGCGCACAAATTAATCACACAAAGGCAATACACAGATTGTCACTGGTACACCACCACAGAAGTGCAGCATGCCAGCATGAGAACATCAAGCGTGGAATGGCAGATCATTATGAGTCTGGTGGCAACAGTGCCAGGATCAATCCATACGATAAACTACACATCACGTAGATCATGGCAACTACTGCCCTAGGCAACCACAGTGCATGAACACTAGCAAGGAATAGGACACCCTGCATCAACTTGACGATGCAACCCACACCTGTGGACCATGTGACTTCACACATTGGGGTTAACTTGAACATCTCCATTCATGCAGGGATATGTGGATGTGAGCAACAAATAACTGCAGGCGTGTGAGTGATACGTACAGGTTCTATTTCATGAAATCACTTACACATACCCAATTGGCTATCCCTCGAAGAGGTGGCTCCTTATCCCTGTCAAAGAACCCGTAGAACAGGCACGAAGAGGACTACAATTGTGCACATACCCGTACCCATGTGGTGATCGAGCAGACCTTTGGCCTGTTGAAGGTACGGATTTGCTGCCTCAGCAGGTCGGGTGGGGCACTCCTGTACGGACATGAAAAGGTTGCCAAGATCATCATGGCATGTGTCATGCTGCACAACATGTGCATCCGACGGAACGTGCCTCTGCCCTCTGACATTGAACTGCAACCGCCGGGTGAGGCTGAGGAGGAGGAAGAAGATGGGGTTGCACGTCAGTCAGGTTACGATGCACAGGAGGGACGTGCTGTGCGCCAGAATGTGATAGACAAATATTTCAAATACACATGGATGCAAAGGGTGCCATGGAGGTGGGACTCAGTGCACTCAGTGTGGGGGGGACATGGACACTGTGCACTGTTCACCAATAAAGCACACATACACAATAACCAATATCCAGTCATGTGAAATTTTTTGACACAACGGGTGTATTAACCATAAAGTATATAGAAAGTGCACAAACCCTCCACCCCATACACCCTCTCCCCCTCCACCTCCCCCCACAACTCCCCCACACACCCTCTCCCCCTCCCCCTACAACTCCCCCACACACCCTCTCCCCCTCCCCCCACAACTCCCCCACACACCCTCTCCCACCACCCCCTCCCTCCACAACTCCCCCACACATGGTGTGCACTTCAATGCAGCATTAGTCCGCAAGAGTTCCCATTATCAGGCTGCCCCTACTTCCCATGTCCCCTACCAGCATCGGGTGGCGGCATGTCTGACCGCTGCAAGGTCTGCACGGACCTGTGCAGGGGGCTGGTCTGCGTGGAGCTGGCAGAGGAGGAGGTGCCTGGTTGCTCCAGTCCCTGTGCGGGACGCTGGGTCTCCATGGCATCCGCAATGCGGCTGAGGACCTGCCTCACAGCAACCAACTCATCACAGATGCGTATGGTACTCGCTTTTATCGCAACTTTAATGGCCATAGCGTATTCACGGCACTCCTCCCTCGCCAGGGCACCTTCGCTCATGTGCGGGCTGACCAGCGCTGTGAGCTCCTCCTGGCTCTTTTGGATGAGTGTGATTCCCTGATCGCTGTCCCTGACACCGGTGGATGTTGATGCAGCGTGCGGTATGGGTCCCGCATCATTTGTGCTCTCCGTGGGGCTCCTGCTCCCTGGCCATGACTCACCTCTAGACAGCTCATGGATGCTGGCATTGGGTGTGGTGTGTGGGGTGGTGGTGTGACAGCTGCGGGCTGGTTGTGCCATGTGTTCCGGGTGTATGGCTGTGTACCTCTTCATCCGTCAAGGGTGCCGTGGCAGCTGCTTCTCCAACAGAACTGTTGGCAGCGGACAGTGAGCCATCAGCCTCTGGTTCCTGTGTGGTAATAGCAGCTGGTGTGGGTGCTATCGCGGTGTCAGTGCCCCTTTCACGCCTCGGTGCCGTTGCATCCTGAGCTGCTTTGGGCTTCTATGGCAGTACAGGTTTGCCTGTGCCCCTTGATGTGGAAGGCCTGTTGCCTCCTTCCATGCCCCTGGCCTTCTTCATGGGTGTTGTGGCCTGTGCCGCGGATTCCTGGGCCTCGCTGTCAGATTGTGAGCCTTTGGGGGACCAAGAGAAAGACAGCATCAGTGATGGTTCTACGTGCATGATGCATATATTTGTATTGTTGCAGTTCTCTACATTTGAGGGTATTTGGACTTGGAGTTGGGACATACAGGTTGCTTGCCTGATGGATGGGTCATGCAAGCATACATCTGGGTGACACATGTAAGAGGTGCTGCATGCATGTGGATGTGATGGTGCTGTGGACAGTTTATAGGCAGGGTTGTGTACATGTGTGTGTGATGGCCCATGCATTGGCTCATTTCACTGTCACATTTGGGGGACATCATCATGCTTTGCATTACAGTGGTTTGTGTGGACAATCACCTCCATCTGCCGATGATGGCGCACCACGCTCCATTTCCCCCACTCCCTCAATTGACTCCTTGCCAATTGTGCTGGCACATGCCTCCTCCCAGCGAGTCATCTTGATCGGTGAGCCTGCTCTGCCACCTCTTCCCACGCCCTGGCTCGGATTGGCTGCAAGAATGTTCCTGACGCGTAGGCACAGGTCATCCCAGCGCTTGCACACGTCCTTTACGGTGCGGCGGGTGGTACCGACCGCACTGACTTTGCGTGCCACCCCCTCCCAGATCTCCATCTTTCTCATCTGGGCAGGTCGCCGCAGATCTGCCGCAAACACAACCTCCCCATTTTCGGCAAGGGTGTCCGCGAGCATGTTTAGATCCTCCTCCGAGAAACGGACCTTGCGCTGGCGCGCAGCACCTTTCTTCAGGGCCTTGGGCATGGTGATGGAGTGGTATGTGAAGTTGGGGCTGCTGTTGTGCTGATGCAGGTCCTGTGTATGGAGGATTGCAATGGATTGTGTTTTTCAAGATGGCCGCCGTGTTCTTTCCCGTTCCTGTGCGAGGACGCTACTTCCGGTTCCGCTTAATTACGGGCACCGCTATTAGCGGTCACCGCTAATAGCGGTTCCCACTAATGCCATATCCATTGATGCCGGTAGTGCTGTACACGCATTCCATGATGCCACTAAGGTCCATTTTTTGGACATTAGCAGCATGCCAGTAAAGTCATTACCGGCAATGCGCAAAGCTCCTGCCCATGAACTCGTAATAGCCCTCTATTAGCGGGCTCTTTACTACACGGACACAGTATTTGCTCCATGCGGGTAAGGACAGTTACTTACCTCCAAACTCGTAATGGGGCCCAATGAGATAGTAAACCTTGTATAAGAGTGGTCGCGCTTAAGAAAAAGCATTCTCGAAAAGTCTCTGATATTGAAGGACAATTGAAATGTATCGATATTACTGGTTGAGACGAATGAAAGGAATTAAGAATGGCTGTTAGTGTGAAACAACAGAAGTGTGAGCAAACCCCCACCGAAGTCAGCTTAAGAGAGAAATGGCTAATAAGAGTAAAATGTGAAAAAGGCAATTATAAGATTATGAGAATTCCTAAAGATATAGAAAGAAATATAAAAAGAAGAGATATATTTTGTGAAATGCAATTACATGAGGAGAGCACATTAAAAGCCCTGGACACCTGGTTCGGCGACTTGAAATGGGTGGACTGTGCAGTCTAACAACAGCGCCAAGAGCAGGGGCAACTCCGCTGAACAAGTGAACTGTGTGACAAGCTAAAATTGTACAAGTCAAGAGGAACCATTGAATATGTGGAAGGGAACCCCTAATGAAACAAACTGAACTGGTATGTTGGTGCAAGTCAAACTTGTGATTAGTTGAACTTTGATATTTGGAAAGCGTACTTTGTGAACCCAAGAGGGATCTGAACTTGGGCAAGGGAAGCCTGAGAGACCCAGTGAAAGAGTCAAAATCAGAGCGCTTGGAGTTCAGTAAAGAGAACCCGGAGAGGCCCACAGAACTTGTGAGAAATAAGGTACTGTGGACTTTCCTCAGAAGCTTGCAGAACCTTGTGCACATGAGTGTCTTGAACTTGGGGAAGGGAGCTAGAGGAGCTCCAGTCCCAAACAACTTTTACTTTGAACACTATTTAGTTTATCAAGTGCCCCAGGCATTGTTATTTTATAGAAGTGAGGGTATGCATATGTTTTGACACAGACAATATTTTATTTTGGACTGCTAGAGTTAGACTTCGCTTAGTTTACTTTTATGTAGTGAACATTCCCACCTTAGAACTAGGGCAAGTTAGGCATTAAACCATCCTGACCATTAAAATAAAGGTTTTTGAACTACATTTAAGTTGTCTGTGACATCTCTTGATAACAATTCTGTCTCAAAGCTACTTTAGTGCCTTCCGTGGGTATCCATTTACTGTCTCTCATTAACCTGGTACGGCTTTCCCCCTTTACGCCATTCCCATTCCCATTCCCATACCCTGGAATTCCACACCCATCTTCAACATTATACCACTTCTCTCTGTCTCTGACATCTGCTCTGGAGCAGCTCTGTGCACCTGCTGCTAATTGAATTTCCTTCATGAAAATAGTAAAGGCACATTGTCACTTTGCTATTTCCAGCCCAACACTTTTCTTGTGTAATTATTTTCATGGTAAAACACTGCACTTGTAGAGTAAATTTGGTTTCACATGAAAAATCAAACACTGTTAACAGCCCAATAGATAACCCAGGGTGCGAATAGCACTAAGTATCCCATTGTAGGATAGGCTAGGTGGTAGAGGTCCTGAGTGATTGCAGAGGCCCGAGTGGACATGTTGGCATGTGAATAGCACTAAAGCCAGTGCCAGAAAGGGCTATTTAATGCCACACTAAATCATAGGTCTAATGTTTATCAATTCATACCAAATGTCACTAAACCTACTGAAATGTTGACATTGTTCTCATGTCGCAATAGTACTTTACATATTAAAATGGACATATCCCTTAAAATGTCAATGCACTTCTGTACGCTTCCAACTAACAAAGTGGACTTCTTGCAGCTTAAGTCTTTTGTGTTACTTGTTGAAGGAAGACAATCAAAATGCGCCCATCTTTTGCATTTCTCACATTGTACCTGGTAAATTAAACATATGAAAATCGAGTCAAGAGTTGTACGAGGCATTGAAATACCCAATCATTAACATTTAAATAAATGTTGGTTATGAATTACACAAACACCAATCTACGTTTCTGTTTGTAGTTCACTCCAGTGACAACAAATACAGTGAGACTAGTGACCAAAACCTACTCTCTGGTTACAAACATGAATTGATTACTGTTAATCACCTATAGATGTTTAATTACTTGACATAATTATCTGCAAACATCTAACCTTTCTGTACTTACACAAGTGACACTTTCTACATCAATAACTACCGTAATTTCACAATCTGGTGTTTGATTGGTAAATAGATGAATGGTGTATTTAGGGTAAAAACTACAACTGACCATTCCTTCATCCAAACTTTTTAATTTAATGAGGTTGCAAGCTATACAATATCCCTCAATGTTGCCTGCAAGAGAAAGAAGTGTTGCTTTGTATGACGCACTACTTAATTTTATAACTCTGGCATTTATATGTTATTAAATATAATAACCAATGTATGAACATCTTTCCTAGAAGCTGTACATTATGATTGGCTACATAGGGTATGCCCCACACTGGAGTGATTCTTCACATTTAGGATACAGGTTTATACGTTCGGAGTAAAATGCTTTAAGAATGAAAATAAATTATATGTTCACGTAGCTAAAATCCTATATACTAAGCAATCAAATACAGTGACAAATTGGGGACACGTGGCTTCACATAAGGGAAGCTATACCAGTCAGTACATTAAATTAATTATATAAGAGGAGACCACATTAAAGGAATGGTGGTGTTTTTCACTGGAATTTTGCATCAGGTCCAGAGCTATGTGGTTTCTGAATTCATGATGACAAAACATGTTGCGCTATAGTCCAGATGTTAGACCAGAAGAATGCCAGAGGTCCTGATGAATTAAAAATCTTACAGCAGCACACTTTCATTTTACTCACAAAACTGACGATTGGATTTGAATACAAGATATAATCAAAGCAGACAGTTGATGTTAACAGACAATCTACATATTTGGTTTTATGAGTTGGTTTTCAACAATTAAGGTAAAATGATCTAGTGTACTTCATGATCTGGCTCATATGTACACACTATCACTTACACTACCAGCTCATGTTTCCTATTAGGTTTTCCTGTTCCCCAACTGAAGGCCAAACATGCCTATGTAGGATTACTTCGGACCTTTTAAATTGTTTTTAAACACATCACCTACTTAACAAGCAATATATAATACTAATATACCTCCAGTTTTGCAGAATCCTGTGACTGTGTTTAACCTCTTCCCCCATTGGATCGATTATAAGAAGGTTTGTGTCATTCAATGCAATAATCTTTACATTTGAGAAAAAACACAGTTTAATGTTAGGAAGCTGCTCACACCATGCAGAGTGTCTATTTGAAAGATCCCCATTGCCTTAATGTATTCCCAATTAAAACTGAATGGAACCCACAATCATTCAATGATTTCCAGTACTGTATGGGCATAACAGCTCATCACTATTCTGCAGTGGGAACTGAAATTGTGGAAAAGAGAGAAAATAAAAATGTGACAGTGCACATTCACATTGTAAATGATTTATATATACTTTCTCGCTCCATTGCCATACTATTACTGCATGTGAAAGTGCAATACCTTTTTGTATGAGGTTTTTCTGTAGCGTCCGCCTGGTATACTTGTTTGCCACACATGATGAGGTGGACTGGAACTTTACCTGTTGGATACTGAATACATGAAAACATGTTTTACATTCAGTTCACCCACCCATCATGTCTATCTCCATTCTAGTCTTGGACTATTAAACATCTGTGCTCATGAGCGTATTGCAATGACACCTGATAGGAAGATGTTGATAACCCCCCTTGTTCAGTAGTAGAACCCCCTTTTTGTTTCCAATCTGGATGTGCATTGTTTCCGGTGGTCTGTTTTTCACCAGAAATGGTAAGCTTTTTGATGAGGTGGAAATGTGTTTTCTTTGCTCCACAAGCTTTGCTACTTACATCCCGTGGACGTTGAAAATACGCAGGCAATTTTAGGGCATGTGTGAGTGTGCACAAATAGTTGATTTTACAAACAATAGTTAAGGTTAATCTAACAAAATGTGAAGTGTAGAAAGAGTTGGACGTAGAAGGAAATAACTTCCTGACCGATAAACAATGTTTTTTTGCAAATTAATTTGATAGCTGTCACATTCGTTCTTCTTTACCACTCTTTCTCCCGTCATTCTGTAGATGTCACTGCTTATTTTTAGTGCTTGACAAGAGATGAAATGTGCTTGAAATTTGAGAAAACTAAAACATTAGTTACATTCTGTACTTTTGGTAATGAGCTTATCTTGTCGCAATAAACATAAAATATAAACATTTTAGCAATATATGTACTGTAGGTTGCATTTTCTGAATTAATAAATCCAAATAGGTATCGAGAACCTATACAAAGATAAAACAAAACATCACATTAAGTACCATCCACTTTTAAAATATTCCAAACAAGAAATACAGATGTGCACAGAAAGCTTAAATCTCTTTCACCCTGTAAAAATATTGCAGGTGGTATCTGAGACTGCAATTGAGTTTTGAACAACTTCTGTCATCAGTGGTACTATGAGGATAGATGCAGCCATCAATGTCTGCATAATGGTTCTCGCTGTACACTGCCACTGAGATGCTATTTGCCAACTATTTATAATAGGCAAAATAACACGCGATGAATTATGAAATGCACAGATACAACTAACATCCGAGCAACACACGGATGCAGCAGCGTTAGGATGGACAGCAGAATCGGGGGCATACATTCTGCACACTACGGGCAGGTGCTTCGCAAGCTGCTCTACCCTCGCCAGGCCCATTCTCAGCACAGGGCTCTTGCACCTGGGATTACCTGTATGCCTGATTCAGGGGGGTTAATCCTTTTTTTCGAATGTGGGTGCATGCACAGGACTCCTCTCCACACCAGGCCTCCACTATGGACTGCTGACTACATGCACATGGCACCCCATAATCGGATACTAGACATGAGGATTGATGAGTGCATGCACGGAACACCCTAGTCTCCACATACCAACCTCCGAATCCATCTCACGACACTCCACTGGCCTGTAGGTCTAGCCCCCCCATATTATTGTGTGCATCCATATAACTTTACCCACCAGTCCTACGGATTAAGGGCAGACACAGGCCTCTCAGTTCCTCCTGTTCATCGCTGAGTGCATCTTCCATGTATCTTTATACCTACAGACCCCCCTGTTGGATCTCAGAGGTATCAGGTAATATTATTGTGGCAAAAATGCTGTGGTTTGACCCGGTAAAAGGTGTACCCATTATTCCATTTAAGGGGAGCAAGGGTTGCGCGGGTTTCCCCCGCTCACCTTAAATGGCATAATGGGTCCGGGGGTCGCAGGGGTGTCCCCCGTATCCTTTACATGATTGTGGCGCAAAAAACCACAGCCTTTTTGCCACGATATTTTGTATTCACAGGCATTTTTGCCGCGATTTTAAGACATGGAACCATCTCAGAGGGCATGCACGTGACCCAACTGTCCCAGTCTGCAGCGAGCTCAGAGGTAAGGCTAGCATTGAGTAAAGATCATTCACCACGTCTCGATTATTAGGTGCCCTCATCCTTCACCACAGCCCCATCTTTATTGACTATTGACTGCACGCACTGGCTCTCCATCCCTCTCCTTGAGGTTATATGAGTCAGTGAGTGCACCTTCCCACCCACTCCACTCATGGACCGGGTTACCTACTGCACATGTGGATAATGTGCATGCACAGAGGCCCCTTCCCATTGTTTCACTAATTGCATGAATACGGTCCCCTAAAAGATCATTTGCCCCCCACACCAGATCTACTGAGTGCATGCGCTGCACTCCCACTCACTCCTATGAATAAATGAGTGCAGGAGTATGACCTCCCACCTCCTCAACAGACCAGCCAGTGCAGACACCCCCTATGGATTGTTGACTACATTTACAGGGCACCCCAAAGCCCACCTATGGATCTCTTCCATGGAGCCTTTCAGGTCAATTTTGCACCATTTCGGCTGCAGGTCTCCTCCCGGCCCGCTAGCGAGGTGGCGGCTGTGGCAGAGGATGAGGAGTAGGACGCGGACTGCACAGGCCTCTCAGCCTGTCGGGAGCTGAGGGCCCAGCCCTTGTCACCTGTGGGGCTCCCGTCCTTTGGACTGCAATGTTGGACTACGAAGCAAGCGCAGAGGACAAGCTGACCCTGGCCTGGGGGACAAGGTGCAGGTGCTGTTCAAGGACTACCAGGTGTCCATCAACGAGGGCTGGTGGACGGGCACATTGACGAGTGCTTTGGGATCTTCCCCAGAAACTACGTGAGCAGCACTGAAGGCCTGTCAGGCAAGATACGAGGCTCTGGGGGGCAGGAGCGGCCCTGCTATCATGCGCAGAGCACTATTAATCGTGACAAATTTGGACAGTCTAATATGGACACCACAAACTCTCCCACCACACTAACAAAAATGTAGGTTAAGCATCGGTCCGTCCAAATAAAAGAGTGATGGATGGAAATTCTTCTGTGAAAAGGAAGTGCAGATCTTTACTTGAACCAGTACGCACGTCACAGGCCCCGGAGACAAGCAATCTGCCTTCCTTAACCTACCACCTTCCTCAAAAAACTTGTGACAAACGGTACGCTCCAAAGAGCACATGTCTTGGAGATTTCAGATATTGGGCCTCATTACGACCCAGGCGGTAAATTACCGCCTGGGTCGTACCTTTACCACCATGGCGTAAACTACGTTTACGCCATGGTGGTTGGCGGACTTACCGCCCCATTCCGAGGTGAGCGGGGCGGTAAGTCCCCATTAACCCATTTACCCTTCCCCATTCCCATTTTTGCCCCATAGGGCATAATGGGAGTGGGGAAGGCGTTAATTATGCCACCGTAAATTACGGTGGCGTAATTAACAACAAGGTCCCTTAGCGCCATGGATTTTAACACCTGCTAAAAGCAGGTGTTAAATCCTCCATGGCGCTAAGGGACCTCGGAATCAGGCAGTAAGGGTCGGCGCTGTTTACGCCGCCGTAAACCCCTTACCGCCTGGGTCCTAATGAGGCCCATTGTGTGCCATATCTTCTTCCGTGAATGCTGATGCAAGCCGCGCCTCGCCTTGTCGCAAAGAGAGCACTGTGTCAGGCACGGCAATACACTGCGTCAGACATGGCACGCTGTGAAGGGATGGGCAGATCATTCCAGAAATAAGCTTGGTTGGGGTGGGACTGATCCTTCCAGAAATATTCTGGGGCACAGGAAAACATGCAGAGTCTTCTCCAGAGCACAAGACCCTCAATAATCACACTAAACGTATGATATGATATATGATATGACATGATATGAGGTATTTATAATGTGCCTATACACAAGTGTTTTAAGGCGTGATGAGGCAAGGAAGGGGAAACATAGAGAGGACAAAACAATGATTTTACTAGACCTGGTGACATTGAGATTGCATACTACTTTATATCTTTAAAAGGCTAGAAAGGGTACATTGACGCTGTCAGAAAATCCTATCCTGTTAATCAGTGGTGGAAATGGAAAATAATTGGTGGGGGATCCCACAAGGGCTGGAGTGGGGGCGGAGTTTGGGGGGTGGTACCCGAGGAGGCAGGATTAAGGAGGGTGGAGCAGTTGACCTCCGATTAAAGGAAATGTCCAAAATAGTTTTAAACTGTGCTATTTCTTTCATTCTGCTTCTTTTCCAAACTACATATCAATTCCACTTTAAACCACTTGCATGGCACTGGTGATGAGTTAGTTCACTATGCGGATAATAGTTTTGACCAGTGTTGCTGAGTAAATATTCTTTAAAATGCACAATTTGCATCCTTTTTATAACAAATCTCCCCCTTGGCTACTATTCAAACAGGATACAGGTATCCGACAAACATTGTATAAATAAACAAATAAATAAATAAATAAATAAATAAACAGATCATAGCTGAGGACCGGGTCGTGGTTGAGGACTGTAAGTTCCTCTTGTGACCCCTTGCACGGGATTACCAGGTGAAATTACAGATTGCCCGCAGGCACTTTTCTTTTCCTTCCCCCAGCGCTGACTGTGGCCGGATCCCGAGATCCCGCTACACATCTGGTGGCGGATCTCAGATCCAATGAGAGATGGCCCAATCGCGAGTGCTGCTGTTAATTAATTACTAAGCATGCGCGAACACACTACACATGCTCAGTCAGGAGGGATAAGATTTTCTGACAGATAGCAAAAAATGACATTACACCGGCGCCGCACGACCAACTTGTCGCCATTGTTGTGTGTTCGTGGTACCCTTAGCTGGGACATCCCGCAGCTGCACTTCCCCAAACACACTGGCAATCATACCTCATTCATGCCCCCCCTAACACCTCCCCCCAACAAGACCTCCAGGAGATTCCCTGGAATAAAGAGTCAAGACCAGTTTTCAAGGTGGAATCACAATGCCACAGCAAGCTTAATTGCATAAAATCAAGGAGCTATCTTACAGGTGATCCATTTCTCCACCACACCGTAGGATGTTGTACATCGGGTGTGGCTTTTTAAGTACGCCCCCTCACCCCCCACCACCGGCAGTGTCCTGAGGACCAGGCCGGGTGAGCCCGTCCCTCTCTACACATTTCCATCTCTACCCATGGCCATTTCTTTGTTTACTTTTTATAGTACACTTTCCCCGCACACTTTTTTTAGTGCCTTTATTCACAGTACACATTTCCCAGACACTTTTTTCAGTGCCTTTATTCACAGTACACATTGGGCCTCATAACAATAGTGGCGGCCACGGTATGAACGGTCTTACCTGGCGGGCTGTGCAGCACCCGCAAGCAGAACTCGTGATTGCACCGGCACTGCTATCAGCGGTGCTGGTGCAACCTTGCTCCCCACCCCCATTGTGCCCTATGGGGCAGAATGGGGATCGGGAGCCCGGCATTACCGCCTCCCTCGAATGAACAATTAGCGGCCTCTTCATCTCGTAATGGGCCGGTTATTGCCCAATCGTGGGAGGCGGTGCCGGTAGCGAGCATGGCGGTAGCCATGCCTGCCATACAGGCACAGCTACCGCCATGCTCGTAATGAGGCCCATTGTCTTCTACTCTACATTTCCGTTCCCAATTTCATGTACCTTCTTACATTCTAATTTCTATTCCCTTGTTCTACCCGTCTACCATGCTAATTCTAGCGCTTAGTGTTCACTACTTCCCTTCTATATACTATTCCCTTGTTCTGTCTAGTACGCTACAATTCTATGTCAATTCCCTGTTGTTGATTACCCATCCTACCCGTCTTCATTGATCTTACATCCAATCGAATTCCAAACTTATCCTTCTTACCCAGGCTCCTTCCTCCTGTCTAACACCCTCACCCTTCATTCCCTAGTCTCTTCCTCCCCCTTTGGTTTAGTTTTCTTCCATTTCTCCTGCCCCTTGCCTCCATGTACTGTTCTATCTATTCCCCAAGTTGCCTGCCCCTTCCTGTACCCCCCACCCCTGGTTCTAGCCATCATCCCCCAACAAGTTACTTCCCCAAACCGCTTAATCCTTTCCTCGCCCTGCCAACATTAACATCCCTCCCCCAGAGCCGTTCCAGTCCCCACTCTTCCCTTTGCCCTAGCTACTTTCCCTTCCCTATTTTCTTCTGTTATCCATTCCCCTACTTATTTCTTTCCCAAACCTTACTGTGACACCTTCTTCTCATTCCCCATGACTTGCCTTCTTCCCATTTTTCATTCTCCCTTCTCCACCGTCACCCCCCCTCCCGCATTTGGGGTTGGAATGATATCCAAGTCCGCTAGCCCCTCCCCCTTTAACAGGGGCCTCCCCTGAGTCTAGTACTCCTGGGCACCATTAATTCTAAGTTATTGGCTGTGCAGTCCCCTACGGGATCTGACAGTGCTTTCTAGTGCATCGACCTGTGACTCCGCCAAGACTCTCTGCTGGTTGACGGCGGCAGAGAGTTCCCGCCAGACAGCAGGTCGTGGCTCGCCCAAGGGCAAGGGACTTCCCCATAACTTCTGCTTACCCGCTCGCATTCACACACATCCAAACCTTCAATGACATTCACGAGGCCCTCCGGATGTCCGGTGGCGTGCATGCACTCGCACTCATCCTGACATTAATCGCATTAAAGAGGCCCTCCGGACGTGTCCAGCAGTGTGCACAATTTTCACTCATCCTGACATTAATACATTAGAAAGGCTCTCCGGACATGTCCGGAGGCTTGTCAAAGTTGTAGAGGAGCACCAGCCCAGTCCTTCACCCGCGTGTGAAAATGTCCCTCTTGCGTCCACAGAGTTTCCAACATCACCTAATTTATTGTAGCCTAGTGCCCCTTCCCTCCAGTCGCAACCAACAACATACCCTTGAACCCGCTTAACACTAAGATATCCCCAGCCTTAACCAAAGGGTGACTTGCTTGTTTTTTACCAACAGAAACATTATGACCCTTGACTTAACCTTTAAACCTGGGCACCAAGAAATCTTGCTACATATATTCGATAGTAATGGTGGCCAACCTCTTGCATACCGCTGGCCATAACTCTTATAAGGTGCGGTGTTAAGGACTCCTACGTCTCCCATATGTAAACACCAAGAGCCCCAGATGCATGGCCCAACGAAACCCACCCCCACACTTAAACTAAGGATCGATAGCTAGGTGTAAGTAAGTAAATATTGCAAATATGTGCACGGAACAGCTGCTTTGGAAGCCGTGAGCCCACCTTGTTTATTTGTTGCCCCTGCGAACGTTGCCACCTTGGAAACAAAAGACAAAATGCATTAGTATAGGTCATGATACTTTGATTCCACCATATTATTAGTCGCCCTTAATTGAGCACAGTTTTGGCAGAACTCGTAGATAATCAGTATTTCTTTGTGCAGCTGAAGAGATTCCCTTTGCACATTAGTACCTTAATTCAATTCACACATTATTAGTGTCACCCTGCCGGGGTGCCCCAAGGTTTGTTTTCTTAAACTCAATGCCAGGGATAAGGGTACCCCTCTTCCCAAAGGCATATTGACCAGTTGGCTGATTATGTGATTTGTATTGAAATTCGCTGTTAGGTAAGGGCGGGTGGGAACTTCAGGCGAGGGGCTGAGAAAGAGACTGGGCTCAGCAGTCCCCCTGCCTTATGTCTGCTCCCTGGAGCACAGCCTGATGTGGCTGGGCCCAAGGACACCCCCTTCCCACCTAAGGAGAGGCAAGTTGGGAGTGCCCACCACTCCTAATTGGATCTCACTGTTAATTGCCTGTAAGTTTTTGGTTACCACCACTATGTGCCAGGAACATCTTGAGAACAAATGACCAAATGACCAAATGTATTAGTATAGGTCATAACACATGAATTCATTTCAGCACCTTATAATTCCCCCCTGCCACCCGAGACCCCAAGACCCAGACATTTGCTTTTAGTTGACTAGTGATTAGTGTGGGCCAGGCCTGGTGGAGCCTAATTTGAGCAGTTTTCTGCAGAATACATAAATCGTAATTATTTCTTGGGCAGTCGACGAAATTCACTTCCCACCTTAATAGCATTCATACACTTCACAAGTTATTAGTGCCCTCTATCCCCTAGAGATTTGCTTTTGTTGGAATGAGTACCCGCAATAAGTGTTCCACTATCACCAAGGTATATTGTCGAGTTGACTTATTATGTGATTTGTATTGAGAGTTGCTGTAAAACTGGTGGGGTCTGTTGGCCTCGTCTTGCTGAATGCACTTGTGAATGTAACCATTGGTTTTACTCCCCCAAAATAGCTACTACCTGTACTGAATGTGTATGAAAAGGTTTGTACTTCCTTACAGCTACTGTTAAGAGTTCCAAATAAATTTAGTACTTTGGCCTGTGTACCTTCAGCATAGCCATTATTACGCTTCACCTTTTAACCTGATAGCCAACAGCACCTCCTTTGTAGCAACGTGAAACCCTTTTCTCACTTAAACATGTCGCAGTTCATGCTGGGAGGGTAATTCCCCCAATACTGAACCCAAGAAACACCCGCCTACAAGATAAATCCATTCTGTTCTGCCCTGCTGGCAACTCCTACTTTGGTTAGCGGGTGTTTCACCTGCCGTCTGCCCCATTGTCAGATCAAAGGCGCACAAAATTGCCCAAAGTCCCAAGCGGCCCCCCCCACACACGCGCAACGACACACATCTAAGGCCACACCACGTGGCAATCAAACGGAGAGGGGACCGCTAATAAGGCAACAGGACATATGTGGCAGATGTACCCAAACCCAGCAAGACATCAAAGTAACCGAACACATCATTCTCTTTACGTCGAACAAATCACACTCTTGGTCCAACTCCCCCTCCCCGTTCGTCGCTGCCTTGTGACGTGCTAACCTTCCTCCACCAACTCAGCAGGTGCGCCAGCCCACGCAGGGGGCGCTAGAGGTGCAGCTCACATTGCGGGCCGCCCTTCTGGCCGCCCCCTGCGTGGACTTGCCTCCTCTAAGGAGGACGCAGTCAGGGTGCCCTGGGGGTCCGGCCAGAAACAGCCAGCACCTCGGGGGGCTTAAATAGCCATGGCAGAGAGAGCAAGACCTCTCATCCAGCCCTGGCAGCAGTGACAAAGGACGCAGCAACGGACACGCGGAAGAGACAGCGGCTGACTGAGCGAGCACGATATAGCAGGATATTAGAAGGTATAGTGTGGAGTTGATGGATAGCTCAGTGACACTTGTCCTTGCCGTGAGTCCGGAGACCACAGCATTTCCTCCACGTTGGGCCTCGGGAGGCACAAAGGGGGGGTATGGAGTTGATGGACAGTGCAGTGGTGCTTGTCCTTGCCGTGAGTTCTAGACCACAGCATTTCCTCCACGTCGTGCCTCGGGAGGCACAAAGGGGTTAGGTGTGGAGTCGGAGGGCGGTGCATTTGCGCCCGCCCTTGCTGCGACCGAGGAAACCGAAACGGAGCATTTCCTCCACGTGGGGGAACCTTTGCCTCAAGGCCCGTTGATCCGGGAAGTGCATTTTGGGCCCCAAGAAATGGCAGCAATGGTGTGTGGGGAAGTGTTTTAATGCCGCCTATTTTACGATGCGGGCAGAAAGGCCAGGGTGAATGAGCGCACCAGGGAAAGTCGGCCCAGAGGGAAGATGTCTTATCAGGTTGGGAGGGCTTGTAATTTCGTAGAAACTGTAGTAATGTAGCACCGATCATCAGCCATGCGCGCTTTGGGGGTTGGCACCGATATGCCAGCTTGGCAGAAGGGTTTCCTTTGTTCACCGGAGAGCCTGAAGCGGGTTCTCTACGAAGCGCGAGTTACAGCGTTGGGAAGCAGCGCATGGGGTGAGGTGCGAGTTTACCAGATTTCGTTAAAAGGCTGCAGATGATGAGGTTTATAGGATGCCTAGGTGCGAGTGGGGACGAAATAAGCTTGAAGGGCCTGCGCACAAATATTTCCATGAGGTGATGCAACTTTAACAACAAGCTTGGGAATGAGTGTTTCCTTTCCGATGCATGATCGTTTAGGGTGCGGTGCGTTTTTTAGGGCGTGATGCACTAATTAAGTGGCTATTAAGCATGAATGTTTCAGGTTGCGGGACAATTTTTAAAACACCTGTTCAGTCCTGTATGCAAAGCAATAAGTAAGTTCTGATTTATTGGAACACTAAGATGCATGTGAAGAAAGTTATTGGGCCACTTTACACCGCACCTATACGACGGGGGCATCAATTTGTGTTACAAAGAAAAATCTATTGGACTGTGAACAAGGTACACGTAGAGGGTGCTAGGAACGATGTTTTCGGTAGGAATGATATTTTTCTCACGGTTTGCTTTAGATGTTTATGGTTTGGGCGAAAGGGTTGTAAAAGTGGAAAATAAACAAAGATGGTCAAGCGAGGAGGGCCCATTCACGCAGAGGAATTTTTTATTTTGTTATTGCTCTTGCGGCGAGCAATTGCAAGTGTGCGGCCCTGCGAAGCAGCTGGGGCATTCCACACTCGTGCAAACTACAGTTTAAAGATTATGATGTCATTTTCACTGCGAGTGAGCGGGGCACTGTTTGTTTTCCGTGGCCTTTTGAATATAGGCAAAGAAGCCATTTATAATGCGCTTATACACAAGTGTGTACTGAGTTGTGCAGATGCAAGGCTCATCGAGAAGGCACTGTTTGTTTTCCTACAATTTTCTGGCAAAATAAGGAAGGAATTTATAACTCGCATACACACAAGGGTGTACAGTTTGTGCAGAGATAAGGTCATAGAGCGGAAGTTGCAGCGAGGAAGGGATCTATACACACAGCTGCAATAGATTATACCAATATGTGAAGATTGAAGGGGACATCGCGGATGCCCCAGGGAGGGGATAGGCAGAGGCCTCGCTATTATAACGCTAGCAAGTGTTAGTAGGGCGGAAAGAGTATGGGCCAAGACAGTGGCCTAGTCTGAAGGACAATTTTAACAATTTATTTGTACTTCACAGATCACAGCGGATATCTTCTCGAGGTACAATCGACAGAGGTGGTTTGTTAGAAGGAAGGAAGTAAAAGATCTGTGGTAAGGAAAAGGGCCTACTGGGGGGCTGGAGGTGGCTAACAAAGGAAGGGGTCAGCCAATTGACTGCCACATGTAATGAGAACGGGGGCCAAAGTCACAACCAACATAAGATAGGGGCCGCGGCACTAGCAATAAGCAGGGGTTTTAATGCAGGGTACTGCCGCTTCAAGCAGGAATGTATATTTGCCCATGCCTGTGAGAAATGTAACGGGTCCCATCCAGCCTCTACGTGTTATCAAGGGTCTAGGGGACCGTGGGGCAGGGGCCGCGGCAAGACCACCCAATGAGGGGCGCTGGGGTAAGGGACCTTCATCCATAATCATGACAACATTGCAAGGCTGGCTAATGGATTACCCGAAAAATGAGTGAGGGGTAGTTGATCTCCCAGGGATCTAGGGAGGGGTTTAAGATTCCTAATGAGGGACCAATGACTTCACGAGGGTCAAGGAATCTCCCTTCGGCAGACAAGCTACCAGGTATTGTGAGTGAAAAACTGGCCAAAGAGAAAGCATTGGGGAGAATAGCAGGTCCATTTAGTCAGGCTCCCCTTCCGAACTTCATTGTGTCCTCATTGGGGGTTGTCCCTAAGAAAGAGGAAGGAAAGTACAGGCTGATCCACCACCTGTCTTACCCAGAGGGGGATTCTGTTCATGATTGGCTGGACCCTGAGTATTGCTCTGTTACATATGCTTCTTTTGACAAAGCAATGGAGCTAGTGGGTCAGATGGGAAGAAGGGCACTGTTGGCAAAGGTCGACATTGGATCTGCTTTCAGGCTCCTGCCGATTCATCCAGATAGCTTTCATTTGTTGGGATTCAAATGGGAGGGCCAATTTTTCTTTGACAGATGCATGCCAATGGGGTGTGCTGTTTCATGTGCCTTCTTTGAACAGTTTAGCTCCTTTTTAGAATGGGCAGCAAAAACTAAGGAACCGAGGGGGGCGATCATGCACTACCTGGATGATTTTTTGTTCATTGGTAGGGAGATACTAAGGACTGTGGAGCTGCATTATCATCCTTCCATGTTCTAATGACAGAATGGGGGATACCCATAGCCAAAGAGAAAACACAAACCCCAGTCCATGTCCTGACAATTCTAGGCATAGAAATTGATACTTACAAAGGCACATGCAGGTTGCCAGAAGAAAAGGTAGAGGGGCTAGTGGAGTTGATTGCCAGCATCCTAGCAAAAGAAAAGACAACTCTGGGTCAGGTGCAACAGCTGCTAGGGAAACTCAACTTTGCAGCCAGGGTTGTACCAGCAGGAAGGGTGTTTGCCAGGAGGTTAGCAAGAGCCCCAGCAGCAGTGACTAACAAACACCACCACATCAGGCTGAGTGCCGCACTCAAAGAGGACCTAGTCATGTGGCAGAAGTTTCTGCAGGGGGATAACGGGGTAAGCCTATGGCGGGACGCATGGGTTACCAGCAGTGAGTTACAAATGTACTCTGATGACTCTGGAAAGGATGGGTTTGGAGTGATCCTGGGCACTCAGTGGTGTGCACAGAGGCGGCCAACACAATGGAGGAAGAAAGGGAGGTTGGGGAACATTATGGCGCTAGAGCTTATCCCGATCGTGATCGCACTCTTGCTGTGGCCAGGTGAGTTGTGCAACAGGAGGGTCCGTTTTTGGTCGGACAACAAAACGGTGGTCCAGTCCATCAATTTACAGTCCGCTTCATGCCCAGTGGTTCTGGGTCTGCTAAGAAAACTTGTAGAAGTGTGTTTGTACCAGAATATTGACTTTAGGGCGAGACATGTACCAGGAATTGTTAATGTGGCTGCTGACGCTCTTTCTCGTTTTCAGTGGGAGAGATTCCGGAAGGCCCACCCAAGGGCACAGCAGAAGGGCGTAGAGTTCATGCAGGTGTGGTGGCACCTGATGTCGTGGACCTGACGCTTTAGGATCTTGGGGAGCAGTGGCTCTCACCAGGAGTGCGGTCCAGGTATCAGAAGGGATACAGTAAGTTTGTGAGTGTGATGCATGATGCAGGGCACACAAACTTGGATTTAACATCCCAGGTAGAGCGGTTTATTGTGTGGGCATACAACCAGGGGCAGAGCAGGAGCTGGGTCACAAGCAATTTACCTGCTGTAGTATTCCATTCCAAACTGAAAGGAGAGGGGGACCCAACTAAGGAATTCTCAGTAAGGGCAGCAATCAAAGGGTGGGGAAAGCTGGAAGGGTGCAGGAAGGATGTCCGTAAGCCCATTGACTTTGAATTTCTGGGCAAGTTACTTGTGGAACTGGAAGGGGTGTGCACAGACGGTTTTGAACTCGGGCTCTTCTGGGCGGCATTTGCGTTGGCATTCTTCGGGGCTCTCCGGGTTAGCGAATTGGTGGCAACAGGGAAGGGTGATGACTTGGGAAGGGTACTGGCTCCAGGGGATGTCACATTCACTGAGGGTGGCCTCATGGGGAAGGTCAGGAGATCGAAGACCAATCAGGCTGGGAGGGGCACCTCAATCAACTTGCGAAGGGCAGCGGAACAGTCCAGCTGCCCCACTTGGCTACTGTCCCACTACATGACAATGAGGCCAGCTGGGGGTAGGTACCTCTTAATACACAAGGACGGTTCTCCACTGACAATGTTCCAATTCGCAGGGTACTGGCCATGGCTTTAAAGAAAGCGGGGTGTCATGGGGAAGGAGGGTCCACGCATGGTTTCTGGATAGGGGCAGCAACAACAGCATTTCAGGCTGGGATGCGCGGGCCGGCGATCCAGAGGTTGGGAAGATGACAATCTGACAGGTATAAACTTTACATCCGCCCAGGGGGGCAGGACAACCCAACCCCTCCAAAGGAATACGTCAGGCTCCGGGGGGACAAATAAGGAGGGGTCTGGCAGGGCAGAAAGGGTAAAAGGTTTTAACAACTATGCATTTTGACTTATTACAGCTGGGTGTACGGTCTGGATAATTGGCCACTCGTTTATCAGCAGAGCAGAGAAATGGGCCCGCGCGAAGCCGGTTCGGGGGGCCAATTTGGGTTTTCGGGACACCGAGCTGGTGTGGCTAGGCACCCCAGGCATGCGTTGGCACTCACTACTCCCTGCGCTGCACAGGCAGATCACCAGGAGGGCACCCCCCGAGGTTATTGGTGGTGCACCTTGGGGGGAATGACCTGGCTGATTTAGGGAGGGGGCGATTGATGAGAGTAATGCAAGAGGGCCTTAGAATCTTGGCACGATTGCTGCCTGCAACGGAAATGGCCTGGTCAGAGCTGATCCCGAGGAAGGTGTGGCGAGGAGCGGCATCCAACGCCGCGATGGAAAGGTCTAAGAGGAGGGAGAACAGGAGCATGGAGCGCTTCATGACACAGGAAGGGCTTGTTTTTGTCAGACACCTGGACTTATGTGAAAGGAACCCAATAGATTTTGCAGCAGATGAAGTGCATCTATCATAGCACGGGATGGGCCATTTTAACTTAGGGCTATGGGGACTGATGGCAAGAACCGGATGTAAATAGTGGTTGGTGAGTACTATCAGGAGGAGGAATTTGGTGTGGGGGCATTTGCAGTCGCGGGAGGGGTCACCCCAAAGCGTGGTAGAGTTACGAGGGCGTTCCGAGAGAAGGAGACACGCTGCCGTCTGGTCCGTGAGCTACAACCACTGGCTGCTTCAGGCAGGATGGGGTGACACGGGCGCTGATTACACTAGGAACACTTGGGACTCCTCAACAATCTATGCAGTGGCCTTATTCGCTCCATACTCTCTGGAGGAATGACTGAACTGGCAGTGGAATTCCAGGGCGGGCCGTTCTCGCAAGAACGGAATGGTGTGAGATGGCTCACAGGCTTTTGGACATGGGACTTTGTAAGGCGGGATTGGCGGAGCCACCCGGCTAAGGACCATGGTTGGTGCCAGGCAGTCATAAAACCTGAGCAGGGGACGGGGGGCCGCCCTCATAATATGACTCCAAATTATGCGACCATATGTTTTCCAATAAAATGTTATATATGTTTCCAACTTTCAGAATGTCTCTGACTCTGTCATTGGGGGTAAGCAAGCTGGTAATGTTATGCCTGTTACTGATATGACGTAAGGGGCCAAAGAGTAGGAGTTAGCCCCGCTAAGCAGATGCGCCAGCCCACGCAGGAGGCGCTAGAGGCGCAGCTCACATAGCGGGCCGCCCCTCTGTCCGCCCCCTGCGTGGACTCGCCTCCTCTAGGGAGGACACAGTCAGGGTGCCCTTGGGGGTCTGGCCGGAAATGGCCGGCACCTCGGGGGGCTTAAATAGCCAGGGCGGAGAGAGCAAAACCTCTCATCCAGCCCTACCAGCGGCAATAACCACCCTCCCACCCAAGCTATAGGGAATTCTGCGACAGGAAACGGAGGAGCATGTGATGCTATTTGATAGAGGGATGTCTTTTTGAATTATATTGTTTTAATAGGGGGATGGTGGCACTGTAGGAATGTATTTTCCCGATTTGTTTTTCAGGGGTGATGGTGACAATTGAATGTACTAACTAATTTTTCTGTCGCAGGCGGAGTTACGAGGGCGGTCCCAGAGAAGGAGGCACGCTGCGGTCTGGTCCGTGAGCTACAACCACTGGCTGCTTCAGGCAGGATGGGGTGACACGGGCGCTGATTACACTAGGGACGGTTGGGACTCCTCAACAACCGATGCAGTGGCCTTATTCGCTCCATACTCTCTATAGGAATGACTGAACTGGCAGTGGAATCCAGGGTGGGCCGTTCTCGCAAGAACGGAATGCTGTGAGATGGCTCGCAGGCTTTTGGACATGGGACTTTGTAAGGCAGGATTGGTGGAGCCACCAGGCTAAGGACCATGGTTGGTGCCAGGCAGTCATAAGACCTGAGCAGGGGCTGGGGGGCCACCCTCATAAATTCCCTCCAAATTATGCAACCATATGTTTTTCCAGTAAAGTGTTATATATGTTTCCAACTTTCAGAAAGTCTATGACTCTATTATTGGGGTAAGCAGGGTAGGATATGTTATGCATGTTACTGGTATGATGTAAGGGGCCAAAGAGTAGGGGTTAGCCCCGCTATGGGCCTAAGTTGGCCGTTGTTGTTTCCTTGGGTTGGCTGGGTGGGAGCCCCCACTAAGGCCGGCGCCTGCCATTTGCCTCTGTGGTCACCGAGTTCGCCCGCCAAAACACACGCTGTGGAGTGCCACAGGCCCGGACCCCAGAAACGACACAGCACACCCAATGCTTGCTCATAAGGCTCCGCTCGTGCTTTGCACAGCATGTCGCGTGACGCCCTCTTTATTTCCCGAACGTGCTAACGTATCAGAACTGTCCGCTCTTAAAGGCGCCATAACAAGTGCATGTGCAGGGGATTAGCTGGCAATGACAGTTCCGCAATGTGTTGCCAGTGGACTGCTTTACTTAGCAGCAGGTCTGGCATGGAGTGGGATTTCAAAGCTTCGTTGAAGCTTTGGTTGCTCATTATATAAGCAGTATCCCATAACAAGGATCTGGGGCTTTACGTGCTCTTCTGAACCGGGGGTTTAAATGCACTGATCTGGTGGTTGTGGCTGGTATTTGGGCCGGGAGAACGAGGGAGCAGCGTTTTATTTCTGAAACTAACTCAGAGCTATGTTTACAGATTGTAAATGTACAATGCTTAGGTACGGTAACACTTTCCTGGTTGTTTACGGGTTGTGTTGTGCGGGGCGTCTGTGTGATACTGTGCGGTGGTGGTTGCATGCCTGCCTGTGACTCCACACTCCGCTCATGCTTGCCGTAGATAAGGGCAGTTTGGTCTTGTTGACGTCCCTCCCGCCTTCAGTTGTCTTATCACCTCTAGCCTTTTCTTCGATCAGGAATTCGGTGGGGTCATTTTGTTACACTGACAAACTTTTAAAAAGCCTATTTTTTCTTTAGATTTATGCTGGAATGGTGCCAATGTATCAGCCCTACATTAGAGGTCGATGCTATTCAAGCAACCATCATAGCAACACACACATAGCCACACACACACACGCACACACACACAGACAAAGGAAGGGTACACACTTAAATTGGTAAATGAAATGCATCTTTGTGTGTGCCGCGTTAATAAGACAGCAGGGTGGTTTTGCCTTCATTCTCGAGTTGAATGTGGTGGGCACCCAAGGGAAGGAGCAGCTGCAGACTTACTTTAGCTCTTCATTATTAGCTTCTGTGACGAGTGAACAATGCAAACAGCTGAACAACTGTTTAATCTAGCAGCCTCTTTCATTCATTCAAAGCCTGCTCTAGCTCTGTTCTGTCTGTAGCTTGATGGGATCATGCACCTGCTGAAAATACTGATGTAATTTGCATGCCGCTTACGTGAGCCCTATTGGGTGGGTATCAGTATCACTGACTGGGGTGCGTCAGGTGATAACACCACCTGCAACTAGAAGGCACAATTCCACGTGTGGTGCATGCTGCAAAAATTGTCAGTATGGTTATTATTTCTGACACCCCATCTGTGGTCTCCTATCACGAAGGATAACATTGTATCCCTATTTTATTAGCAAAGATGTGGGAACTTTTAAAGCTCATTTAATTTTCCATTTTTTAATATGTATATATTGATCAATATTGGTAACGAAGCATATATCAAAAGGTCTGTCTGTAAAACCGGTTACAGATGGTGTTGTCCATTACACAGTGAAAGTCAAATGTACATTGGAAAAAACAGAGCATACTGCATCAGAGCACTTTACAATTATCTGGGTGTAGAGCGAGTCCCTCGGGAGGATAGCTCAGCGGCAACGTGCTTGGAGCAACACAGGTTCGATCCCGGGTCGGGTCCGCGCTTAGAAACCTCCGGGTATTAAGCGCGTTATAAATAACATATCATATCAAGAGAGCGTGATTACTCTTCGTTTCCCAGGGATTGGCCAGAGCTCTCAAGTTGTCCAATGTCCGGGAATCCGTGGACTATCCAATGTGCTTTTCTTCTTTCATTTCTTGATCCTGTGTCCTAAAAAGCCCACAAATTCCAGAATGCAAAGAAAAGATGTGATTGGTCTGAAGTGGGACAAGATGAGCATTCTAAGACGCTAAGCGGCATTGGTATAGCAGATACTCAGGGGATGGTAGGTAGAGGCTTTGAGTACAGCAATGTTATTTATGGTAGGCTTCCCGTAGATTGTTCCGGCAGAGTCTGGTATTTGTGGAAGGTTTGGTCTCTATGCCGTGCCAATGGACCCTGTGTCACAAGGGGTTCATTTATCTTGTCCCAGCATTTGATCCTGGAACTTGTAATTGCAATCCTCCTTTTATAAATTGACTCTACAAGTCCTAGCATGCCGAATAAGGACTGACAAGCCTGCTCTTGCTGGCATGGGGCTGTTAGCAAGGGGCAACTTTGCTCTAGGGTGTGTGTTTTCTTACTTCTGGTTGGCATACTCATCAGGCCATGTTGAGATTTCTTTACACAGGCGGGTAGTATTACTATGTGGGTTCTGCATTAAAGGAAGCACAATCTGGAGAGGTGGATGTTTTGCCCTTAATTTACTAGGCAAAGAAATGTACCCGCTGTTAGTCTCCTTCTTGGGAGAAAAAATAGTCCTTCTCGCTCATGGATCCGACAAATTCTTTGGGGAGAGCTAGCCTAGCTCATGCCTGCAGCACACCACTGTCCCTGCCTGGATCCAGAGGCAGACCCACTTCAAGTAGCAGGTGGTGCAGGAAAGAGCAGCTCAGGGTCAAGACCAGGTCCAAGCCTAACAGGAAGGCGATCAAGGAGTGCATGTGGAGCAGGTCCATTGTGCATCATATGGAACTGCTTCGAAATACTTCCGGCGAGGGAGTGCTTTGTGTCACCTATCCAAAAGCGCCCATCCATCCTATTTCACCAATCAACACAATCACATGCCATCAACCACACATTCACAACCAGGCATCCGTCACACACATACATCTATTTGCACCCATAATTCAACTACTGATCGTACCCATTGAATCACATGTATCATCCATTTAATCACACTAATTAAATGAAATTCCAACACATATCTCTCAATCACACCTATCCATCCTTCCACACAATGACACCTACCTTTTTTGTGCCCATTCCCTCAACTACACCCACACACCCACCCAAACTGGTGACGAGTTGACGAGTGACAGCAACCCCAGTCCTGTAGAGCGCAGACAGAGCACAAAGTTATGGCTGAGAGGTGCGTAGCAATGGAAGAAGGAAACAAGGAAACCCTGTTTCATGAGGTTTGTGCGAGCCTACGGCACGGGATGCGCCCCCACGCAGGCCCTAGAACTCCTGCGGGTGTTTGGCTCTGTTGCCTTGCAGCAAGGATGCCAGTCCGTCCCAACGCATGTGAGTCGCATGCTCTTGCGGCATAGGCCACCGAGATTAATGGCACAGCGTTGCCTGCCAACAGGGAGGCCATCTGCTCTCATGCTCGTTGAGCAACAGAAGTGCCGGTGAAAGGGTGGATGATCTTCTGTAATGGGAGCGAAAATGCGGTAATGACGTCATGGGGAGCATATGAACTGTCACCTGTAGCATGTGCTGCTGCACATAAACTGTCACATAAAGAACTCAAAGAGGGCTGCTCTGGTGCTCTTTCATGTAAAAACAGATGAAATTCAAGTGAGGACAACACCGATTTCCTTCTATCATTACAATGTGAAATGGTAAAAGGTGTTAAATACCAGCAGGTATTACGTTCCCAAAAAAAAGGGGGGGCAGCTACACAAAATTTGGCTATTGACTGCAGCCCGTTGACTCATCCTAACATAATGGCCAACATCCCAGGTCCTCCTCTCTTCCTTCAGTCGCCAGCGGATCCTGCGATAAAGTGGCCATAATGGAAAGAAGTGGTGCTGAGGTACATTCATTGGGGGTATGGCTCAATATTTGCAGCAGATGGAACGTATCTGCTATTATACCATTGTCTGGGACATGAGGGGCAGATTATATAGACTTTCTGAGCCCCCAGTTGTGGAAAGTGGAAACCTTAATGCATGTGATATAAGCATGCTGAAGCTAGATAAACATGTTGTAGTTAAAGAGAACAAAATGCTGGCCCATTACAATTTTGCCACCAAGATAGAGAAAAAGAATGAATCCGTAGAAGAATTCATGGCGATTTTGCACGGATTAACTAGCAAGTGTAGTTTTGAGCACTGCAAAGGGGAACATCTTCGAGATCAATCAATGTTCAAGTGTTGCAATCATAAAGTTCAAGAGGTGCTCTCGAGAGAAGGGGACATTTCGCTAGAGAGGGCCATTGAAGTGGC
The DNA here is from genome assembly GCF_040938575.1 of Ambystoma mexicanum. Taxonomy (NCBI): domain Eukaryota; kingdom Metazoa; phylum Chordata; class Amphibia; order Caudata; family Ambystomatidae; genus Ambystoma; species Ambystoma mexicanum. Next base: position 400,293,226 of record NC_090937.1, on the reverse strand, counting down.
ATAGATTGTAGAGCACACAAAGACGTGCATAAAGGAACTTGGTCAAGATTCCGGGACTACGAAGGAACAACGTACTGACAGTGTGAAAGCATCAGAAAAAGTGGGCATGGGCACAACATTGGGAAAGCAGGAAGGCAGCAAACCACATATAGGGCTGAAAGTGGAACTAAGACCAAAGCAAAAACTGCAATACCCTGGTACAAAAAGGTGTTATCGTTGTGGAAGCACAGATCATTTAGCTAAGCCAAAGAGTGCTTTTCTTTTTTCCTGTAGTATGTCGCAAATGTGGAAAGAAGGGACAAAAAGCCAGATGTTGCAAGCACTGGTCTTGGCACAAAGATGTGCAGGAGATCATGTCATCATTGGCTGTATTAAGTGATCAAGAGGAGATAAGCACAGTTAATGCCGTTGATGCACATCCAAAATAGGTCAAACCTCATGCCACAATTGATCTCATTGGAGTTAGTGTAATTATGTGGGTTGACAGAGGGGCTCATTATACCCTGATCATGAGCACATGGAAGGAGAATCTGAGTTGTACTCTCCAGCAATCTGAAGCCGCAACACATGTCTATGGTGAAGCTCCAATCGAAATCCTGACTATGTTTGAAGCCAAGTTGTGTTTCAAGAACAGAAGAGATGAACGGTGTTTGCATGTCACCAGTAAAGGTGGAGACTTGCTGTCATGGGATGCTCAGGCCGATTTGGTAATAAAGTCAGGCCCCCGAGCATCAACAAGTGTGGGCTGTGAATGATGGTGAAGCAAGCAACAATGGGATACAAGATGTTAAGGGATAGTATCCATATGTTTTGAAGGAACAGACGGGATGTTTAAAAGGGTTTGTCCACAATATGAAGTTCAAGCTCAGAGCTGTTCTAGTCACAGCAAAGGCTTGTATAGTTCCAGTGGCTTTAAGTTCAGAAGTAAGGTGTGAAATTGAAAGTTTGACTCGTGAGGGCATTATAGAGAAAACGGAAGTTGCAGAGAGGGTGAGCCCCATGGTGGTAGTGAGAAAGAGCAACATTGTGGTCGGACTGTGTGTGGATGTGAGGGCTCTTAATAGAATTGTGGTATCTGATTGAATTCCCCTGCCCAAGATAAATGAGCTAATTGCAGAGGTGTCAGGGAAGTTGATGTTTTCGATACTAAATCTAAAGTTGGCACACCATCAAATTAGACTACACCCTGAATCCATTAGATTAACAACCTTCGTCACGCTATTCGGGTTGTACAAATTCAAAAGGAAGCCTTTATCGATGTTGAGTGTTTCAGAGAGTTATGGATAGAATATTAGGATGGAAGGTAGGAGTTATGTGCCATCAAGATGATATATTGATATGGGAAAGGATCAAGAGGAACCCGACAGGAGACTGTGGGACGTGTTGGGAATGTTGAATGATCCTGGTTTGACAATGTCGTTAGAGAAATGTAAGTTGTGTAAGGACAGAGTGGACTATTTGGGGCATGAATTTTCGGAACAAGGGATTCGACTCAAACATGACTTTATTGAGGTGGCGAGTAAGATGAAGGCACCCATGAAAAAAACAGAAGTATCATTATTTTTGGAAATGATAGAAAATTATGGGAAGTTCATAAATAACTCAGTAAAAGATGAATATGAGGAATTTTACCAAGAAGAATGTAAAGTTTGTATGGGATGAAGCATGTGAAAAGGAATGTAATGCTATAAGCAGAGTCTCGTGGAAGCTCCAGCGTTGAAGGGATTACGGTAAGAGTTGGAAATATATCTGTATACCGATAGGTGTGATAGCGATGTAGGCTGTATAATGATGCAGAAAGCAGGACAGGCGATTTATAGAATGGTGTTTGCTTCTCACACCTTGCGGGATGCCAAGAGCAGGTATTGCTTTGGCATGTGAGTGGGTTTTGGAAAAATCAAGTGTATGGGGGAGACAGTTTACAATTTTCACTGATCATATGCCTTTGGTATCACTCTTTAGTAGAAGAAGTCTTGATGGGGTATCCAGAAAGATTGTGAGGTGGATGATAGGAATGCAAGATTGAACTTGGAAACGGAGTATATAAGAGGAGAGAGGAATGTGGTAGCAGATGCTTTGTTGAGGAATGTGATGGCTGTTGCAGATTGTGCAGAGGAAGGAACAAGAGGCAACATAAGTGAATGTGAGAGTTTTGCTAATTCAAGTGTAATTCAAGTGAAGAATCAGACAGAACATGTCTGTCCAATACTGCCCCATGCTACCTATGCAGCATGATAACTAGGAACCAATCCTCCAGACCCATCAGCACTGCCTACCTCGGGCAAATAACCATGCCCAGATACAAAAGACAAAGAGCAGGTGGCTCAACTTTCCCCGTAATGACAGCCAAATACTGGAACACCCTGCCACCAGAGATAAAACTGGACCCAGCCCTACTCTCCTTTCACCAAAAACCTGGTTCTTTACTCAAGACATCAAATTACACCCTCCCTCCTGTAAGTAACCCATTATGACCGGTACCCACCTACCTGCACCAGGACCTACACCCCACGTAAGTCTCCACAAGACATGCAACCATACGCTTAAAGTGACACAATGTGGCAACACTAAGCCCAAACCCACTTCTGACACGCTATCCTGCAACCATATACTTAAGCATGCCTCTCCATGATCTGCATTACCTGTAACCATATTCTTAAGCCTGCCAAAATCCATAACTAATCTCTTAAGCATTCTGATTCTGCAACCATTTCCTTAAGTCTGTTTACCCAGCCACCTAAGGGCTACTAGGTCTATCGTGTAACCATATTCTTTAAGCATGCCTATTTATGATCTGCATTTCATGTAACCACTTCCTTAAGTCAAACCTGTAACCAATCTCATAAGTTGTTGTGTCTGTAACCATGTTCTTAAGATTGTTGCACCCAGATGCCCAATGGTTAGGCGTGCCTTACAAATGTAATAATAAGTAAATAAATAAATACATTGTGAAATGGATGAGAAATATGAAGTGTGTGTGAATAGGTTGGCCAACGGAGAGGGATGATGATAAACTTAGGGGATATAGGCGCATGAAGAATGAGTTGGGATTGGTAGGAAAATTGTTGGTGAAAGGACACAG